>NW_028301618.1:626818-940227 GCF_987345545.1 Pholcus phalangioides
ATCATCAAAAGGCAGTTTGTGAAGTGGATAGACGAGAATAGTGTATTGTCGGATAACCAGCATGGGTTCAGGAAGGGGAAGTCATGTGTAACTAACCTCCTTTGCTTCTATGATCACGTGACTAAGGCTTTGGGTAAGAGCAAAAATGTAGACATTATTTACCTTGATTTCCAGAAGGCATTCGATCGGGTATGTAGATGTTATTTACCTTGATTTCCAGAAGGCATTCGATCGGGTCAAACATGGCAAACTCATGAAGCGTTTACACGAGATTGGAATTGGGGGCAACTTGCTGAACTGGATAGGATCGTGGATAAGAGATAGGTCGTAATGAGTTATGGTGAACGGGGAATTCTCTGGTTGGACAGACGTCACAAGTGGAGTTCATCAAGGAAGTGTCCTTGGCCCCATACTTTTTTCACTTTTTATCAATAAACTCGATCAGGGTGTCGATGGGATTACTAGAAAATTTGCAGATGTGAAGCATTGTGATGGGGTAATCGGGAATGAAAGTGATAGGGAGTTGCTTCAGACCAACTTAAACAGGATTGCAGCATGGGCAAATGAATGGAGCATGACGTTTAGCGTTGATAAGTGCATGATCGCTCATTTTGGTTCGAACAACCCACGGTTCTCTTACGAGTTGAATGGTGTCACTATCCCAGATGCAACTAGGGTCACCGATTTGGGAATTCTCATTGACGAGTAACATAGAATTGGTTGAAGGGGTGCAGAGAAGAGCTACACGTGTCCTTATTGGCACACGGGACTTGAGTTATGAAGAGAGACCTCATTTTTTGAATATGTTTACATTGGATGAACGCAGGTGTCGAGGCAATATGATCGAAGTGTTCAAAATTTTGAATGGGATGGACCATGAACTTTTAGTTCACTGCCAATCGACTGCGTCCCCGTACAAGGGGACACCAGTATCGATTGGTGAGGGACAATGCAAGGTTATGGTGTCGCAGGGAATTTTTCTCTAATAGGGTTGTTAATAAATGGAATAGCTTACCCCTGGAGGTAGTAAATTGTAACACAATTGACACCTTTAAAAAGAAATACGATAAACATGTTGGGGTAAATTGAGAAGCTATCCATACTTAGAATAAGACAACCATAAGTATTCTTTATGGGCATTGTATAATATTTTATCATGTGTATATATTGTTTATAATTTGTGTTAATTGCATTTTTAATTGGGTTGCTGTATTTTTGAAACATATGACATCCATATTTTTATGGGCATCTTTTTATCAGCCACCTGGTTGGGCATTTTGCCTGTTGTGGCGTGGTATTTGTATTTACCCTATAGTAAAAAAATGTCTTCCTCAATTGAAAGCAAATATTTATTACCATTACGAACGAGTTTTAAAACTGAGAATACAAATTTATGATAATTTCCTGAATGATCATTATCAATCCTAAATACTTTAACTGTAATTTTTTAACTTATTTTTTGAGAGTAAAATTCTGTGCCCACAGATGGCAAAATGTCACTTTTCAAAATTTCACAATGCCAAATTTTTAAACAATATTTTGCAAAATTACAATACTCTGGCTTTTTGGCTTATTACAATTAACCTCTGCAGTTTTCCTCAAACTGAAAGAAAGACCAAGTTTTGCCACCTCCCGAAGTTTTGACGAACAAAGAAACTGGAATGCAAACTCAATTTTTTGAGAAAGTGACTAATGACATTTTGCGATCTGAGCACAGAATTCTTCTATGATGAGATTATAAATTTGTCAATAAAACGTAACATATGCATGGCATCAATCTCTAAACTTTAAAAAAAAAAAGTCAAAGCTTGCACATTACAGTAATACAAAATGTTCTATTTCTCACAAAACTAAATTCTTTCATGGACATGCACATTTGATAGAATGTTTCTTTTTAACCTGTAAAGTATAATATGACCTACTAATGTAGAATTTTTTTCCCCAACTGTGACAATCAGAAAAGAAATAGAGGTTTCCCTCCCCTCAAACACTAAATTTTAAAAGTGAATGAATACCTATCATTCCACTTAATGCCATTTCATGGACTTTTCTTGCTTCAGAATCTTGACATATGTAGAGGGGAGCCTGAATAGGATTGATATTACCAGACATGAAACTATAAAAGAGAAAATTCTGTTGATCGTGCTAACAAAGATAACATTAGGCACAAGTAAAAATTTTATTTAAAAAAAATACTCGCATAGAAAACTAACACTTGCATAAAAAGGTAATCACAATAACAAAAGCAAATTATCTAAACTTGTTAGATTTCAAAACATGTGCATTTGAATAATAAAAAGATTACCTTCTATGTGAATAGAATTTTTTGATGCTCTCCTCGTGGTCCTCCTGTTCAATATTAGCAGCAAGAAAGCCCTTGATAACTTCCCAACACCGTTTCTGGTAAAATGAATCTGTCGAACTGATTTTCAATGCGTTGAACGCTGTTTCTACTATCTGTTAAAATGAAGAAAATTATCACTAATAAGATTTTTTTCTTGAAATGAATAATTTTAATGCAAAATAATACTTATGGAAATAACATACTGACCTTTCCAACAGGAAATATAACAGCATTCTTATGTTCTGGAAAACCTACTGCAATGCAAGGACCAACTGTACCTTCAGCATTGTATTCAAGCTTTTGAAGAAAATCATACACAAGCATTTAAAAAAAAGACATTTCAACAGATTGAGAAATTGGTCAATACAGATAAAATTACGATTAAATCAAACAATGCAGAAAATGCTCTAGTCCAAACAAAATAATTTTCAAGAAATGAAAAACTTATCAAGCTATGTGTATATAATAAATCCAGCAATTATGTACAATCTCCCATATAACATTATATTCTATACTAGCTATAATACCCGGCGCTGCCCGGGTTTTCTTCAATGAGGCTTTTTTGGATCACGTGATATCTCCCTCTTTTTCTTGAGGGACATACAAACCGTGTCCAAGTTAACCAATATGGCGACCTGCGTGATTCCTGAAATAAACGAATCTAGATTTACACAGAAACGTAGAAATGAATATATATTTTTCTTTTTTTAAGGGGCGCTAGGTATTTCGACTCCCCCCCCCCCCCTTGAACTTCAAGTTATCCATGCGTCTGTTCCAGCTTCCAAAAATCCTTAGTTAAAGCTGTGGAATTTTTTCGATGCACTTTTCACGGGCTCATAACTAATTTTAAAATATCCTAACCCACATGAATTTATGCAAAT
Source organism: Pholcus phalangioides (assembly GCF_987345545.1). Taxonomy (NCBI): domain Eukaryota; kingdom Metazoa; phylum Arthropoda; class Arachnida; order Araneae; family Pholcidae; genus Pholcus; species Pholcus phalangioides. Next base: position 630,044 of record NW_028301618.1, read on the forward strand.
AAATATCAAAAGAGGCAATATGGAGACATTAATTTTCATACTTGAGAAGATATAAATGAAATCAATGATATTGCTCGAATATCCAACTCAAAAGTATAGGTTTGGCTAATTACTTCATATTTAATCTCCTGGGCTTCGTATATCTCTAAGCGAACTGAATATTTCAAAAATCGAGAATTCAATACAATTTTAAAAATTATTGATGGGGTGGAAAATAACACTAATTTCCGCATTTCTACAGTAAAATCGACAATTTTAGCACTGATTTCTATGAGGATCACCCTTTTCCTGACTCTCAAAGCGATGCTGATGATTATGACATCTATTCAAAAAGCCTCATTACTGAGAGTATATTGAAAATGTGGCAAACCATTATAAAGGCATAAACTATTATACATATACTAACAGGATTAAAGAAGTGACAAACCATTGTAAAGGCATATACACGTCTGAAACGCATTGCTAGGGAACCATGGTAACCAAAGTAAACGTTCCGAAAGTGATTGTTGAGGCCCAAAAAACCATTGTTGCCGGACAGTTTTTTGCCCGTTTGGGGCATTTGCCCTGCTCTGACGAAATTTTAAAGTAGCCTATCGTTCAAGTCGGGTCCCATTTGGTATATATGCAAAATTTGGCGACGATCGATCTAAAATTGTAGATTTGTATAGAGAACACACACACACACACAGAGAAAATCAATTTTATATATATAGATAAAAGAAACAACATTATGAACACTGGACTGAACTCTTTCATGCAGATCGAAGAAAGGACCAATAGAAAAATTTGTTTCCATGATTAATTAAATATTAACCAAAAGTAGGCCGAAGCTTTTTGTATGGGCAGATAAATTTATATCAAGAACTATAGTTTTTAATCACTTTTCAATAGCGTTCTATGTCATTTCATCGAAGAGGCAAGTTTATCATAGCGCATTAAGACTAGTAAAAGTAAAAAAAATTTCAATTAAAATTTTTTTTACCATAGTTATTTTACAAATTCATGGGCAGATGAGGAATTACAGATAATCCCGATTCAAACCCAGACATGCACACTGAAGGGCTAACCTAGGAAATTGTTAAGCGCCTCACAATATTCAAGAAGTAATCGAATGCTAGGTTCATTCCGAACAATAAGGTTGAAAAAAAAAAATGAAAAAAAAAAGACTAGCTATTTACCTTCTGTGGCTCAACCATCATTTTTCTGTTTCCACCTCCGAATTTGCCAAGAACACGGAAAGCGGCCTGAGCAATATCATCAGTTGGGTTTCTCAATGTTCGCCACAAAGCTTGCATCAACTCAGCTCTAACTGGCTGGATATGATCGTAGAGAAACTCGGGTTGCAAATTGTCAACACACAATTCAAGAGTACGCAAACCCTGTAAAATAATTTGATACCTTCATACAACATAAAATATTAGTTTGTCTATTTGCTGGAAATTTTCAACTACAAAATTTAAAATCTACATTTCTGATATATATGCAATAAATTTGATCACCTGTTTAACCAATGTCTGTGATCCATTCAAGGCAGATACTAATGGATCCATGAGCATAGGCAAATACGGAAGAAGAGAACTCAGCCTAACTGGAACAGTAAGGCACAACTCAACAAATAGATCTTTCATGTGTTGCTTATGAAGACCACTTTGAAGGCTGTTAAGTCCTGGATAAACATGTTTTTGTAAATACTCTTTATACATTAACAAAAATTTCAAGTATAAAAATATTATGGTATGTAGATAAAACTATTAAACAGATTTGATGAAATGTTAGACTATTTGAAAGAGTATTAGAATAAAAATTTTTAAATTGAACTATTTCTAGATTTCGAAGCACAATGCATGCCTCTTAATGCGATCACATCAGGACTTGAAATCCAAAAGTAATTAAAACCATACGATCCAGCTTCCCATAAAAAATGAAACTGCTAGTTTTTGGTTTTCTCCACACAGAACTGGTAGGAAAATTTTTAATCATGCCGATGCATTTCCACTGACTCATTCCATTGGGATATTATTGTTCTCTTATTATAAAACAGTTCTAAAATAGGATTTGTTTCTTTCAAGATTAAAAAAGATATACTAAAAGAAAAAGATTTCAGCCATTGCAAGGAGTTAACAATTTGTATTAAACAGCTGTACTTGTTTTGTTTTTAAATACAGTTTATATTGAAAAAATTACCGGATAAATACCATTGATCCTTTGAGAAAAGCTTTAGGCCAAGGAATCCTAAATCTGATCAACTGAATGAAACTAACCAAGAACTGAAAGAGGGTTTTTTTCCACCTAACACATTCACGTCTGCTACAGGAAGACTATTGCAAAAGTAGCTTTACATGTGCATGGATTGTAGAAGCTACTACAGTCCAATCAGGAAATTGGGAGGGAGAGTACAGAAATAATTGAGTGACGAGAGGTATACCTTCTGCAGTCTTACACGTTCAATTATTCATTCATTACACTTCACTCGCTAGAAGTTGAGAAAAAACTCATTTTAAAAAAATTGATTGTAGGTGGCAGCACTACACATTAAAAAGCATTACATAAAAATTAATTTCACAGAAGGTCACTACATACACACATTCCAACATGTACCAATTTGTTAGAAGTTCCGCAGAGGAATATGGACGAGGTGCATGGCTGGTGTAGTAGCAGTCTTAGTCTTACACGTTGATAATGGCAACTTAATAAAAATATAAATGTCTGGTTCGACCCAAGCTTCAAAATGAACAAATTCAACGTCAGGGAGGGAGAAAGGGGGGGGGGGATTACTGACATAAACCAAAATCCTGGTAACTATAAGTGTAACTACATATAACTAACCAAAATGCCTCCTTTTATAATATAGGTGTTCATTCCGTACTTTAGGAAAATGATAACAATACCCAAATAACATCAATGATTTTAATAAGCAGCGTCAACTGTATTTATAAAGTGAAAAAATAATTGAAAATTTACAACTACAGTAGAATCTACATAATAAACTCGCTCCTATCCATCAATTTCCTTTCGCATTTATGTAAATCTTGGAACCGATTGAAAGAGTCAATTTAAAATAAATAATATAAATTGAACATTACCTTGCACTAAGCATTGTACATTACCTTGTAGCAAATTTGGTAACAAAGGAAGAAACTCTTGATACAGAAGGTCGTGACTCCCGCCACCAATGGATCTGAATAGTGCTCGTAAGAGCAAGAAATAATTGAAAGGCTCTTTTGCACTTAAAGCCAGTTCCATGGATCTGTTTACAATCTGATGAAGATGAGGCTAAAAATGAAAAAAAGATTTTACATACAATGAAAATTATAAAATGCAGTTTTACGAAATGGATTTAACATTGTTACACACAATTCAAGATATCAAATTTCGAAGGATTTTATTTGCATGCAATTTAAAAATGATGTATGACCTGCTTCAACACCAGCATTAAAGTTCATTGATTAGCATTAATAAACAACCATATTTTTTTGGCGACATAATTCAGGGAACCATATTTTTTTGGCGACATAATTCAAGGAACCAATTTTTTAAGCTGGTAAAATCTGACAATGTACATGTGTTTTGAGAGTTCTTTATCAGCAGGTACAGCTTTGGAAAAGACAAATTAACAATGAGGACATACAGGGTGGCCAAACAGGTAATATTTAAAACACGAAAACCAAAAACAAATAAGTGATGAAAAGATGAAATATGATGCATATTGAAATTACATAGTGGGAAATTAATGATAAAGAGGTTCAAACTGACCACCTTTAATAAGAATAGCAGTCAGGCGGTTCTGGAATTCATCCAGTAAGTGTGAGCAGACCTCGCTTTCAATCGCGCCAACATCTTTTCCATAAAAGGACTTCCCACACTCCTTCTGTCCAGCCATTTCTTGGGAAACTCTTGCCATGCTCATTGAACTGCCATAACATTTTCATGGCATCCGGCCATTTGTAGCATGCAATAAATGAACATCTGTTGAATATTTATTCATTTTCGCTTATGAAAAATCACAACTGAACAACAAGCTTGAACCCACCGCTCACTAACAAAACCCTTATACAATTGCCCACTCATGCACTCCAAGTATAGCCACACTTGCTCACACCTAGCGAGAATTTCACAATTTTTCTTTCAAACATTACTTGCTGGGCCACTCTGTATGCAACAATTCTTGCAAACAGAAAAAAAATTCAAATATTGTTCAAAAAGTTTGATTTTGAGATTATTACTTTTAGCATTTCTTCATTCTCATCAGCGTGTAATGAGACGGAACCAAAGACTAACTTGAACAGCTTTAAATACAAATTTGAACGCTCCACATTGGCTGCAAATAGAAAGTAGTTCTTTTATACTATCAACAGTCAAACATAATGAAAAAACAATATTTTGTAAGAATTTAAAGGCAAATTTTTCAAAGTTAAACCCTCTATGGAGTACAATGCTTCAACCAGGTGAAAAAAAAAAAAACAGTTTCGACAGAAAAATGAGTGAAATATATGCTTATTGTTTCTCCAAAATAAATTTTCATTCAGTCACGCATGAAAAAATATGCAAACCCACAATAGTGTAAAATAATAAAATTGTCAAAGATGAAGCTAATTAGATTTCTACAGTAAGTTTAATGCAAAGGTCTCAATTGAAACAATTTTTACAAATCACTATTGAATGTTCCAAGTACAGAAACCGCTTTAAGAAATTACAGAAGTATTTTTCAAGAACTTCACAGAAAATTCAAAGAAACACTAAAAATACATCAAATAAATGCTATCAAAATCTTTTATTCCATGCATTGGGTAATGCAAATTTTTAGGTTTTCTCATCTACATAAGGAAACTTTGTAAAAGTCATTCAGTATTTTACAAGATATGTTCATAACATAGGGAAAAAGAACTGCTCACAACCTCGGACTGATGCAAAGCAACTTACTTAACACAGATATGCATTTGGTCTTCTATTGTTAAGCTATTGCATATGAAAAACTATGCATTGAGATAATAGCTTCCAAATTCATTGCATGGCCACAGATTTTGTAATCCTACATTTGCCAATTTTTTTCTTCGAGACATTGTGAAGAAAAATGTACAGAGAAAAAAAAAATGAAGTCACGCAATCAAACAGCTCAGAGATTCAAGATGTTGATGCCAACACAAGAAAAATATTCCAGAATCGTAGATATACATTCCAGTGTGCTTGTATATGAAACACTGGGCTTTTAATATGTGTGAGCAGATCATGTTTTATGTCATTGAAGGAACTGGAATTTTCAATTCATTATCTCTAATAATTTTTTTATAGACAATATAAGTTTGTGGTCTCCATTCACAGATATATAATTTATATATTTCTTGTCTAATCAGAAAACACATGAAACCAAGCTTCAAAATATAAGATAATGAATGTCACGTTAAGAAAAAAGTAATGAACTTACAGCCCATTTCTTCCATTCTTTTCAATAAGTATTCAACCAGTATCGTTGCAAATATTGGTGAAGTAACACGATTAGTTAGGAAAAGACTTGCCACTAGCTATAAGTAAATATAAACCGAGTAAAACATGCTTCAATCCAAACATTTCAAAATTAGATAAATGTGAGTAATTAGACTCAAAAAACTTGATATTTTATCCAAGAACTTTATCAGATACAGATACGAGCTTAACAATTAACCAGTCATCTGGCCAATTAATTTCTTTCCAAGTTTCCAAATAAGGGAATTGCAAGTGAATTTTTAAAAAGTTATGACCCAGGAGACCCACTTAATTTTGAAAAAAAAAAATACAATTAAAATAAAGGGAAAAATTCTTCGGTAACAGAATGGTTAAATATAAAATTTAATTCACTGTAATATGCAAGAAAACAACTGCAGCAGATAGAAATAAATGTCCACATAATATGCCATTGGTATACATGTTTATTTTCAGTAGTTTTGTAGCTGAAATCAGACAAGACTAGAGGCCGCTACACACTACTGACACGACGTGGTGAATTCTGATTCATGGGAATTCTGCGATATGGGTCCCCACGTCATGGAATTTCACGTCACATTGGAGTAATGTGTAACAGCCTTATGTAATTCATCTTGAATATGCTCTCCACCACCCACCCCCTCCCCCCCATGAAGACAGAAAAGAGCGAGAATGTTCAGACCGTTCATTGTTCGATTTTAATAGTAAAAATTTAAAGCACCCGTGTTTAGGCCTTTTCAATTACTCATTTTACCCGAAATGACTCAGACGTTCTTGAAGAAAAATAAAAACAAATCATGAAAGGGATTCTGAAGTAGAATTAAATTAATCAGGCTTAAGTAAAAGTAACTCTGATTAACGTGGGAAATTAAACTCAAAATGCAGATGTATATGTTAGAGAGTGCATATCTTTGTTAAACAAAAAAAAAAAGTTGCAAAATGAGACACTGTATTTCAATTTTAAAACTGAACAAAAATACATAGCGCAGCGAAAATCCTATAAAACGATACCCTCTATATAATTATAATCACCTAAATAACTTCATTAATTTCTGGTAAGGATGCATTTTTCATAGTATTTTTACTAGGGTGAAGCTACTGCTGTCCTTCCTGTCCCAGCTTTCTGTTGCGAAACAACGGGGTGGGTGGACTGGATACATCGGTTAAATGAAATACACTAATCGCACAAGGAAACGTACATCCATCATCACACTTTATTTACAGGACACATTCCACTTAACATGATGCCAAAGGGCCAACACCAATACTCTTCATGCTTTTGGCATAACCAGCCATTATAAAGGCTTCACTTTTATATCGTAACACTTTCTTCATCACATAAGTATTCTACTGTGTGTGACTATTCAAATATTTTTCTCTATTTTACTTTAAATTTATCAATTGTAAACTTTTATAATTTTATTTTAATAACTGGGGAGAAATAAATTATGTTAATACATTCTATATATAATGATACATACTATCTTTATATAGACATTTCACATAGTATATAGCAGAACATCATTACCTGCAGAGCATAGTTCTTATTTATTCTGTCAACAAAATACTGCAAAAAAAATAAAAGCAATGATTTTATTTTCAGATTACATAATCGAAGAATTCGAAATTGCATGTACAAATGTGCAAAATTATCAAGTTGACATCAAGAACATAATTTATGACTGGTTTCTCATTAACATGTTAAAATCAGCTCTGGGTTTATGAAAGGTCAATGTTAAAAAAAAATTAAAATTCACCTCGATGGTGGTAGAAAAAACTTCTTTGAAGGTCTGAGGATTCATCATGGTAAACTGCGAAAAAAAAATTTCATTATGCAAACTCGACTTTAAATAACTGTACATTAAATTAAAATAAGAAAAACACTAACTTATTTCATAGCAAATAGTTTTTTTATAACATGCAGGTCTACTGGATATTTTGTATAACATTTTATGAAATATTTTCAATGTGCATCGTATTTCTTTTGCAATAATATACGGGATTCAATTTTAAAAAATTCAGCTCTACCAATTTTAATTTTTCTATAGTTCTCATAAAACTGAGTACAAATGACAACTAACAAAATTTTGATACTGCATAAGAAGCTAACCCTCCAGGTTTAAAATAGAACGTACAAAAAGTGATTTAAAAGGTCACAAGGGTAAAAAATATACTACCTATGCTCAGAAGTAATGTAATTTACACACAATGCTTAGTCTACAGTGATTATGTTTTAGGAAGAATAAATAAAACTTAGCACGATATAAACAGAAGGAAAGCAACAAAGACAAATACAAGAAAAGTACGAAAATCCTAATACATTTTGATACTATGGGTGTTGTCTTTAATGAATAAATATAACCATGTACTACCGTGCTGACCATGGATCCTACTTGGGTCGGTTATGAATCTAAACTTCCGGTTGCTCAGTGGAAAAATATGTCCATTTGAGTCATACATCAGAGGCCATTCGAATACTACGTAAGCAGATTTTTAGCCATTTTTGACCCCCCCTCCCCCTTGTCACCAAAACACTGACACCCCCCTAGAATATTTCATATCTTCAAAAAGGGTGGTTGACGACGTAAGCAACCTTCAAACCCCCCTCCCCCTCGTCATCAAAAGTCAGCAAATCCGAAATCCCCCCCCCTGATGCTGCTGTAATACTTGAATGACCCCCTCATGGTCAGAATGAAGCTGACAGCCTACATAAGTCTAATGCAACGTTCTGATTGGTTGCTTAAAAAATAGAGTTATTCGATTGGTTCTATTCGAATATTCTTTGAAAGCAAGCAGGGGCATGTGGAGATCTATCAAATATTCCATTTCGTAAGCAGCCAATTAGAATGTTGCATTAGAATTGCATCCAGGCTCTCAGATTCATTTTGACCACAATGTATGACTCAAACAGGCATATTTTCTCGCTACGTAACTGGGGGTTAAGATTTGGTAACAACCCAAGTGGGATTCCCAATCAGTGAGATAGTATGTGATTATATTTATCCTCTGAAGACTGCACCCACGTGTCGAAATGCATTAAGATTTTCATATTTTTTTAATATTTAATTTTTCAATGTTTTCCTCCTGTGCTTAGGTTTTTTAAAATACAGGGTGTTTCAAAAACCACCACCCAATTTGAAATACGTATATTACGAAAAATATTGAACACATCGACACTTAAGATTAGTTTTATATTGAAGGTGCTCAATATGCCCACCTTGGGATTCACAGCATATGTCTATACGGTAGTCAAATTCGTCCTAAACTTTTGTGAGCATGTTCGCATCCACTGCAAGTGAATTTCTGTAGACTATGTGCGAAGCTGTCAGATACGCTCTACATTTTTGTCTGACATGCGGATGGCCAAGGGATTTCCCTTTACACAGACAACCTGTGTCTTGGAACTATTTATACCATTGCTTGATGCTCGTGAGTCGTAGGAAGTTCAACACCAGGGTATTGTTAACAAAATGCATGCTGAACAGTTGTTATGGACTCACTTCACAAAGCTTATAACACAAAACTATTTGTTGTGCAGTCGAAGGAAGTGTTAGCGCTACCTGTCGGCAACTGCGTGAAACTAGAGATTTCCCTCTTTTTACCTATACATTATTCGATCAAAATGGATTAAAAGCTGAATACTTATGATTTTTTTAAACACCCTGTATAATTTTGGAAGCTTGTGGTGCCTGCACTGATGTATTTTCTGAATTGATTTGTATTTCAAAAAATATTCTCTAATGGATTACGAAAGTTACTGCACAAAATTGAAATAAATTTTATTGAAATTTTTTTTAAAAATTCTGAGCATTTTACAAGATTTTCAAGTAAATATTTGGTTTCAAAAAAAAAACTAGTAATGTGAAAATTGAAATTGTGTTCAGAAAAAAGTGCAAAGCTCAAGCCAACTGATGTCATTTCCTTAATGAGAATTTATACAGCGGTGAATATAAAAAAAAACCATTCCAATATAATTTTCTTAATGTTTTAATTAAAGCAAAACAATGAATTGTGGATTTTACTGGAGAACTGATGTTTTCATTTAAAAAAATTACCATGAATTAATTATTTGAATGAGCATGTCAACTTACCAAATTGGCTATTTGATCAAGAACTTCTTTTTCATCTTTTGAACGAACTGTTTGAAAACTACAAGCAATAAAAATTAATATTCAATTAATAAATTCTCAATCAAATACAGCCCAACTTCAAGACAAACTTGTTTAATGATACAAATTTTTGATTAATGCATACTAAATATTCTCACTGTTAGATCAATATACAGGGTGATTATAAAAAAACTATCCCGACATATGGGCCCCTAACTATCATACCATTCACAGAAACTGAATGAAATTTTGACATAAGGTATTTTGATGTATGCGCTCAAGAATGATATGGAAAACAACAGTGTCACTCTAACAGTTACGTTTACAGTGAGAAAATTTAGAAAATATCAAATGGCAACACCAAGTTTTTTGTATTGGAATGCGATCTCCATTGTGAAAAACCCTAAATAGCATTTGAACGGCAACTGTAGCATGAAAATCACCGGCGGTAGATAGGCTAAAAGTGAGGACAACCAATAAGGACAGAAGCAGCATAAAATAAAGCATTTTATTGTGTTTCACATATTTTCCACATGACCTTGTGGAGGACTAATCAGGCTGGGATCTCAGCCGAAGAAACGGTGCGATGAATGAAACGAACATTAATGCTCTGGTGCACGGCAAAGTCCTTTATACTTTTTCCTTGCCTAGCTCCAGGGATTTTCGTGCTACAGGTGCCATTCCAACGCTATTTAGTGTTTTTCAGTATGGAGATCGCATTCCAATACAAAAAACTTGGTGTTGCCATTTGATATTTTCTAAATTTTCTCACTGAAACCGTAACTGTTAGAGTGACACTGTTGTTTTCCCATATCATTCTTGAGCGCATACCTCAAAATACCTTATGCCAAAATTTCATTCACTTTCTGTGAATGGTATGATAGTTAGGGGCCCATATGTCGGGATAGTTTTTTTATAATCACCCCGTATATAATTAGCAATATATATTTTTTTTAATGTGAGCATGTAAATACCAAAATCAGTTTCATAAGAAATATGACAACTTCATCCAGTAATTTTTCCAACGGACATTGAAAAAAAAATGTGCGACTGCCTGGGTTGGGTCTAACAGACCCAAAATAAATTATAATAGAACCCCCATTTTTTTAGCATCCCTACAAAAGAAACTTTTACCCCATTGTAACATGATTTAGTTCCAGAAGTTTTCAGCAAACAAATTTTCCATGCTAAGGGATTATACAGGCTCAATTTTTACTTTATATAATATTAAGCCCCTTAGAGAACCAAAATTCTGCTAGACAAATAGTGACGTTAAATCAGGGTTCAACTGTACCTTGTACCAACGCAGCATAAATTTCAAAAAATCTGCCACCTCTTATTTTTTAACTTTTTCTTGATTGTACTTTCTCATTTTGCTATTTTCCCCCCATAATGACAGAAAAATCAGTTCTTAAACCAATGACTGAAGTTTAGTTTAGTGTGCTATATAATTTCACAAACACTAAAACTACAATGATACTCATGCAATATTCCATATCCACATCTATATACACAGTGAAACACATTGAGACTTCCATAAATATAACACATGGCATAGAAGAAATGTATTTCTCTGACTTCAACAAAATACAAAAATGTAATAGACTTACGAATGAGCTCTTGCTTGTGACTGACCAGGAATAGGATAGACCAATGTAAACACATCTGCAGCCAGAAAGGCATATTTGACCAGACGAATAAAAACAAGTGTTTCTTTAGGATGGAACTGCTTATTTGGCACAGCAACAGTTTCTACAGAATTGAATGGAAATGCTTGAGCAATATTCAAAATTTGTCTGAAATAATAGTGTCTGCAATATTTGTCTGAATCATTTAATTTTTAAGTTTTTTTTGAGGCACAATGCAAACATTACTAGGTCACTCAAGATATGTAAGGGTAACACATTGATGAAGCATGAGGAATTGGTTTGTAAGTTCTTGTCTTCAATGTTTACCAATATGCATCTGGATGCATGATTCAAGAATCAAAATTCAATTTTACTCGTCTGGATTTTGTTGAGTGAAAATACTCAATTAAATTTAAAAATATTTTTTAATGAAAAACAAAAATAACTACCCTTTTCTTTACTAAACCAACCCCTTCAAAATTTTTTTCTCGGATAACATTGCTTTGCTTGCCATGATTTCTATATTCCGATGAAGTTAGAGGATCAATAAATGCATTTCTCATTGATGCAACGAGTGTCAATAGCATGTTAGCAAAAACCAATTTTACTTTACATGCAATTCACTGTATGTATCGCATCAAGGCAACTAATTTTTATAGAATGAATTAATATTTATTTATATTTTTTTATGTATGCATGAATACTTTTGAGTGCGAAACAGATTAACAGGAGATCATTTATTTTATACAGAAATGTTTGATTAGGGACTTTCATAATTGCAAGAAAACTGGAACAAGTTGATTCTTATCACGAAATGAGAAACTTTGCCTGGTTTTAATTTATACAAAATTGCCACGTTTTTAAGACAAAAAAATTTTGTCTTAAAAAAAATAATAATAAACGCATCGACCATTCGAATTTATTTGTCTTAAAAACGTGACAATTTTGTATAAAAAGTTGATTCTATATTCAGATCGATATGTATATAGTATTCAGCTTTACTATAGTCGGATAAAGATAAAGTATTCAGCTTTGATGCATTGATTTCGCAGTATACAAACAATGCTGGAATCTAGTTCCAAACCCATTTCACCTAGCTGGATATGATTTAGCATGCAAAACCAATTAGCATGAAAATTCTGTTATCACATTTGTTCAAATGTGAACATTAAATGTTTCTAAAGCAAGTTCCACTTACAAAAAAGGAGTCAATTTAAATAAACAAAATACAACTAATAATGCAAATCAAGTTTCCAGCACATTTTGAAAACAAACTCAAAATTGACAGAATAAGTTTCCTTTAAATTATATAAGTTAAATTTACCTCCAACAGCTTTGCATGCCATAATTTCACGAGTTATTGCATTCACACCGCAGCCTAAAGTTTTGACTAAATTTCTGCATTCTGCAACTGTGTAATTAGTAGCTTGTGATGCAGGAAATCCAAACTTTGGCTGAAATTTCAAAAATTTTGATAAAGTAAAAATAGTTAACAGAAAAAAAAGTCATTCACTAAATATAAACAGACTATCAGGAAATAAAAGCTAAACACAATCTTCATAGATCATAAATGTCACCGAAAAAAACTCACTTTATCTTCCTTAGCATCCAGCGATAAACTGCCACCAAGAGTGAAAGTAGTCACTTTCGGCTCCTCCCTGTGTTCAGTTTTGATTTCTGCAATAGCTGGTGCATGACTTGGACCTGCAACTGCAGCAGAAGTTGTAGGAATCTGAGGAGGATGAACCGATGATGGTGTTGTTGGTTGTGATGAAGTCGGCGGAAGAGACTGAACATTTATTTGGTGCATAGTAGAGAAATTTTGTACTTGCTGCTGCTGCTGACGGCTGACAAAATATGTAAAAAATTAACTCTTATTATGAAAAATTACTTTTCGTGAAAATTGTGATATTAACTACTATGAAGCAAGTTATTGTATTCATAAAATACATAGAAAAAAAATTTGTATTTGTTGTCTTGAACAGCTTAACTGTTGTGATTTATAATTCTGATAGTAAAAGTCAATTGTTTTTTTAGTTTACCATTTCATGCATATTTCAGCTTGAATTTTTATAGGGTGGGGGTCCTTGTTTTATGAAAATGTTTTAATTTTTAAAAAAAATTTTCCTAATTTTTTTAAAACTACAATTTAGATTTATGGTTTCAACATTGCAAATTCCACAATTTATTCCAATAGCAATATGCCACGTCCTCTACTTTTAGAAGTTAGGTTCAGCAAGAGCGGGTTTTAAATATTGATTTGGGGAAGGGGGGAAGTTAGGATTTCACTTACCGTATATACTCGTGTACAAGTTTTTTTGTGGAAAAATTTGTTCAAGTAGGGGGGTCGGCTTATACTCGGGTCAGTTTTTGATGAAAAAATATTGACCTCCGAAATCAGTAGACATTTTTGTAGCAGAGTTCGAGAAACCGGCATAATTGATATCGGATATGTTCAAACCCACAGAACCGATAATGTCAACAGAGGCCAAGGAATGGAAAACATCATTAGCTTTGATACCAGGTGACCTAATGTCGATTGCACAGCCTTTAGATGTGAGCATCTACAAGCCTCTCAAAGACTATTTAAGGAATTTGTGGATCGAATTGATGAGTTCCGATGATAAAGAAACTACAAAATGTGGTGCCTCGAAGAAACCTGACATTAGCCTAGGGTGCCAATGGGTACATGAGGCGTGGAATTCTGTTTCCGCCGAAATTATCATTGGATCCTTCAAAAAGTGTTACATCAGCAATGTGATGGTCGGAACTGAAGATGATATTCTCTTTGAAAATGACGATGACCGCCCAGATGAGAATAAAAACAAAGATGCCGCACCCCCTATGATCTGATGGATTACCATGAGCTTGGAGACTTAAAAACGGATTAAAAAGTTTGAATCATTTTCTAATGTAAATTTCCAGAAGCTATTTATTTTACATGAAAATGTAAGAATTTTTTCTCTGAAATGCACAGATTTTTTGGGGGTCGGCTTATACACAGGTTTTCAATTTATTGCGGTTTTATGGGTCCTGAAGTGGGGAGTCTGCTTATACACCAGTAAATACGGTAATTAAAAAAACAGCTTTTAAAGCCAATCTCTCAAGACTACTGGATAATAAATATAATCCAGATAATATTGCTGGCTCCTGGTAAAGGAACACTTTGAAAACCAAGTGTAGGCCTATATGGTGTCTGGACAGAACAATTCTTGATTTTAGACTATAGTATATGGAAGAGCTCTTGTATACACACCTAATAATTGGAGGAGACATTCAAGCTGGTCACTTTACACACAATCAAGGAAAAAGTAACGATACTGCAATCAACTAGATGTTGGTTTGCAAATACTTTACATTAGAAATAAACATTAGCAGTATTTGTTGAGATTGTTTTATGTATATATAATTATATTTTTTATCCAGAATGCAAAATTTGTTAGAATTCAGTTGAAAATTTAACAAGTGATTCTCTGCAAACACAGATTTCCAATAATTCTTCGATCTAAGGGGCTATGGTTAACATCAGCCAAACATTCTATTTGAAAAATTGTCACCAAAATGAAAAACAGCCCCACCCATCTCAAAAATACATTAACATCAACATTGTACTAATTTGCAATTTGAATTACATCAAACACTTCGGCTGAAAGTATACCTTAAGAATTGCTTTAACTAAAAAAATAATTTTACAATGATCATAAATATGAAGTTCGAAACTGGATCAATAGTAGAGCTCATTAACTGTGAAGTGTTTTCGCTGCTTACTGCAAATCTATTTTAATGGTATGAAATATATTGAAAATATAACAAAGTCTGAAAATTGGAAATATTTGTTACACCTGAACTTAGTTATATCTGTACCAGCTTGATAAGCAGATAAATATGAAATTCATTGAAAATATAAAAACTTCTTTACATGTGAAAATTCACAATATCCGTGTTCATTATAGGAGATCAAACTGTATAATGAAAAGTGTAAATAACAATACTACAATCAAGGGGCTGTAGAAATGTATTATACGGGAGTTATCATTGTAGATAGAATATATGAAAAGTGCATCAGGACTTGATAGTAACACAGTAAAACCTAGATAACTCGATTATTCTCATGGTTAGTATTAATACTAAATTTAATGGAGAGAAACCTCTCAACTAGATGCAACATAGCTAAATCCAGCTAAAGTCTACTGGAATTCATGATGTACTACTAGAACTTAATTTGCAAAATTTCCCATATATATATATATATATATATATATATATATATATATATATATATATATATATATATATATATATATATATATATATAGATTGGGCAGTTAATAAACTTTCACATTTTTTTCCTATATTGTGAAAATTCTTCGCTTAACTTTTTTATCGTTTGTTGGTCAAAAATATTTCATACCATGGGGATAGGGTCACTTTCTATTTTTGGAACCTGGAAACTACCTGTGAAAGTCACAGATAAACGTGGATAATATTTGATATTTTTGAGCGAGTGATGGTTAAATAAGCTAGAAATTTTGATCTAATAAAAACTTGAAGTTAAAATACTTATGTTTTTTCACCATAATTCAGGATTATGCAGAGAAACTTTTCGTAGACATTATACATAATTTTTTTCTGTTGATTTATAGATGGAATAGAATCGCTTAATTACGTACATGGCATAAATGTTAAAAAATTGGGAAGAGATCAAATGAAACCTTGCTAACTTGACATCTGCTCAAGTCGACACGCTCATATACTTTTGGGATGTCGAATTATCAAGGTTCTTCTGTGTATTATATAGGCAATAATCGTTAGAGGATAGTTACTTGGGATTTTCACTGTTTTAATCAATTTCTTATTTGGAAGCAACCCCTTTAAATAAAAGTAACAACTACCATTTATTGGCATTATGGCAGACTGAATTTTAAATGCAGCAAAAACTCACCACTTCTCGATGAGAACTGGCAACTGCAGCTTTGCGATAGCTTTGAACTTCAGTACAAAAACCTCTAACAACCGCATCAGCAATTCTCTTCCCTAAAAAACAATTTAAAAATATTTCAAATAAGGATGAACAAATAATTTTTTAAGGGGGGGGGGGGTGGAAGCTATTGAGTACAAGAACCTAAAAATTCAAGACATTACAAACAATACATTTAAAAAGCATACATTGCCATTTTCTTGATCAGATCGCACACGAATACATTCTACAAGATTCAAGAGGAGTCTACACGACATAGCTTGTATGGTTGTGAAAAGTGACTCATCATGGACGTTTTTGGAGAAAACCGTAACAGCTTTCTCTAGATCTTTCAGAGGTAAACGCTTCCTTACGTGATGAACCAAATCTGCAAGGGTGCTATAAGCCAATGGCCTGCAAATAAAAAATAATTACCAACAAATCTATTGGTGCTTAATCACGAAAGCAAATAATAAGTACTAATGTATACATGCATTTATTTCACTTCCATCAAAAATCATTTTAAAATGAAAACTGAATACTATCAACCTCAAAGACTCGTATGCAGTCCATCCAGACCCAATGAGAATATTTTCATCAAAAAGCTGCTCCAATGATCCCACAAAATCTAAAAATGACAAAAACACATCAAAATCAAACTAGACAAATATATCCTGGAAGAATTGCTTGATACACATTAATTACCATGACTATTTCAAATACGTAATTTAGTCTAACCCACTTATAATAAGAAACTTGTTTCGAGTGAAAGTGCTCATTAATCTCGTCACTTACTAAATTTGTATTCAAATGAAAAAAAATATTTTTGAAATCAAGTGCTTATAGCGATTAAGTTACGCATAAGATATCAATATTTGATGTATAAAATATTTTTTCACCTTTTTCCAGAAACTTATTGGTAGTTAAAGTATTTTGCTTGACATTTTCCTCCTAAAAAAAATACAGCACACCACATGGGAAAGAAAATTCCACTGATGGTTCTCTCACACAGTCTTTCTTTCGAACCGAGCAGAACTTTGGTCTATCGCCATAGACAATTTACTACCTATTGGGTTGTGCCAGGAGTATGTACCTAACAGTGAGTGTGTATATGGTGTTTAGTGTGAGTTTTCAGTACTGCTATCTATATTTCAAATACTCATGGAGTCTTGAAAGTAACTCAGGTTGAAAATTAGCCATTTTTTAAAATTCTGATATTGGTCTGTTTATGTTTGTTTTCCCATGTCCTCCTGTTGCTGTCTGCACATTAACAAACTTTATGAGGTTTTTGTATAATTACACGACTAACATTTATCCCTCGTCAAATGTATTATCTCAATATTATTAGAGGCAAATGAAACAGTTTTATGGTTCTAGCATTTATTCTTTTCATTCCCTCATTTTTATATTAAATTTTTCAGTTTCCCTTTCAAATTACTCTTTAAATCTTGGCTATCATGAAAATCTGCTTGCTAAAAGCAACAGAATCGCCATACAATTAGCATTGTACCCAACCAGATGCATTAATTGCTAAATCCAGACTATCTCTAATCTAAAAGCAAGCTCATTATAAGTTCAATCACTTTTTTTTTTATTATTTATTATATGGTGCATAGGTAACAGGGTGTGTATGAAATTTTATTGGCGAACCGTTGGTCCTAGATGTATACTTCCAATTAGAAAAAATTCAAATAATGTGTAGTACTCAAGATATGCCATTCATGTTGCAAGGAGTTGCATAGTTATTAAAGTAAATAAAAAAAATAACTTTTGGTACAGCGTCCAAAAACCTATTTAGAGAGTTGTTGCCTTGTCTCTCCCGATGCCAACTAAAAAAATTCAACATTACCAGAATCTACCCATTTTATATTTAAAATGTGTTTTTTTTTTAGTTCACTCTTGATCATGACACGAGATATTTTCCACGTATTTTTAGGGAAGCGATTGAAATTCAAAAACACAAAAACTGCTTCAACAGAAAGAAAGAGAATGAAGATCAACAGTGCTTGGTTTCCCATTTTAAAAATGCTACTTAGATTGAAATCCAAGCATTATCCAGAGCCCTTAAGAAAATTTCAGCCAATGGGGAAAACAGACTGGCTCAACAGACCAATCCTGACAAGGCAGTGCGACTCAAGCAGGGAGAAGTAGTAGTGGCTCGTAAGTAGTGGCTTTTTTGCCCGTGTTACGCAATTTTTGAAAATGTTCGCAACTTGTGCGAATGAAACGTCGAAAGACAAAAACTGTACTTCACGTCGGCCAAAAAAACCCACAAAAATTTTCTGATAAGTTTAATTTATATGATGGCCACAAAAGCCTGTTTCATTAAATACGATGTAATCAGATATAAAAATAGTTTTGTGCTCTGTGTACGAAAAGAGAAAAAAATTGTAAAATGAACAGATGAACATGGTTGTGATTGTGCATATATGTATAGATAGATACATGTATATGTATGGTGTTACATGTAATGTACTAACCGATATTCATAATACGTAATTTAATTATATAACCGTGATTGACTCAAAATGAGAAATCTAGCATTTTAACGTATACCGTAATTGTATATATATATATATATATATATAAATAGAAATACAATATAACATGTCTGATCTTTATAAAAGCTGTTTTCTTTCAGCTTTCATCAAAAATCATGTGATTATAACCCCTTTTAAACCTGATGGAAGGACTTATGGGGTCACAAAGTGTTTGTATTTATGTATTTTTATGTTTGTACCTATGTGTATGTATGTCTGTTTTTGTGATTTGTTTATTAAAAAATATTCATACTATAAATTATAGCTGAAATGTGTATAGAATTATATTTTTAAAACACATTGTTTTTCAACAATACACATGCCATTGGCAACCATTCTTTCTGAACAAGAATCTCTCGGAACCACTCAAGTGCTTCAGTCACTATTCAGGCACATTTTAAAAATATATAGTGTCCCATAAAAAAATAGGCTTTACTCTGATGTGTACCCATGTATTTACAATGAACTTAGTGATGAAAGCAACACCTACGCACCCCTATCACACAGCACACTAGTGAAACTGTAGAATTTAATTTCATTGCTTATCCACAACAAAACGATGTCCTTTCAAAAAAGGTGAGCTTCAAGACTCAAACCTCATTGGAATATATACTATACCAATGACTGACATGCCAAAACAAATGCTAGAAAACATGAAAAAACTTACTTTCACGTAATTCAGTGGCTAGTATATGCCTAGCAGCTATCAGAAGTTCCTTTCTAAGATGAGCAACTTCCTGCGGGCAAAGACTAAGTAGGCCCAGCATACCCCCAGCAAGACCAGCAGAATTTTCTTTCAAAACATCCTATGGTAATTTAATGAAACCTTAAGAAAATTAGCCTTCATTTGAATAAAAAATGCAGAATAACTTTCTATATTTAACCACACCAGGTAATGTGTATATACATGCAGATTGCTGCTGCCTCACCTGATATATCCGAACGATGTACGCTAAAAATGACAAGGTCTTGATCTGTGCTGCCATAAAGTCCACAAATACCTCCTTGTTGAAATTTGGATGCATCCTGAAACGTTAGGCAACAAAACAAACTTGTACGACCTCATTTTCTCAAATATTGGAACAAGTCTCAAATTGGACAGAAATAGCAATATTATTACCTATGCTCGGCTGAAGGTTGCAAAGATATAGTATGCATAATAAGAGGTATGAATTCTGCGACATCCTGATGAACATTTTCTTTGTATAACTGGTACATCAGAACCACAATGATGGGAAGCTCGGCTAAAACTTTCAATGAAAGCACTGCTCGAGGCAGTATATTGTACTGAAAAAGAAAATAAAAATTGAGAAAAATCAACAAAACAAACTTTGGATACACGGGTGAATAACTGCACATGAAAAAAATTATTTTATTACTTGCACAAAATCCTTTTTCCGAATTCCTGATTGATTAGTCTGACTACATTCTTAAATGTGAATATAAATGGCTGGGGGGAAAACTTATCGAGAGTATTTAATATAGTCGAGAGCACAGTCTATGTTTAGGCTTCAGAACAGCCATCACAACTAACAAATAGCTGAGCAAAAACAATCTCAAAAAAGATGTTTTAAAGTATTTCTCTATAAAATACAATTTATATAAAATTGAAAAATCAAAATTAGTTATATCCTCTCGTGACAAAGTTAAAAACATTAACAAATACCATTATATGCAAACTTTGTTATATCCGCATCCTCTTAATAAGCATGGATAAGAACTACAAAACTAATTCAGACATGCCAACATTGGCATGAAATCTCTCAGTGATGATGAATGCTGAGCTTTGACATTGGGGGCAGGGGTACCCCAATGACAACATAGTCCAATAAAAAATTGATTTTTAAAAAAAATTTTAATTTCACTTAAATACAACTAATAGGCACAAACTTAGGGATCAGGTCACATTAGCCCCCTTCCCCCAATCAACTTTTCCCAGTTCAAAGAGTCCCTTAGTAATTCATAATTACTCCATGCATATATACAGATGTCTGACAGCCCTTAGAACCCCCCCCCCCCCATTTTCTTTGTATCAGAGCTCCTAAGTACCTATGATGAAATATTCCTTCTGAAATAAGTTCCGCAGGCCAGACCACATGCTATCAGTACATATGAAGCCAGGTCCACACTAGCTGAGAGCTGAACCACTCAAAAATATAATTATAGCCTACAGAGCGGAATGGTTCTTACGATAAACATGTTGGGGTAAATCGAGAAGCTATTTCCATACTTAGAATAAGACAACCATAAGTATTCTTTATGGGCATTGTATAATATTTTATCATGTGTATATATTGTTTATAATTTTTATTAATTGCATTTTTAATTGGGTTGCTGTATTTTTTAAATATATGACATCCATATTTTTATGGGAATCTTTTTCTCAGCCACCTCGTTGGGCATTTTGCCTGTTGTGGCATTGTATTTGTATTCCGAAATTGTTGAGGTGAAGAAACCATTGTTGCTCAACAGTTTTTCGGGCATTTGCCCAGCTCTGACAAACTTTTAAAGTAGCCTACTATTCAAGTCAAGTCCTGTTTGATATACAGTCGAATCCCATTTTAACGAATAGCATTATAGCGAAAAAAAAAATTGTTTTAGCAAACACTTTTCTAATGCCTCAGATAAGTTGACATAGGAACAATATGAAAACTTGGAAATGCTTTATAACGAAGTGATTTCTCCTGTCTCTAGGAATTTGTTATAACTGAATTCGACTGTATATGTAAAATTTAAACACGATAGATGTAAAACTGTAGATTTGTATACAGAGAACACATAAAACTAATTTTATATATATAGATTATATAATCTACAAGCACTCCCGTTAACCAACAAAATTTTGTCACACAGGTGTCCGTTATAAAGTTTCTACTGTAAAAAAATTAACATTTCTTGTACGAGTACTAAAACCATCACAAAGTTGTCATTCAACGTTTTTCTCGCGATTTCCTTTTAACGAATCTTTCATGCCTTGGTAACACATAAGGACAGCAATTTGTCCTCACTCTAAATACTGTTGATCTGGGCGTTGAATCCAGTCATCGTGGATTCAGAACCCTTTACCAGATGCGAGGACCAGCACATAATCACGGGACCCCTTGGGAGGATGGAATTCACATATTCCATGTACTTTCCAGATTTCCTGATTTGCAAGTTCCGATATTAGACTTGTTATTAGCTCATTGTCATGCTCTAGCATCAGCCTTGATTGTGAGATAGTCACTGTATTCCTTTTATTTCAGCCCAAATATTCTGTCAACTCCTATTAATGGCAAATGGTATGTCGATTCGATCACAGACCCTTTTTCAGTCAGAGTTAGTCTTCTCTTGAACTCTCAAGTGTATACAAATTTAACATTATGGTAAAGATCTATAAGGATGTTTGCGATTTCAAAGATACAAATTAATAAAATACCGCAAGAAACTTGGACTAATTTCTTTAACAAAAGTACATATTTAAAGAGAAAGATTTCCGTAATATTGAGAGTATCTTCCATAGCTCCATAGTTCAGGGCTGTTGTCCGTAGAAACTATGGACAATTCATAACAGTTGGCAGCTCTATTAATAGGAAAACTCGGGATATATATGAAAATCCTTAATATTTATGTTATTAGCAAGTCAGGTTAATTTTAACTGAGTAAAAAAAATGGCCTTACCTGATTCATGGTAGCTTCTTTTTCCTTATCTTTCTTGCCAGACTTGTCATCAGTATCTTTTTTCTCGACTTGAACGCTTGTGGTAGTGAATGTCTCGCTCAACATTGCTTCGAGATTGATGACTGCAAGGTCTTTGACGAGTAAAGGCGACCTCGGGTCAAATATCTTATTCAAATGATGAGGCAACTTCTTGTAAATGTTTTTCACGAATAACAAGAAATCTTGAATCTAAATGGAAAACCACATTGAAAAAATAAAGGAAAAATTCAACATCTCTCGCATTGCACCAAAAAAATTTATTCATTGAAAGGTGTCCGATTCTCAATCAAAGTAATGAGAGGTTTATATTAAATATAAAAATTTATTGGCAATCAAGCATTTTTCTTATATGCGACAATATTCTCTGCTAACGATCAAGGAATAAATGTTACATTCCTTTTGCCGAATCACCCTTTCACATCACTCTAAAATCATACCTCGTTTTATATGTGACATCTCCCTGTTATACGAGTAAATACACGTATGTTACTCTATTACCGTATAATTATTTTTCAAAATGACTGGCTGGTCGTACATTGAAGACGTCTGCTTTAAAGAATGCTGCTGGGTCTATGCAAGCGAAAGAAGGTACGAGTTTACATATACCACATTTATGTTTGGTAAAATACTATATGAATTATATATATTGTATGAAAAACGATTTGAATCTGAATTAAATGGATCAGATCTTATCAGCACGATTATCACATGAACTCAACTGTCGATTCCTTCTCATTTTGAGATGGATTCTAAACAGGAGTCACATCAGGACAAGATTTCATCACTTCCAATGAAAAGTGAAATATACAGACTGAATAACTTTAAATTTTTATTTAAAAAAAAAAGATGGTTCAATGTTGAAATTACTGAGGGAGTGAAAATGAAGCTTTAGCGATTTCATTGCCATAACTTTCCCTTGAAAAACAACCTTTAAATTTCTTGAAGCTACATTATTTAGGCCCCCTTCTAGCTACGTATTGAATTACAGTAAAACCCTTAACTGAAATCCTGCAAACGCATTCATCCCTCTGTTATGGCCAAACTATAACTTTCCAGGAAAAACGCTATTTAAATAACACATTTAGAGTCCCTGCCTAACCGTAACCCTAGGGTACGGTCATGGACACTATTTCCATCAATCATTTCATTTCGTTAACACTCCCGTACAGACACTAAAATTTTTTGTTCAGATATTCCTTATCCTGTAATTACACACAAATTTCCCGTAATAAAAATCATACAGCCTCTAAGTAAACTTTTAGCTATTGCAGCTCATCCAAACCCACTGCCCATTCAATACAACTTCTAGGAATTATGAATTTTTTCATAACTTTTGGGTACTACGTTTAATAGTAAATAAAGTTAATTATAATGATTCTGTATGTTTTCTTTCGGTTAACGAATAGTACTTTCATCTCTAAAGATAATGTTTAATCAGTATTATAAAATTTCAAAGGAACTTGAATGGTACAGTAAACGTACAAAATTAAGTTTTATTCAATTGCTAATCAGTTTTACTAGACCTTAAAAAGAAAATACTGTGGCCTATATATAGCTTCAGCATTTTAACAAAAACTTTCTCAGGACATTTTTCTGGATGCGGCAGGACAACTGCACATAATTTAGAAATTGTGAAACTAGTTATGTCATTAAAACTGGGTTTAGTTCAAAATATATTTCAAAGATTTCGATAGGAACCTCTCCTTCCTTATTTGTGGTCATACCTCTTTTTTTCGGTCTAAATTTTTGTACTGCTGGTGTCTGCAGAAGAGGAGGTTTTACTGTATTTGAGAGTATCACCAGTATTAGAATTGAAAAATAAAAGTCACTGGTTACATGAACCTGCTTGTCCTCACATCATGATTGGTCCGCTAAACAAAATGTTTTCTAAATAGTAACTATTAATTATAATTAATTTCCCCAAATATATTAGCATTTAAAAAGATACCACTGGGAGAGGGGTGCAAAAAGCCATAAAAGTGCACTGCAGATCGGTGATTTTCCCCATAGGAGATTCTTCCTCGATTAATGTATCACAGCGGGAAGCGCTAAGTTTTCTGCCACTGGTCCCGCAGACCACCACAATTCTTTTCTCAGGGGTCCGATTGTTTAATCAGTGGTCTCTGACCAGCAGATCTACCAATGATTTTGAACGCTGACCATGATTGACATCACTAAATGACTGCCACAAAGCTGAGCTGGAAGAGATTTTTGCAATGGGATAAGTGTGGCAGAGTCCTGGTGTTCATGCACTCGGGTCTAATCATCCCCTGAAGTCTGGTGTTACACATAAAATTACAGGTGTAGAAATGACACCAGTGAGACCAGATGACAAAAATGTCATATCTCTTATCAGATCTTGAGCTGGGTTTATACACATTTTCGTGCAAAAAAATTTCCCTGACTTTCCAGTCGCATTTTCAAAAAATTCCAGGTTTTTTTTTTTTTAAATCAAAAATTTGATAATTAATAAAGATTAACAAATTAATGGTGTTATAAAATTATTTATATTAATTATAACACTAATAATGTTAATTACAATATCATAACACACAACCATAGATTATTAATTACATTTTTTTATACATGCATTTCTGCTTTTCAAATACACCCGATCGATGGGAAAATGAGACAATTAAGGAATAAAAGATTTTCCCTTTCTGCAATTTCAATGCCCACAAGATTTAAGCCTTTATTGTTGTTTCCTTTGCGACATAATTTAGTCAGACATAGTTGGTTTCACTGCATCACAATTCTTTGCAGTTGGCTTGCACTCACGTAAGCGCTAGAAGAGAAGTCCAGCAATCTGGAAGGGGGGGGGGGGTGTTTACTAAACTCCTGATTTCACATGCTCAGCATGGCTCTGAATAGCTTATCGGTCCATGTTGCTGAAATTGAGCATTTCGCTGCAAAGCTGATGCCACGCTTTATATAGATCATTTTTGACTCCTTCGATCCAATCAGACTACTGAAGATTTTCATGTTCTTATCCACCCACACAAGATACAAAACAGTTTTCCTACCATACATCAGTTTCAAAAAAAAAAAAAAACCACACGGGTTATCCGCCATTTCTAACTGAAGTCAAATTACAAAATTATTGCGACTGAGCTTTGTACCCATGACTTTTTATGATGCGTAGCTACAATGTTTACGTAAATACAAGAAGTAGTTATAATAAGGTCGCAGCAATACGCTTTTCCACATAGACATATAAAATCTTCATTCCTCCTCGGACGTATCTAGTTTTTTAGATACATTGTGATATTTTACAAACTATCAATATTAACAATTTTTCAGAATTTTTTTTATGAGGGAATTTTCTCTTATGATTTTAATTAATTGTTCTTTTTTCCCTGATCAGACGACAATCTGTTCAGGGAAATGATTTTCCAGGTCATCCGAAATTTCCAGGTTTTAGAACAAAAATGGGTCATTTTCCTGTTTTCCCTCGACTTTTTTTAATAAAATATTTTACCCCTAACTTTTCCAGGTTTCCTCTGACCCATACAAACCTTGTTTGTGCTTTGTCTGGTTTTCGAAAAAAATTACAGTTCGGAAGAGAGTGAACGACAAACAGTTTGATTGCTGACTGCTAGATGCACGAAATCAGGTATGCATAATATTCAGCAAATAAAATGATGTTATTAAAGATGCACAAAGAAAACAATTTTTAAAGTCTTGCCTCTGGACTGAAGTCAGGTCTGAAGTTCTTGTGAAGTTCTATAATTATACGCAGGCAAACCAGAACATTTTCTTCATTTTCCACCTATAAAACAATATATTCATACAACTATAGCATCATTCATATGTTGCATAATAAAAAGCTACGAAAAAAAGTTACATTACACAAAAACAAACTTGCCTTCAGCAGTCTGAACATGACACTCAAGATATCTTTGGAATGTTTGCGCAGGTGATCATTTGCTGGAAAGCGATGAATAAGCTCCAAAATCAGTTTACGCCTTTGCTATGGAAAAATTCAAAACAGATTTGTGAATTACAATCATGTTCACCATAACAATTGTAGAGCTATTCTCAGACTTACACAATTTTTTATGGACATTTCAAATCATAAAGTGAAATATTTGGTGCTATGGGACATCTTAAATTGATGTTAACATTTGGCAATAAAATGTCTTCAAAATCCCATTTTATTAGCAGCCTTTGATCACATAATTACAGGAATAAGGGGTAAAAAGTGGGTTTCAAGAAACTAAAACTGGTAAACTGACAAAATTTAATTCGGAAGAGAAAAGTTGAAACAAAATCTAAACAGAAGGAAGACTCAAAGCTTATTTTTACTTAAGAACATGATTAGTTCTAAGCATTGTCCATAAGTCTCTTAGAAGCGGGTAGATATTAATGGAATAAATCTAAAAAGACCTTATTTAGAAATTTCAAAAGCAGTTTTTAAAATCAAATGTGAAAACAAATGTTTCAATGCCTGATAATTGTGCTGAAACATTTAAGAAATTAACAAAACAAGATTAAACAACTTATTGATACTCGTGGTGACTTGAGAAAGCTATAATCAACCACATACGCATCCATAATTACCTGAAGCGGATGCTCTGCAATGAAGCAATTTTCTCCATCTTTGAGTATTCGCAAGAAGACTTGAACAGTGGGATCAAGAAACGCTGGATAGTGAGGATTCGCAAGTATTGTCTGGAAATGGAAATGACATTTAATGAAATTTAAAAATACTGAAAAGTTTCACATGAAACGATTCAAAATCATACTAGTCAACATTTTTAAAACCTAATCTAAAAAAAGTGAACGTTCATTGGATTCATAAAAAATATATCAATATAGTGATCTAATAACTAGATATATTAAATTCAAGGATACAAAGAGTTGTATAAGCATTAAAAAAAAACTAACCTCTAATTCAACACTCAAATCCTGAAGAACTCTTAATTTCTTCTCCTCACCTAAAAGAAAAATACATTAATAAATGCTATAATGAAACTTCAGTTGACTTTCATAAACACAGCAGTAGTATTAATCTATTAGTGGTATTTCTATAACTTCAGGGACGCCAGACCTGTGATAGGCAAGCTTTTTTTAGAAGCGGGCCAAAAAACATTTTTTTGGCAGGCCAGACATGATTTTAACATTGATTCATAATCAAGGTATGAAAAAACTTTTTTTAAAAATTAAAAAAAATTAGATTTTTGATTTTAATCAGATTTTTATTAATTAACTGATTGCTTAATTAAAACAAATGTTAATTATTAAGAATGGTTTTTTTTCTCCTAATTGCTCAAATTTAAACATCAATGAATAAACTACAAACAAGCAAAAAATATAAACACTAAAAGTCTCTTTATGCAACATGAAAGGTTGCCAAACCCAAATTAAATTCATGGATTAACATTTTTATTGTAAAGTGGTTTTATTCACGAGAGCCCCCCCCCCCCCCCCCGCAATTAAAGTTAATGCATGGTGGCAGTAATACACATATGGTGCAGACATCCCATTCACTTGATGTACAACCAAAGGGTCATTCAGCATCAACTAAATAAAACATTCTATTGACAAGATGGTTTCTGGCACAATTTGTGGACATGTTTCTGACTTTCACGATGCTGCTTAATACTTTAAATCTGAAATAATAAAAATGTCTGTGTTGGTAAAAAAAGAGAAAACTCAAAATTTAAATACGAAAAGTCAAGTCAAAAGCCCAATGATATCTACTTTGAATCAGCAATTAGGGCAAGGCTTTAAACATAAAATTATTTGTTTTTTTTTTTAAATCAGGGAAACCTTAGTGTCACATTGTAATGCAATGAAAATATGTGGTGCAGTTATGCTAAGTTCAACTCCCTACTCATAGTTTAAATTTTTATGCTTAGTGATGCGTTGTACAATTTGAAAACTGCCACGGTTTCGTTGCGAATGAGACAATGGTTTATCCTTTACAACTGTGGAAAAATAAATATGCATATTTTAGTAAATTTGTGCATATTTATTGCTTATATGTTCCATTTTATTGCACATAGAAATTTATTTAAAAACTTTTGTATTTAAATTCTCAATTATATATTCCACATGCAAACACAAAAACATCCTCTTAAATGATGTTTTTTAAATACTGAAATTGAAAATTTCTACACCATTACAGTAGTCACGTTTATCTGACCTTCGCTTATCCTACGTTCCACTGTAAAAAACAAATAAACACATCAATCGCCAACAAGAACTGCAAGTTTTGTGAGCATGAAAGTAACTTATTTTTATGGCTCCCAACTCTGCTGCAGCACAGTGGCACACCCGTCTACGCTATGACTCGTGTCTCTCATTTGCCCCACCCTCACTCACTGTCACAACAGTGCAGTTTAGCATTGTATGCAGATCGGTGTATTATCTGTTACATGCATATGTAAGAAAAGCTGTTAGGCGATAAAAGTATGAAAACAGAAAGCACAGATGAAACTGAAGAAACCATTCCACCTTTAATGCAACGTATCACTGGATGTCAGGATACATCTTTGCAAGAAATCGAAAGTTTGATGAAGGATGGTAATCGGTGTGAAATAACTGATAAAATTGCTCTTGTCAATTGACATCGAAATTGAAGATAACCAACTGTTGAGCCTTTCAAAATTTCGCATAACGATGGAATCGAAGCTCTGGAAACTGCTATTAAATACACTGAGCAGAAAGAAGCTACAGGAAAAGCTGAGCAAAATAAATCTCTTATCGCTCTCACCCGTTTTTTTTTTATCTTTCTTTCACAGCACAGCAATACCCCACCCAAGTGAAAAATAAAAACCCTTGCGCCACGAACATATGTACTTTAATACACACATGTAATAAATAATCCACATTATAAATCTGGATAATCCACACAGAAATAGACGAATGGTACATAATACAACCAAATTTAAAATCAAAAATACAAAATTAAAATTCACAAATAAACTACAGCGTTTGAAGTTATTAGGCCTTGGCCTAACAAAAGCAGTTTAATACCATGAATAATAAGGGGGGGGGGAGAACAAAATCTGTGCTTAAACAAGACTGAGTAACGTTCAACAACGCAATAGCGCAGAAAATTGTTTCAACTAATCGCTAACATGTGCATGCGAATATACAAATAAGAAATAAAAGGGAATGTAATAAAATTGCTACAACTATAACCATAAATGTGATTTCGCTTTTACTTTGTCATTATCCTCTAATTCCCGAATATAAAAAAAAATGAACAAAAATGCTGAAAATGCTAATATATTAAAATATCTGTATGTCAATAAATGACAGCAGGGCCCAGCTTCACAAGACGTTATTTTTTGTCATCTTAATGCACCTGATCCACATGATTAAATCATAGAAAATGTAA
The DNA here is from genome assembly GCF_987345545.1 of Pholcus phalangioides. Lineage (NCBI taxonomy): Eukaryota > Metazoa > Arthropoda > Arachnida > Araneae > Pholcidae > Pholcus > Pholcus phalangioides. Next base: position 659,782 of record NW_028301618.1, read on the forward strand.
TTTTTTTCGTAACATGCCCAGTATTATTTCACAAAGCAGGTTTAAAGCCCTAGCAGAAGAAAAAGACAGTATAATTCAGTTGGAGGGCATGCACAAAGAAAATGTTTCCAAGATGCCACATTTGGCAACTTTCCGAAGAATATCTAAAGTGCATGCCACCCGCATTGATTGTTCTGTGACGTACTTTATAGATTACGGAATATTTGCTGTGCGGCAGATGGAGCCTAAACCATGTAGGGTTTGAAAGGAAAAGGAAGTAAGTGTTTATATTAACGGTTCTAGCCAGTTCAGAAATTTAGTCGAAGGGAATGATTGCAATGACTTATCAAGACCAAGACTAGCCATAGATATTCAAAAAACACTTATGGCATAGCAGAAAAAACTCAACCGAGAAAGTGAGAGAGGTGTACAGCAATCCGCAAATGGAGCCTGCTGCAAACTATGTACGACATACCGAGATCTGCGAAAAGGGGGGAGGGGGTTAATAAAACCAGAATAAAAGATGGGAAAGAAGAAAGTTCAATAGAATTTTTTACACCACACCTTCATTTTCCCATTTTTACGTTTAATTTTTTAAATCATGCATCTCATACTCGAATACTTCAACATAAAAAGGAAATTGCAACACCAAAATAATACTGAATGTCCTGGAGCAAAGAGAAAACAGACTTGATAGACCGATCTTGACAGATATTCGGCTCATCGAGAATTAATGTAAATATGCAGTTTAAAAACGTTGAATGTACAATTATAATAAAGAAACACTTGAAACTTACTAATACTGGGATCTGTCAATATGTTTGCAAATGAATGCATGAATACTGTGTTTTCTTGAGCCATTGTCGATTCCCTGATCAGGAATTCTTCTAATCGCCAGAAATATATTTCTTATCACATCTTACCTTTTTAAAAAAAAAAAAAAAAAACAAGAAACATTATCAACACAGGAAACATTTGTTTTTAAAAAGAAAAAAACGAATTTAATCAAGAACATCAATCATCACAAAATCGAGGTAAGTTACGACAAAAAATATACACATAAACTACTATATACAATAGTTATGAGGTACATTCTTGATAGAGAATTCATCCTCATTCAACTGAGGATTTTGATTTTTTTACAAAAAAAATCATGACAGATTGGGAGTTTGAACGTTGCATTGGATTGAATGGTCTTTTTAAGCTGTTACATTGGAATAGGGTTACCAGACACTTTTCGATGTTGTTTCAAGCGACCTCCTATATGTTTCGGCCATTTCTGTAATCCTTTTCAAGTTTCTAAAAAAATTTTCTGGGGAAAACTTTTTCAACATATTTCATTGATATGAGCGTTTATCAATGTTTTCCCTACACACTTTCACCATTTCACTGTCAAAATTCCCAGAATACAAGAATGCTATACGACTATAAGAAAAGGGAATATGTTATTCTAATTAAGACCCACCAGCTTAACCGGGGATAAAAGTCCCAAAAAACCGCTCTGAAAGAAAAAAAACTAACATCCATTTTAAGAATATCATTGTTTGCTCATTAACAGCTAAAGTTGTATACTGAGGTGGGAAGGCTGTGCCATCTTAATGCATGGGGCTCAATTACAGAAAGAGCCTCACGAAAACGAGATCTGAAATTTCTGACAGCAAATATGTAAATTGGATAGCTACTTTAATGCACACCAAACTCCGGTCATGTATCATCATATGGCATTTCCCACCAGTGGAGTTAAGTGGGAAATGATGGCTCCATCCATCGGTGGTGACCATAGGTGAAGAACTTGCTTCTGGTGTTCTATGCCCAGATTCAAACCCGTACACCTTGATGGTATCCTTCACAGTGAAAGGCAAGAGTCTTACAACTGTGCCATTCGGGTGACAAATTTGATAGCTGGTATTTCTGACCAGACAAGGGCACTAGAAAAATCATTTTGCCCAGGGAGGCTTCTGATGCCATAAAGATGGCGTTGAGATAGAAGAGAAAGTTACCTCTTCCAGTCAGAAATGTAGAAAATAATCCAAGTTCCTAAATCTTAAGGACTTCGTCATAAAAGGGGCACCATCTATTGTAAAAATTAGGAAAAATGGCATTTGCTAAGCATACGTGCATATATAGGCATCTTTTTCAGTTTCCGAATCTGGTAACCCTACACACATCTCTTCATTTTGATACAAGTATTTGTTTTTCTTCCACCAATAACAGTCAAAATTCCCAGAATTTTTTTTTTTTTTAATGGTTTTGTTTTAGATTGGAAAAAATTGTGGGGCTGGTTTTACTGGCCACTATAGTGACGCCATCTGTTGTGTAAATCGGGATGTGACATTAAAGGTAAATGCTAAGGCATCCTTTCTCAGTTTTCAAATCCGATAACCCTATATATAAAGAAAAATAACGTGGAATGAATAAGGAAACAACCAGGACTCTTCAAACAGGAATGGGACGATCGCAATAACGCATGGTCGTTATAACACGTGCCGACTGTATTACAAATATATATGTACAATTTATGATCTTTGATATTGCAGTAAAACCTCTTAAATCTAGACTTCTCGGGACCTAGGTTATTCTGGATGAACTTTAGTTTATTTGTTCCAAGTTGCCATATTTAAAGCAGTAATGTGCCTCTGAGCATATAGATTTATATTTTTCTTCAGGCTGGGTGCACGCTACTTTGACAAGCCCATTTTTACACATGTTGATTTGTATGGCATAACGTTTCAATTTTTATGACTAGCCAGTATGCATTACACCAAAACAATAATCTTTGCTCTATAACAGTGGTTCTAAACCTTTTTGACTCAAGGAGCCCTTTTTTAGAAAAAAAAATTCTATGGCGGAGCCCTGTAGAGGGAAATTTTTTAGTTATTCATCAAAGTTATTGATTTATAACATTTTATAACTATTAACATTTATAATAATTATTTTTTAATTTCAGTCTTTTTTATTTATCTTGAGCAGCCGTAGAGCCCCTGGAGAGTGCACAAGGAGCCCTAAGAGCTCCGCGGAACACCGCGGTTGAGAACCGCTGCTCTATAGAGTACATTATTTTCACGCTTTGCTACTACCGAAATTGTTACATTTTCATTTTTCCACTGACAAAATTCCCCTATGCATTTCCACTGCATAACTCACTGGCCACTGCACATGATTCACATACAGTAACATAGTACTGCAGCACCATCCAGAGTTACAACTACATGCTTGGTCAGCTGGGATAAACACATATTTTTTGACGTCCCTCCTCCTTAATGTTAGAGAGAATAAAGGGTTTAAAATTACATCCTAGGAACCAGACCCGCCTGCTACTCTTAATTACAGCACTGGTGCAATCTGTTAACGGAAATGCGTACCCAAAAGAAAATAAATTTAAAAATATTCTGACTGGACGCAATGAACCCATCAGATAACTTTTGTCACCACCCACGTTTGGTAAAGTTTTGAGTAAACTGACTGTTACGCACTCAAACCCAACTAGATAAGATAACGCTATTCAGTAAATAGTGTCATCTGAGTAATAAGAGAATGTGAAGGCTGCACCTATTAGATCAGTTATGCCCAGGAATGAGCTCAAGTATTTTGTGGCCCAGTGCAAAAACAGCTTCATGTTCCTGCTGCACCCTTCACACCTACTTAAATCTGGCCTGGGCTATGCCCAGGGCCGCAATTAGATAGATGATTAGTAACCTGGAGCAAGTACACATTTTGACCCCCCCCCCTTATAACATTTGAGAGGCTTGCGAAAATAAAAATTGTGCTCCCTCTGGTCCAACGACCAGACAAGAGACCCACCTGCTCCCCCAAGCTGCGGCAATGGTTGTGTCTGACAGAGAAAGAATATTTTGCTGAGAATTTTTAGATAAGGCAACTAATTTTTTTTATGGGTAGTGTATTATACAGTGATTCAGAAAAGACTGGAAAAACTTTAAGAGGTGATAGTACAAGCAATTGTCATAAAAGAATGGATGGTCTAACATGAAACGGCGGAACAGCTGTCGTATGGTCCACCACTTGGCGATTATTTGGTGGCACACATGTCTGATGGCCCGATGAAGAGTCGCCAAGGCCGTCAGACACTACGGACGCCGAAAAAAAAAACAGCATGCAAAACATAATAGAAACCACCAAGCATAAAAATAGAAAAAAATATCAGTTAAAAAAAATTACACCTGGCCCATTTTTTTAATAAAAAGATCTGGGCATAAGGAATTCCGGGCATAAATATTCTATGTATTAAAACTAAAACCCGGACCCTTTTTTTTAAATAAACGGATCCGGGCATGTTGAATAAATACTCTATGCACTAAAACTAAAACCTGGACCCTTTCTTTTTAATAAACGGATCCGGGCATGAAAAATTCTGTAGGTTCATTTTAAATAATAAACCGATAAAACGGAAGGCATGGCAATAGATGAATAACTAATAAATACAACGAAATAATAAAATGGTATGATACAACCTGAGCAGTAGATAATCCAAATAACTAGAGCTACAGAAAGGAGGAATAATGAGAGAGAGAGAGAGAGAGACGCGCTGGAAATGGAACAACGGCTGCTTAGAATTTTTGAAAAAAACACGGTGAACAAAAGAAAAATCCTGTTTGGTAAAGCCATCGCCATCTAATATCACCCAACGAAACCAGAAAAGTGTTAAAAAATACGGCAACCCAGAGAAGCATTATGACGGTCTTGGCGACTTATCGCGAGAAAAAAGTCGCCAAAGTCGTGGCGGACCATACTGCATCTGTTCCCACGGGAAGAACAAGAAACCACATGCAAATCTGCGTCAGTGAATAAAAGGTGCGGACGCCAGCCTTGTGAAGTTATTCCAGCGTAAAACTGTTCTAACAGTTGTAACGTACGGGATAATGGTGCACCCCTGTAACAGGGTTTACATTTCATTTTACACCATGCATTTCTTTGATGAAAATTATTTTTCTGTGTACTACCACCTCTTTAAAGTTTTTCCCATCTTTTTTGAATCGCCCTGTATATATTTTACAATGTATGCTCTTATATTTGGGATGCTGTATTTTGATTATATTTGGCATCCATATACACATTTTTTACATCACCTTTGAGCCACCTCATTGAGCGATTTCCCTTTTGTGGCCTTTTATTTATGCAAAACCAATATGTGAAAATGCATTTTCAGTTAAGTTTCCCATTTGACACCTTGTACACACTGGAAAACACCCAACAGCGCGTTATATTTAGGCCAATAGAAAATGAATTAGTTGAGAAACCTACTATACGGAGTAAGTTCGGACTCGCTTTATGTAACAAGCTAAGTATATATTCACGGGCCAACCTCATACTAAATGCTTAACACGCGAGTATTTTATAAATTTAGAGGATTGGATAAATACACGTGAGAGCTTTCACGTGTATTAACATAGACCAAGTAAATACTAGCAACAATTTCAAGACACAATAAAAGAATTAACTCCCTAATTAAGTTTGGGTAGCTGCCTCTCCCCCATTTACTTATGTATTATTTATTAATTATAACTATTTGGAAAAAGTAAATTGCTAAATTTAGAGGATTGGTATCAAATATACTCACGCTCTCACTCCCAAGCTCAACAAGCCAAGACCGACTGTGTTATTCGAGTTGAGGAAGGAAAGCCACAATAAAATTTTCATGTGCAATCAAAGATCATTCGGTGATTTCACCACAAAGATTTATCGAGGTATAGCGAGCGCCATCTCAACAGCGGAATAAAAAATACTAGAGCGGAAGTCCCACTTGTCCTCCGGCAGGAATTGGCACAGATATGGCTTACTCCGTTTAACGAGTCACTCCGCTTACAAAGTCATATTTTTGCTCTCCCAAGAGTGACTCATTAACGAGATTTGACTGTACTTGTTTTTAGGAAAGGAAACACGTGTCTCCGTGATACATTGGTCAGTGTACTTTCCCAGATTGCAAGAAGATCAAAGTTCAATTTCAGGTGTGCAGACAACAAATTTCACTTTGCAAAGTTATTATGAGGTAAGTCTCTCTTCCCTTGGTCGAATATGTTTTGTTTTTGAATTTTTAGGGTCAAGCAAAGTGGTTAAGGAATATCTTTACCCAGTTTTGGGGGGGTCAAGAGAGATGTTTAGTTCAGTTCCGTGCTCTCAAAGCCCACAAACTGAACTGGATAGGTGAGTTCAGTTCTTTTTCCTGGCTAATGAGGGAAGAATGAAGATCATCAGAAAAAGCAGGGAGAATTGCACCAGTGATGATAATCTCTTCCAGTGAAATTTCCCTCAAAAAATTTCCTTTTGACAAAATTTTTCCCACGCACTCAGAAAAAATGTGCTGCCATAATCAAGTATTTTGCAATAGAAAAGTATTGCACTGCATTAGTTTCTTTATTTTTTGCAAAAATTCTTTTGTTTGATGAACTCTCAAAATTTCCCACAAATGCTAAGAAATTTCCCGCTTGGGTAAATATTGACCAATTTTTCCCACGAATATGGGAAATTTCCCACGAGTTACCCTCACCGAGTTGCACTGTTTGATCGCAGTTATTGCTGATGCTGTCATCTAGTTTCAAAGTCTAAAACTACTCATGTTGTGACGATTAAGTTGATTTTTTTTCCTTTTTTTTCAAATCGTAATAACGCTGATGTTTAACTCGTCGGAAGTTGTATGGAAGAAATACAAAACACCATTCTCTCTTTCACTGCCAGTACTAAGCCAAGTGTGCGTGTGCTGATTTGAGATTTAAAAAATATCAATAAATAAGGGGCCGTTCAAGTATTACGTAAGCAAATTTTTAGCCATTTTTGACCCCCTCCCCCCCCCCATTGTCAGCAAAAGTCAGCAAAACGCTGACCCTCTCCCCCCCCTTGTCAGCTCTGCCCCTCTGAATCCTAACTCATATTTTCATAAAGGGTGGTTGATGACGTAAGCATTTCCCCCCCCCCTCCTCCCTCCTTGTCATCAAAAGTCAGCAAATCGGCAACCCCCCCCCCCCATCCCATCGATGATGACGTAATACTTGAACGGCCCCTAACAGAATGGAAACGTTTTTTTCCCCGGAAAATCTTTTTCCTTCTGTTGTTTTTATTTTTCTGAGCGGACGTATATTGAGATGGGGCAAAGTCCGCAGCAGAAAACTGGCTTTTGAGGTAGAGCTGCGGACAGCAGAGTCGATGTGGACCACTGCTGGTAACTCGTGGGAAATGTCCCATATTCGTGGGGAAAATTGTCTAAGTGGGAAATCTCTCACCATTTGTGAGAAATTTTGAGTGTTCATCAAACAAAAAAATGATTTGAAAAAATAAAAAAATTATAATGCAGTGCAATACTTTTCTATTGTAAAATACTTGACCGTATTTTCCCCGGTAGACGGTAGCACATTTTACGGAATGCGTGGGAAAAATTTCATGGAGTATTCTTTCCTCCATGGAAAAATTTAGTCAAAAGGGAGATTTTGCTGGACGAGGTTACCCCATCACTGATGTGGACGATGAACAGCGCAACAGTGTGTGTCCCCGCTTTCGTCGGAAGGTGATTCACTGGGCGTTGGTACATAAGGGGCAGTTCAAGTATTACGTTACGTCATCATCGATGGGGGGAGGGGTTTCCGATTTGCTGACTTTTGATGACAAGGGGGGGGGGGGAAGGGGAGGTTTGGATAATGTTTACGTCATCAACCACCCTTTATGAAAATATGAAATATTTTTAATGGCATCTTACTCGGTGCTCCAAAAATGAGAAAAAACCTTTCGATAGTTTGTGGGCACTTGAAGTAGCATCCTACACACCCCCCCCCCATTAATAAGTGCCCTACATAGCCACTTCAGTGATCTCTAAATGTTTCGCGGATCCAAGTGATCTGGAAATGTGTCCAGGCCGCTTAAGTGCTCTGCAACTGCGCCACGCATCACTTAAATAATCTGAGAATGTGCCGCGGGTAACTTGAGTGATGTAGAACCGCTCTGGGGCCCACTTAAGTGCTTTAAAACTACGTCACATGTCACTCAAGGAATCTTTAAATGTGTCACGGATCGCTTTAGTGTTCTGAAACTGTGTCCCGGGTCATTTAAGTGATCTGAAAATATGCCGCGGGCCGCTTAAATTCTCTGGAATTGTACCACGGGACACTTAAGAGATATGTAAATGTGGCGCTTAGTTCATTTTTACAAAATTAGGTTTGAAGAGGGCAGGCCGCATCAGATAACCCCCAGGGCCATATTTGGTCCATGGGCCGAAGGCCTTTATGTGATTTATCATTATATGGCTTAGAGAGTGGGTCGCAATGAATTTATTAAAGATAAATTTTGTGTTCACAGCCTTCAAATAACATTGAAATTAACAGAAATTGATTATAATAACATATAAAGGTACTTTCTTCCGAAATTTCAATTAGAAAAATATTTTTTTGAATTAAAAAAAATGAATTTTTGATCGTGGGAGGGAGGCACGCGAGCCACCTATGCGTTCCCCCCCCCCCCGTGTACGTCTCTGATGCCACCAATATGCGTTAGGATTCAGCAGGGACGCACCTGGGGGAGGGGCAGGCGGGTCTCGTGTTCCGGGTGCTGGACCAGAGGGGGCGCAAATTTTATTCCCAAACCTCTCCTTCAACATTACAAGGGGGCGCCGAAATGAGCACTTGCCCCGGGTGACCAAACATCTAGTTGCTTGCGGCCCTGGGATTCAGAGGGGCAGAGCTGATGACGAAATTTTGCTGACAAGTGGTGGTGGGGGGGGGGGGGGAGTTAGCGTTTTTCTGACAAGGGGATGCGCCACTTACAGTTTCACAGTCATTGGGTTTAAGATAGCGATTTTCAATTGGTGCTCCGTGGAGCCCTTCGGGATCAGCGTGCACTCCCCAGGGGCTCCGCGGTCGCTCGAGGAGAACTTTAAATAATAAAAATATATATCAGTAATTTGGTTTCATGAATAAAAAAATTGGCCTACGAAGCCCCGCTGTATAAATCAAGGGCGTAGCGAGGGTGGGGGGACTTGGGGGTCTGGTCCTCCCCCGAAGTGTGAGAAAATGACCGAAAAAAGGGAAAAAGATGGCCAAATCCATTGGCTCACTTTGGTCCCCCCCCCCGAACGAAATTTCTGGCTACGCCCCTGGTATAAATTATGTAGCAGAAAGGGCTCCGCGAGCCAAAAAAGGTTAAGAACCGCTACTTTAAGAGGAGAAGAAGAAAAAAGAAAGGGGGAGGGGTTTCATTACCATCTTTGGAAACTGCTCTTGAGCAGCAGGAAGCAGGTTCAGATCAGCCTCTGTTCCCACTTTTATTAAAGGACAGAATATTGGCCGCTTTTTTTGCTGTTTCCCCCCCCCCCCCCGCTATCGGTCGTTCTCGGCAGAGCTCCTAGAAATGCCTTTCATAGGCGCCTCAGTTCTGAGGGTATGGCGTTCACGAAATGCTCATTCTGTTCTGAAGGGCCACCAAGAAGGACCGGATTAACCATTAAGCAAAACAAGCACGTGCTTAGGGCATCAGTACGAAAGGGGGAGTCCGAGGAGCTTACGTTGCTTCTTGCGACATAGCCTGGGCGTCTCGCGGTTTCTCCAGTTCTCCAGTACAAAAGGGCCGATAGAAGATCCTAAAATTTTAAGAACACTTGATTGTGTAATTGAAGATCATTATCGCAAGGATGGGACAAAAGATGAGAAACTAATAATATTGCGAACTAGACCACATTATTTTGCTGAGTTTTTTGATTAGCTTTTCACAATTTTCATAAAGTACGCCCAGGGGCTGTCTTCACATTATCATACGCCCCATAGGCGAAGAAGTCTGGGGGGGGCACGATGATGATGATGTCAATTCATATATACATTAGACCAGTCGACTCCACCTTTGACGCTGGGGGGGGGGGGAAATGCTCCCTACGACCTTCCCCCCCCCTGTATTCCCGCCCATGATACGCTCACATACAAAGCGATTTTTCTGAGAGAGGCACTACTACCAAGCTAAAAATTCCTATCTACCTATTTGCATATTTACTCTTGAAAATCGGGACCAGATCTAATTGTCACTTGACACCCCGGTGCCAGAAGTGCCCAGATGGGCCCATGCAGTAAACCAAGTTCTACAGAATAAGGACATGATTTTTGTGGGTCATTAGTAGATCAACTGTGTTGTTTGTTCTACAGAAGTAAAAGGAATGCTACCAGGTGTAAATTACAAACTTGAGAATGTATCTGAAGGAAAAAATACCCAATATTATGGTGATTCGTCAGAAATAAGATACCTACTAGCAGGGCCGCAACTGGATACTTGGTTAGCCGGGGCAACCACTCATTTAGGAGCCCCCTCGTAATGCTGAAGGATAGGTTGAATGGTGAAATTTGCGCCGCCCCCCTTTTGTGATGCACCCAGTCTGCCCCCGTCTGCCCCCCCCCCCAACTACTTGCGGCCCTGCCTATTGGTAATATTATGGCCATTCTAAACATAGGCGGAGATAGACTTGGCAGACTGGGGAGGGGCACTGTCATTATTTCTGGGGGGGGGGCACGATGATGATGATGATGTCAATTCATATATGCATATATACATTAGATCGGTCAACTTCACCTTTGACGCTGAGGGGGGGGGGCATGGGGGGGCCATCATTCTAAGATTCAATGGTTTCTCCTTGGAGTGTTGTTACAGCAGCCTTTATCTCATCAACTGGTCGTCGTAGTGGTATGGTTCTAATTTTAAAAATTCTTAAAATGTGACCAGAAATCACCCTGTACGAGTTTTGAAGGTGAAAATACAGTGTACACAAAATAAAAAAATTTAAATTTTTATACGATCCCCCCCCCCCCGTGTTCCAACTCCCAATTAGACAGTTGTTGCTCTTTCTCTTCCGAGCCCAACAAATTACATGTTTTTAACTGCATAATTCCCTGAGATATTTAAATTCAAAAATCGAAGACAGGTCCGGGCTTAGGAGAATTTCGCGGCAAAATGCAAAAAAAAAAAAAAAAATTATGTAGTTGCTCCCCGACTGACAAACGTTTCGAGTTACGTACGTAAATCTTGAAGGGGAAATATTTTTTTTTCAGAAAGAATGCATTTTCTATTACACTCATTTTTTTCATTATTACGCGTTGATAGTCTGGATCGTAATGAAACACGATCCATTGAGAGGGAATGACATTTAAATTAGTTTTACAAAATTCATAAATCATTAATGATAATTCAGTAATATCATCGTGGCTGGAACCATATTGAACAGACATAAACTTTCCGTTCGGCATATATACGCTCTAGCGAAGGAAAATCTCTATCTCCTCTGTAGCTTAGTGGTCAGAGCACTCGTCCGGCAATCGAGGGACCCGGGTTCGACTCCCGGTAGAGGCAGAGATGAGTTTTTTCCTTCCTTAAAAAATTAACATCTCAAATAATAAATATCTTCACAACATCCAGTCTTCCGTATATCTTGTATAAACTTTTGTCATACTTTTGAAGAGCTTCATCATCTCTTTATCAAAATATACGTTGCGATTCGATAACTTTGATCATTTTTCGCAATTTATTATTGCTGTTTTTGTTTAATTAATGTAAATTAATAGAAGTAAAGGAATCAAGTACTGGAATTCCATGACCCCCCACAAGGGTTGGGGCTGACCATTAACCTCCTAGAGATACATCACGATATGTATCTCTAGGAGGTAATGGATTGACAGGCAGGATCGTCGTAATAGCATCCATAGGCCTCCGAGCCAAGGGATTTTTTTGGAGGTCCTACCTGAAAAATTCTCGAAAAATTCAACTACGTTTCGTTTTTCTGAGGCACCTCTACGGCCACGACCACCTAGATAACCAGGTTATATAGGAGGTCGTGGCACGGCCCGAGGTGGGAGAGGCATGCGTTAAGACGGCACTGCCGTAGGTTCGCACTAGGCGTCCTCGTTTTTTAGTTTTGAATCCGGTAACTCTATCTGAAGACCACATAATACGTATGTTCACTTATTTGTTCGATCATCCATATTAATGAAAGATAATTCCAGAATTAATGAAAGATAATTCCAGAATTAATGAAAGATAATTCCAGAATTAATGAAAGATAATTCCAGAATTAATGAAAGATAATTCCAGAATTAATGAGATATAATTTCAGAATAATTAAAAGAAATAATTCCAGCGTTAATGAAAGAAAGAATTTCAGCATTAATGAAAGAAATAATTTCAGCATTAATGAAAGAAATAATTTCAGCATTAATGAAAGAAACAAATCCAGAATTGATGAAAGAAATTATTCCAGAAGTAATGAGAGAAAGAAATAATAATTAATAAAGGAAATAATTTCCAGCATTAATGAAAGAAATGATTCCAGCATTAATGAAAGAAATGATTCCAGCATTAATGAAATAAATTATTCCAGCATTAATGAAAGAAATTATTTCAGCATTAATGAAATAAATTATTTAATCTTTTTTCACCTTTAGATGAGTTTTCTATCCTTTTTTTGTCTTTAAAATCCAATATTTAGAGACCGAACTGTACATTTGTATGGGCAAATTGCCAGGCGGGAACTTTGTTTTCACTGAGTCACGTGATGTCGCTGCCGTCGCGGAGGCTGGATGTATATAAGCCAGCTCCAGTAATATAAGCTCGATGCAAGCCTTAGAATCTCTGTCGTCTGCTTCTCTCCAGGTTACTTGTTTTGGGTGTCTCCTTGTGTCCTGAAAAAATTACTGAACTGGCAGTTTGAACTTCCAGTTCTGTTTGTGAGCTTAGCTTGTAGGGAACCGAACAAACCGACTTCTTGTCTGTCGTCTGCTCATTAATAGGTTCTTTGTTTTGGACGTCTCCTTATGCTCCAATAAAATAACCGAACGTTAAGTTTAAATTTCCAGCTCAGTTTATGAGCTTTGTTTATAAGGAACTGAGGGGAATAAAGAATATAGTTTTTTATTTTAAACTTCCTCATCACCACATGAGTCACTTTTAAATTTGAGATTAGATGGCAGCACATTACTATAAAGTGGAATGTGGAAAAATTCACTTTTTATGATCTTACCTGTCTTCTGCTTGTGTTGAGGTTCTTTGTTTTGGATGTCTCCTTGGGTCTTGAGAAATTACTGAACTGGAAGTTTGATCTTTCAGGTCAGTTTATAAGCTTTGTTTATAAGGAGCAAAGCCGAGTGAAGAGTTTGGTTTTTTATATCTGACCACAAAAGGCATTTCTGATTTTGAAAGTAGACAATATTTTTAAAAATGAATGTCTTAAAGTGTATTCTAGAGTATTAAATTAATTTTAATTCCCTTAAAATTGTTAGTGCCGTTGTGAATTCGCTGCAAATGCTATAAGGCAAAAAAAAAAACTTGCTATTGGCGGACGGCGTAACGTTTCGAGTCACCCGTTATATACGGGACTCATTACTTCTTATGCGAATGGAGTAGAGGTAAATATCTTCAGTTGCGAATGGAACAGAGGCAGAAATATTCAGGTGCGAATGGAGCAGAGGCAGAAATATTAGGTGCGAATGGAGCAGAGGCAGAAATATTAGGTGCGAATGGAGCAGAGGCAGAAATATTAGGTGCGAATGGAGCAGAGGCAGAAATATTAGGTGCGAATGGAGCAGAGGCAGAATCATTCAGCTGCGAATGGAGCAGAGGCAGAAATATTCAGCTCCGAAATGAGTGGAGGCAGAAATATACAGCTCCGAAATGAATGAAGGCAGAAATATTTAGCTCCGAAATGAGTGGAGGTGCAGGCATCTTCAGCTGCGAATGGAACGAAGGCAGGTATCTTTAGCTGCGAATAAAGCCGTGGCAGACATGTTCAGCTTCGAATGGAGTGAAGGTAGTCGGATCCAGGGCGATGTGTCGGAGAAGCGACTTCCTGTGTAGGTGCATTGGATCATCCGTATTTCACTGGACAGACAAATTTCTCCCATATTATTCGGCTCTTGGGAGGGGCGATCGCTCCCCGTCTGGATCCGCACTTGGGCACTGCTCTAAGAGGAGTACGAAATTCGAGTTGAAAAAGTGAGAAAAAAAAAAAAAACGTGGGCGGGACACCAAAAACAGGTTCCGCACAAGTACAGATATCTTCTCGAATCACCCCTATTCTTAACGCATATAGGTACATCAGGCTCCCCTCCACCCTCCAGCTCCAGAAGCAGGGCCACTGAGTCAGATTTTTTTACCGGATATTATAAAAAACGATGAATCCCATATCCTAACAGCATGGTTCCTAGGCTGGGATCTTTGGTACGCCTCCAGGCCAAACTTTTCATGCCTCCTCTCCCCGTAGTAAGTTTATAATGTGGGAAAATACACCAAAAAATGATAATTATCGTCCCGTGTTTGCTCCCCTCTAGTTGCGGCCCTCGGGAGCAGCGTGTCTTGTGACTCGGGCGTCGGATCAGAGGGGATGGGCACCAAAATGCGTCCTTGCCCGGCTGACTAAGCATTTAGTTGCAGTCGTTGCAGTCCTGCTTACTCTTGTGGTAATTTGGGAATCTTGTCTGGCCGCAACTGATGGGGGTGAGCAAGCGGGTCCGGTGCCCGGGCACCGGAGCAGAGAGAGCATCAAACATTACAAAGAGCGCCAAAATGTGATATTGCTTGGCTGACCAAGAATCGACCCTGTTGCGACCCTGCTTGTGGGAAGGAGTCTATGGGGTCCACCCAGGGACGTAGCGTGCGTTCTCGGTGCCCCGGGGCAAACTTTCTTGGGGGCCTCTTGAAAAGATTTATTATCATGCAAAAATAAGTGTATATTTTTTTGTAAGCCCCCCCCCCTATTTACTCGAGGCAGGACTCTGGTTGCCCCCAACCCTTTTACGGGCCAGGGTTCACCCGGGGGGGGGGGGGCTCAGAATAATAGAATTTGGTAATATTCTTAAAAAACTCCAAAACATCCAATGATGTTCCAAATATCAGGAGATATCAAAGAATTTGCAAGTAGAAAAAAAAGGGGAGGGGTGGAGACTTTCAAAATGCCTGTGCTTAGAAATATTCAAATCACAATTCTGTCTTAGGCCGGAATTACACTATAAAAGTTTTATAAAAGATCGTTTATAAAACTTGAAAAATGCAACCGATAGGCGGATCAGTTAAGTTCGCTCGAATGTAACAGATGTGTCTTTTGGTTACATTTTTCAAGTTTTATAAAAGAGAATTTTTATCAAAGTTTTATAGTGTAATACCAGCCTTAGGCCGGGATTACACTATAAAAGTTTAGTAAAAGCTCTTTGATAAAACGTGAAAAATTCATCCAATAAGATCACCGGTTGCATTTGGTTGAATGCAACCGATGTGCCTATTGGTTGAATTTTTCAACTTTCATAAAATATATTTTATAAAACTTTATAGCATAATCCCGGCCTTAAGTCCGGATTACACTATAAAAATTTTATAATAATTCTTTTAAAAAAAGCAACTAATAAATTTATCGGTTGCATTCGAGCAAATGCAACCGATAAATTTATTAGTTGCTTTTTTCAAGTTTTATAAAATAACTTTCATAAACCTTTTATAGTGAAATCCCATCCTTAGATTAGTCACTTCCGAAACATAAAATTTCATTTTTTTTTCAGTTTATAGACTGAATATCGAGTAAAATATACTTGTAGGGGTATCTGGGGAACCACCAAAATTATTTAAGTGCTTAGGGTCTTCAAACGTCTTAATCCGGCCCTGAGTGAACACCGTACGTGGATAACATTGTTCAATAAAAGTATTTTTTTTAAAGTTTAAAAAAATTAAAAGATTAAAAATTTAAAAAAATAATAAATATTTAAAATAATTTTAAAAATTTAAAAATTGAAATTTTTAAATTAAATTTAAAAGTTATTAAAGTATTTAGTCAATTAAATATTCGTAATGAACAGAACGGCTTATAATTTTGGTCCCGTCAGTGGCCGTTGTTGGCAGGTTTTATTGTATAAAATTGTAAAGTATGGACAAAAGGCAGTTAAAGTTGCTATATCTCCATCTCAGAAGGAAACAAAGGGGATAGACGTATGTGGGTACATCATATTTGATGAACGGGGACCCTCATATGGTGTTTTTAAGGGTATTTATGGCAAATAATTAAACAAATTCCGTGCAAAATCATCTTTAAAAAATAGCCAAAGATGCGGACGAATTCGCTCCGCATCCGCATCGTGTGAATAGCCCCGAATAACCCAATTGTCAAAACTTGTATGTGCGGATGCGGAGCCTGCACTTAGGTTTTGACACATGCGGACGACGTCCGGACCCGCATGAACATTTCCTAGGTGCGGAGATATTTCGGCTCGTCTGAAAGGCTCAGTATATTCCAATTGTTAAAACTTCTTCTGGACCCGCATCCGCTCCGTGTGAAAGGCCTTCAAGCTATGGAAGCAGATATAAATATACGCTCCAAGGTTGAAATATTCTATGTTGAAAGGTTCCGTACATGGACAGCGGCAGCAATCAACTAATAGCTCGTGAATGACATAGGCCACCAGATGGCATGTACGGAGCCTTCCAACACACACATATATATATATATATATATATACGCTCCAAGGTTGATATATTCTATCTGCTTGCATAGCTTAGATGGTAGAGCTCTCGTTCCACAAGCGAGAGACCGGGATTCGTGTCCCCGTCGCAGTGATGAATCTTGTAATCTCCATCTACATAAATAACCAGTTTTTCAATGAATCTTGTATTAACAAGTAGAGAGGATATTTCTATATGCATCGAATTTTCCAGAAATGCTACCGTAGTACCAGTTTGCAGGTCAACGAAGACCTTCTCGATCTTTCCCCACGAATCGAGTGTTTTATCTTTACACTTCCGGTTTGGCAACAGGAGATTACTGTCCTATACGTAAAGTTTACTTATAGCTCAGTGCTGTCCCGAGGCGTTCTTCAAATATCGCGCTACCGATATTTTTCGCAACAATATTATACCCAGTGATTCCCTTTCGACGTGATATTACACTGGAATATTAATTTCCCATATTTTTTGCTAGAATTTAAAAGTTCAGTTAAGTGAAGAAAACTTTTGGATCCTCCGAAGTCTTTTACACCTGTGGTTACTCTGAGCTTCATGTAAAAATTCAGATTTTTGAATACATCAGGGTTGCAAGCGCCCCTCATCCATTTTTGGAGCAGAACTAAAAACTAACTGTATCTGCAATATAAGGAGTAATTTTTCTGTGAAATGCCGAAAGTTTTGCCAAAAGTGGTTGGAACAAACAATTCTAAATAAATTCCCTTCACAAATTAAAGTCCATTTAAATTTTTTCTGAAGCATCTTATCTGTCACTACTAAAACGTGAATTACTGAAATGACGAATAAAAATTATAATAATCTTTTCAAATTAAACACCACGCATACTGAAAACCTAGACAGCAAGAATTTCTGTAGCTTGAACACCAAAATCTTATTCATCCTGATATGGCAAAAAAAAAAGTGCATGCAGAATATAATAACAGTTTCCGTGAAAAAAAGTTAACTTATCACAAATTTAAAAGCGAAAAATATACACACGTACCTTATTTACTTAAACAATTTCCCAACATAATAGCATGTTAATAAATTAAAAATGTTTTTTTCTGTTTTCTGAGCCTATTACAATATTTTCTCTAGAATGTATTACATTCTACATTCTTGTTACCAACGTCCCGCAGTTTAAGTTATATAAATACAAAGTTGTAGTCCCTAATGTAAGAAATTTTAAATTCTCCCGTTTAGAAAAATAAACGAGGCTTGTTTTGTGTGAAACGAAATTCGATACCTACTCTAAAGGATGAACATTCGATCATAGATACAGGGCCGCAACTAGATGTGGGGGGGGGGGGAAAGCAAGCAGGTCTCGTGCCACCTCTCATTCAACATTACAAGAGAGCGTCAAAATGCGCGCTTGCCCCGGGTGACCAAGCATCTAGTTGCGGCCCTGCACAGATATATGTCCTCCAATCTCCATATACCACATCGTCTATTATTAAATCCTGTACTTCTAAGCGTTTATTATATATGTATATTAAAGAAAAAATTGAACTAGAATAATTTATTTTCCTCCAGCTTTTCCTATGAATCCTGTTTCCACTTTCGGTAAATCTTTACATGATGAAGCAAAAATACATTAGGAGCGAAAAAGTGAACGCCGGAAGAGTTAATAATTAGAGTCTAAACATTATTTATAAAAACGAAAAAAAAAGTAGATTATTTGATCACTTTTACTCGCGTCTTTATGATAAACTACCAAACACCATTTTACTATGGCATCAAGACAAAAATTATCGGTAGTAAAATTCGTTTTACAACTACCGATTTTTGGTACCTGTACTTGGTTTGAAGATGCTCTTGTAATGCAGAATACAAGAACTAATTTCGATTTTGCCTTCCATTTGATTGCCGAATGTCCATACATAACATCACGACCGCAACTAGCAGGGGGGGGGGGGGGTCTGGCGCCCGGGCCAGAGGAGGGCGCCAATTTCACCCTTTAACCTATCTTTCATCATTACAAGGGGGCGCAAAAAATGCATACTTGCCATGGCTGACCAAGCATTTTGTTGCTGCCCTGCATAACAAGAAGACTTTTCTCAGGCCGGTATTAGGCAGCCGATAAGTGTATCTGTTACATTAGATGTAACATACAGGCTTATTTGGGGCCGTTCAAGTATTACGTCATCATCGATGGGGGGGGGCTTTCCGATTTGCTGACTTTTGATGACAAGGGGGGAGGGTTGGATAATGCTTACGTCATCAACCACCCTTTATGAAAATATGAGTTAGGATTCATAGGGGCAGAGCTGATGACGAAATTTTGCTGACGGGGGGGGGGGTCAAAAATGGCAAAATATTTGCTTACGCAATACTTGAACGGCCCCTTTGTTGTTTTCCCAAGTTTTGTGAAAGATATTTTGTCAAACTTTTATAGTGTAATCCCAGCCCTACACTTATTTTTGAAATTTCTTTCATTATCTGCCTACCTGCATATTTTGTATTGCTTTTATACCTTTTCATATTTGAAAATCTCGAAAACCAAATTAAAATCCTTGATTATTTGAACTGGAAAGGAAAAATTAACCGTAGAAAAATATCAATAAGCGAAACAACCAATGAAGCAGATTTCTTTATTTTTAAGTAGAAACAAAACACATAGGAAAACACTATTCACAAAAATAAAAAGGAGTTCGGAAAGAGAAGCCGAATGATGAATTTGTGATTGAGCGAAACCTAAATTTCTTTCAGAGACTATCGGAATACCTATTATTTTTTTCTCATGATAATACTCATGATAACGAGTACAAACGAATTTGAGAATAATGGATATCTTTAAATAGAGAAATTTGGTTAAATTAATTGCACTTTTTTTTCCTATTCAAAGAGTCTTCACTTTCAGCTGTTTCATTTTTGGTGCACGCTTCTTCATCTCACGCCTATGTTCCCGCTCCTACAAAATAAGAAGAAACAAATGTTTAATAATTTGCAGACCAGCTGAAGATAAATAGGAGAAATAATTTGCAGACCAGCAAAGGATAAATGGATAGGAGGAAATATTTATAGACCTCCAAAAAAGATTATAAATAGAAGAAATAATTTTACTACAAAAAAAATAAAAAAATTACGGATGCAAAAAATAAATAAGAAAAATTATTTGCAGACCCGCAAACAGTAGGAATAATTTCCAGACTGGCTGACGGCAAAAACAGAAATAATAAATTTAGAGACAGTATTTTATTATTTAAATCTGGAACTAAGTAGCGGTTACATAAATTGAGCCTAACTTTTTGCAGACCGGCAGTTGAAGAACACTGCCATAGACGATATTGTCAGGCTAAGTTGCATGACATTTCTACAAGGCGTTGTATAACTGTTTTCTTTCTAACCCTCATAGATATCTTATATAGAAGAGTAATACATAAATGAGTCTCTCGTATACTGTACAAGACCAAACAATCACATCAAGAGAGATTTGATTACCTCCCACTTTCTTTGTTTATCTGGATCTTCCTCATTCATCATTCGCTCTTTTTCCGCACGGCGTTTCTCTTCTCGCCTTTGTTGAGCGGCTTCTTGTCGTTGGGCGTGGGTGGTTTTCAAGAAAGCCTCCTCAACTCGTTGGCGGTTCTTGTCGGCTTTAGTTTTGGCCTACAGAGCAAATAAAAAACTTATAAGAAAGAAAATCGATAACTTTGTGCAGGAAGACTATTAATGCAATGACAGTATTCTTAGTTGAAAACAACCATGTTTGTTATGGGTATTTTTGAAAATAGTTTTCACCACACATTTTCGACTTTCATTTATTTGACTTTTACCTCCAAAATTCTGTATCAAGGTCCATGATGTCTGAGGTAGGTGTGGTTTGATCCACATTAACTAGAACAATCGGAGTCATGCTGTTATACACACTGATGAACAATCAAATAAGAGATACCTGTCTAATATCGTGTAGCACCTTTCATCCTGATGACAGGAACGAACAACTGTTTCGGGTACAGACTCAACAAGATGCTCTGGAAATATTTAGGCATCATGCGAATAACAGGACTCCTGCAAAGTCTCTCACGTTCACAAAGATGTTTTGGAGGGAGATTGACAGCATGAACATCTCTGTTGATGGTGTTCCGAATGTGCTTGATTGAATTGAGGTCTGGTGACGTAGCTGGCCAGGAAGTCAAGCTAACGTATGTGGAGTGTTCCTCAAACCATTTTGGTACAATGCAGGAGTGGTGACATAGTGCATAGTCCTGTTGAAGAATAAGGCCATCATTGGGATGCTGTAGCCACAAAACTGAGAGCACATGGCCATCAAGGATGTTCACGATGCCACACGCATCAGAGGTCTCATTTTGATCCACATAAACAATTCCCCAGATGAGAATGTCATCTCCACTGGCTTGAAGGGTACCCTGCTGGGCTGGCATGAGTGATTCATTGCTTCATAAGGTTTTGCCTGTACTCGCACTCTGGCATGTACCAACGTGAATCTCGACTCATCCATCCAGGCAACCCTTTCCCCTGTTTCTAGGGTCCAGTGACGATGTTCCTGTGCCCAGGCTAATTGTTGCACCTTGTGACGTGTGGTCAACAGAGGTATTCTTGTGGAGCAATGACTTCTGCACTCCCAGAGCAAAAGAAGATGGTTGTGGATGGTGTAGTTACTTACACATTTTGATGTGACAGCGTTGAATAGCTGATAGTGATAGGAACTGCGTGACACACAGGCTCTGTTACACTAGGTGATTAGTTGCATTGTGTGTGGGGTCTGTCTATTCGCTGTTATAATGTGAGCTAGCCAACATTTACCCTGCTCATATATATGCTGCCATCCATGCCAGTTGGCCCCAGCTGGAATTATTTTACCAGAATGGATTTACCCATTCACTCTCATGAAGCTGTGGCATGTGGAAATCTATGTCTCTGTGAGTTTCGCGATATGGTGGTACAGACAATTTTTCTCCACAATCAAATACACTCAAGCCCTGTTTACATGTATAAGATTAGGGGGTTGCTTTGGCGATTATTACCTGCATGGCAACTTTTTTTTCTCATGGGGCGAAAAGGGGGCGGAGATCCCTCAAAGTCCCCCTTTGGGAGAGAATGGTGGATGGCCCGACCTTTTCTTCCATAATCCTTTGTGCCACAAAAACTACAGTTAGCTTCTTTGCCAGCCATCTTGAGCCAACCACTTCTGTTAAACCCCCGTGACGACTTCCAGAAAGAAGTGAGGGGGGGGGGGAAGAATATACCAGCAAATAGGTTTGTATCAAAAATCCCTGTCACGAGTAACTTCCCTGGATATTTTATTTCCCATGTAAACAGGATTTTAGATCCTTCGTCTGGCCCATAATGCGTTCAACTATTAATGCTCTTATGAGCAGCACTCCTTCTATTGCAGGAGCTCTGCTTGTGTCTGTCATGTCTGTGTCTGCCAGGGGTCAACCCAAGGTGGATCTTTTGTATACTGCCAGCGGTCTCTAATTCAATTGCTCTTGAGTGTATCTGGTTACAATTTGAAACAAAACATTGCGTTCTTTTCTTGCTCCTCATACAAGGAAATTAATTTCTTTTTTTCTACACAATGGAGCCAATCTCAACAATGGGGGGAGGGGGGGGGGGGAGTATTGCAAAAATGAAAATCAAATCAGGGAAACAAACCTCTTTGCTGAGATGAAATCTTTTCACTTTCTCAATCGAGTAGAAAACAAGCTGCATCAGAGGCTTCAAGCTTTCCATCATGTCAGGACCAATCTTTCCCCTTCCTGGAACTATATCATAGAGGAAAAATGAAAATTAACACATGTGTGTATATATTCATCATATACATGTTTTATTTTCAAGGTATAAATATATATGGCAAAATAGGAGAGCATAGGACGGAGAATTTGGTACATAAGTACATGCATAATAAATTTTAATGTAAATAATAAATTTCTGATTACAGTAGCCATCGCTTATAAGAATCAATGGTTATAAGAACTAAACCGCTTATAAGAATTAAATTGACGAAATGAAAACCAAAAGTTGTTTCAACATAAGATAATTGTCGGTTATAAGAATCAGATTTCTGCTTATAAGAATCCAATTTTTTTTATTTCAAAAACTGCCACCATTTTCTAGAGTAGTGTGTCCCAAAGTGGATGATATTGCTCATTGGACAGCGATGAAACTGTCTGTGGGGAAGGATGATAGAAGGTATGGGTATAACACAGAATATGGGTCCCACTTGAGTTAGGGTGATGAGAGGAAAAAATTTTTCTGAAGAAGGAAGCGATGGAACAAAAAGTTTGGGAAACTCTGATCTAGAGCTATGCGTTCAGAGAATAGTTAGTTTACTGTAGTAACATTTTAGTCAGTCCACATTGACATTTTGCGAATGACGTTGTTGCAAGCCCAAGTTTTTAAGTTTAAACTCGAAAAGCCGAATCTGCTCAAAAAATACGATTCTCATCCTTTTTGTAACCAAAGAGAAGCAGCCTCAACATTAGAAATTTGGACAGATAATTTTCTTGCGCTGAATAACCAACAGTGGTATGTATTAAAAATGAAACTACAGGCAAAAAGAATCATCTGATTTAAAAAAATCATAACTATTCAACTTTTAATCTGTTTTGATCGAATAATGTATAGGTAGAAAGAGGGAAACCTTGAGTTTCAGGCAGTTGCCCACAGGTAGCGCTAATGCTCTTTCTTCGGCCACCACTTCAGTGTTTCTCAAGATTGGCTTTTCCCAAAGTTAGAAACCGATTCGAATGACTTCATTTTCCAGCAGGATGGGGGGGACCACCACACTGGAGCTTGGACATCCAAGAATTTATTTTTGAACTTCCTAAACAATGGATCGGCTGTATGGGATCAGACGATTCAGTTACACATCACTGGCCTCAAAGTGTGTGATTTCTTCTTCTGGGAGTTTATAAAAGACTACGTTTATGTGCCTCCCCTTCCAGTTACATTAGCCAAACTGAAGATACGCACAACAGCAGCCATGGAAGCAGTGGATGCAAACATGCTCGCAAAAGTTTGGAACGAATTTGACTACCGTATAGACACATGCCGTGCATCCATCCCAAGGTGGACATATTGAGCACCTTCAATTCAGTTTGTAAAAAAACTTTATGATTAGCCATGTAATATAAAATTAATCTTAAGTGTCTATGTTCAATATTTTTCGTAATATATGCATTTCAAATCGGGTGATTTTTTATGAAACACCCTGTATATGCATATTTAAACTGCCATAATTTAAAACGAAGAATTAAGTGAAAAATACATTTCTAAGGGCTCCCCCATGTTTCCTAAACATTACATATGCAAAAAAACTCCCCCACCTCAGCATACGTTAGTGGCAATTGCTGTATAAGAATCAAAATGGGTAAACCAAACATGATTCTTACAAGCAGCGGCTATTGTATTGCAGTTTAATTATTACAATGAAACCTTGCTACAACACTACTCGATATAACGATAAATTCCTTTACAATGATGATATTTTTTGAAATCTTGTTTGGAATCGCCCATAGTTTAATGTTGAAATCCTCTCGATACAAAGAGATATCATTTACTACGATAAATCCTTTTACAACCATTTTTGTTAAGAGTTTCTTAAACAGCTTCATTGATAAAAAAATGTTAAAAATCTCTCTCAAAATCACTTTCAATAATTTTCAGAATCACCACCTCTTTTATTCTTCCAAGAATGTCAAATAACATTGCACCACCAGATCATTAAAAAATGGTATTAGAGTTGTTGATATCACTTCTTTCTGTACACGACACAAAAATGTTATGCCAGGGGTTCTCAAACTGTGTATGCATCGCAGAATGGTGCCCCATGACAAAGGTTTTTCTGAAGGCGCTCTTCGTTGAACTGCTCTGAGACGCAGCAGATGAGCATTTATCAGGGAAAGGGGGTGACGTAGGTTGAAGAAGTTTGACAGAACCTGTGTTATGCTATTAACTTTTTTACCGGGGGCAACACATCTAACTGGATTTTCGTCAATGAACTATTACAATTTTCTTAGGTGAATAAATGTATAAAAGCACATTTTTTGGAGATACTGACATTGGTTTAGAAAAAATGTCAACAGCAGCTAAATTTGGTGGCATGTTATAATACTATTTCTCGATATAACGATAATCCCTCTACAAAGATAATTTTTTCTGGTCTGCAGAGGTTTATCAAGGTTCCACTGAATTTTCTAACCTGACGCATTTTCATTGTAACTGTGTACATGATAAAAAAAAAATTAGCAATATAAGTTTTTATTCCATCCAAATATGGAATTCTCTTACAAAGCTAATTTTTTTTTCAAACGTTTGATACAGCACCCGATCTTGTGGAATGATGAAAGTCCTTATAACTAGTTTCCACTATATAATATAAATAATAAACATTTAAAAAGAATGCGGTAGGAACGGGTCACTACATACATAAAAAAAATCTGATTAAAAGATTGACAAAAAGTAATAAAAATTCACCAGTGAATCCAAAGATCAACATCTTTTTAGTATCCGGCAATTTAGTAGGTTGTGTCTCCCTGCAAAAAAAAAAGACATACTTATAATACTGCATTTAGAAAAAAAAGAAATAAACTAATTTTAAAGCGTCACAGAACAGCAGCATTTGATAAGAGGGGGAAAAAGAACTTACTCTTGAACTTTTGGCCCCGAATACTGGTCGGAAAAATGAATATATTCTATGTAATCTTCGTATTTCTGCAACATGGTTATCAGCTGTAAAAGTATACCAGGGTAAGGATGATACAAGAAATATGTATCTATGAGGTACGCAAAGACACAAAATATTTCATCATATATACATATATTTTGCTTCAGACATTTTGCCTGCCCTTAGTGACAAAGTAAATGCCTGACTGCGAGAGCAACAGTATGAGCAAGTGAGTGTGAGTGACTATATGGGTGTTTGATTATTGATCATTTTTGTTGCACCACAGTCGTTTTTTGCACTTTATTATAATGTCAATTACATGACGATTCGACTATTAGTTTTTTGCTTTCTTGTTTGTTTGTGTCAAAAGAGTTTTGACCCACCATGCGAGCATGATCAAATTTTTTTCTGATTTTACAAAGCATAGGTAAGCAACTCTGCTGTCATAATATTTTGTGTAACTAGGTTGTTTTTTCGTCCATTGAATAGATTTCAATAAAATTTTCAAATACAATTTTTTTACGACAAATTTATTGCTGACTTTTGAGCGCTACTATATATGTTAATGGTAAAAGTTTGAACAAACTGGAAAATTTTAGATTTCACTGGTAAAACATAATCAGGGCTCCCACTCAAAAAATGAGAAAAAGTAGGAAAACGCAGGACTAAAAAGTAGGATGGGGGAGGGTAACCCCCTTAGGCAACATAATCATAGCATAATGGAAAAAAATCACTGAAAAAATTTTTTTTTTGCAAAAAAAAAAATTTAATTAAAAAAATTTTTTTTATTTTGAATTAACTTTTTTTCCCCTAGCACTATTTCAGTCAAGCCAAAACAAAATGATAAATGACTTGGTCACAAAACCAATTTTTGGCCAAAACAGTGCACTAGCAACCACAGATAATTCTTCGCTGTCTCTCCTCATATATACTACATTCTTTTTTGGAGTCTTCCAAAGTGAAGAGCTTGTCAACTCTCTTCGACAAGGCACAACATATTTCGAAGACGTAAGTTTTTTAAGAATGAGGCACCTTCGAGACCCCTTTTGAAAGCACAATGCAAAATGTGTAAATTACAAGATCCAATGTAAATAAGGCAAGGTGAACCAGATAGTTTTACTGCGTTGTTCATCATTTTTAAATTTTACTGTTTTGTTCACATTTTACTGTTCAATGCCAGTGTAATCATTTTTGACAAATGAAGCACTTCCATTTCTAGCTCTTTGCTGAGCATTGTAAATATTGTTTATGCCTCTTCATACCTTAAAAATACAGAAGACAACTGAATGCTATTGGGTAGCATCAGAATCACCAAACCTAGAATACGCTTATGTATCCAACTGCTTTGAAACTGTTGTTTCACCTATTTGCACCATAATTTTGAATGATGAAAGTTACTGTCCAAGACCACGAAGTAATAAATACAAAATTATTTTTCCATCCAGACAGAAGTTTTTAATGACTACTATACTTGTTGAACCCTCAAACTAAGCAAATGTTAAATTAGTCAATCAAATAGTCCACATATACACCTTCCCCCCTCCAAATTACCTTAAAAATGATACAATTTCTGCTTTGGCAGAATCATTAATTGCATTTTCTAACATTTGTATAATATTTGACAATATATCAATAATTTCCTGCTCAATTAAAATCAATTACACAAATTTTGTCGATAGGATTTGATAAAAAGTAGGAAAAGGACAAATACAAATACAACGCCACAACAGGCAAAATGCCCAACGAGGTGGCTGATAAAAAACTAGAAAGTAGGACAAAACCGAGAAAGTAGGACAAAAGTAGGACATTTTACCAAAAAGTAGGAAAAGTAGGACGACTGGGAGCCCTGCATAATGCATTGATTTAGTATTCCATATGCACGGAACTTCTACTTGTATGAGATATAGAGTTTTTTCAAGTTGGAGGAGTTTTACTGTATAAAAGAATAAAAATGTGAAATCGTGTTTGAACTAAAAGGCAGAATTTAAGACTAAAATTTGTAATCTTAATTTCACTATGATTGGGGAAGGACGGTGGCAAACTTACTTTACTATCTAACATGGCACTAGCTGCTTCTCCGAGTTCGCTAAGCATAATGAAACCCTCAGGAACCCCAAGTCTGTCTGCAAGTCTCTTCTCGGGGCAATAAGTACTCTACAAAAAGAAGGGTGAGAAATCAGATGTAATAATGAGTGCGGTTTTTAAAATGTACAGAGTCTGTGACAATAGTGAAATCGGGGGAAAAAAAGCTGCTTAAAAATAGAATAAATAACAGCCCAAAAAAAAAAACCTCACCAAATCATTCATCTCTTTTGCCAGACGATTAGCGTTTTTTTTGTTGGCTACGCAGAAGATAAAGCTGTCCATGCAGTCTGCGCTCATTGTGACCTTGACGATCTACAAAGGTAGGATAAAAAACACAATAAACAAATTTTATGATAAAATACTTGTACAAAGCTTATCATTTATTAATAGCATGCATATGCACGCACCATTGAATGTGTTCTCTTAAATCATACATTGATCACGCACAGCAGTGTTGACTTAATGATCCATTTGTTTCATCAGACAAGCTAGTGTGGCATAATTCCCTGCACATGAAGCAAATAACAAGCGCGGTTCGCAATGTTGGAACTCTTTAACATGGATCTTAAAATGTTGTTTGATCTTTGAGCTTCGCAAGTGTATGGCGGTATATCTGAGACTATTTTCACTGTTTAAGTTCATGAGCATTTAACTGTGCAAAAAGTAAATCCAGCACAACCCCAGTCCGATATATGCTGAATTGAAAAGCCTAACTTTATCGATTATTAGAATATTTTTTCAAAACCAAGAATGAATATCAAACTTACAATTTGATCCGACGAAGGCCTCATCAAATTAGATATCACACTGACCAGATCCTGGCGCTTCAAAAACTTCAACTCCACGAGCATGCCTTCGACACAGGTACGACCGCTGCACCACAGAGTGTAAACGTTCTCAGATTCTTTCTGGATACCGGGAGATTCTATTTCCTTCTTGCCGTCGTCGCCTGCAGAAGGGAGAACAAAAATGGAAATAAACTACAGGGAGGGGAAACAAACAGCACACAAGGGACATGGGGAAATTTCTGTTGGGCCAACTTGAACTTTGTTAACATGAAACAGAATAGACTAAGACTGCAATAATTTCACATTCACATTCAAAAAAAAAAATTCCATCTGATAGACACTGCATTCAAAAGTCGCCCTTTCTTGGATAAAGTGGCAGTAAATTACCCTATAACGACAGAGGTGTTGCGAATGGTCTTCATATGCACCATGACAATTCAAACGTGTTACTTTAAAGCATGCAAAATGTGTCTTTGTCTATTATTGGGTTAGAAAAACATTTCTGTAGTTAAGTAGTGGTGTAGTTCTCAATTTGTTTTTGCACTATGCTGCCTCCTCGTATTCTTCCAGGGTGTGCAAGTGAGAAGCCCGGCCATTTACTGTGCATTTAGATCAATGTTCCCCAAAGTGGCACTTTCCCCTGGTGGGTGATGGAATGGTCCAGGGGACGATAGAAGCTGCAGATTTAACATAAGATCCTATGGGTTCACTTGAGTTGGGGGGGCAATGAGAAATTTTTCTGATAAAGGGGGAGATGGAATAAAAAGTTTGGGAAAATATAATTTAGATTGATCACATAATAAAACTATCCCCTTTAGAAGACTGATTACCTGAACACAGTGCCGTCTTAACACATGGGCCCACCCAGGGGACCTCAAGAGAAGAGGGGGTCTAAAAAAAACAAGTAGTTATTGAATTTTTTGAGAATTTTCCAGGTAGGGGCTCAGAAAAATCACTTGGCAAGGGGGCCCGTGAGGCTCTTAAGACGGCCCAGCCCGAACACATACGTGAACGAAACTCATGTAAGAGAAGGCATGCTTTCATAGTCAGAGTGTGTATGAGTATTCAGACTTTTTGGGCTGTTATCGCGTGTTCAAGGCCTTTTACCAGTAGATGTTTCATCCATTACTGCAGTGGCATCATTGGTGCAGGTCACAACAAGCAAGGAGATGAAACAACCATCTCGGGGGACAGATCTACTGCCACTTCAGCTGGAGACATGGCAGAATCTGTATCATCATTGTGATGTGGAGCAAGTGATGCATCAACGTTGGTATGATGTGGCCATTTCTAATTGGAGGAGGGATTCAGATCCCTCATTCAAATTTAAAGCCTAAGGCATAACAGCCTGAGAAATCTGAATACTCTCAGAAACACAAATACACGGCTAGGTTTACTATAATGTTCCCAATGAGATTCTGAGATAAAAAATGCTATAAATTGGCTATGACGATAGACTAAGGTTTGTTTGACCAAAGTTGTTTTACGGGAGTGCGAGAGTAGAAATCTGGGAGACTAGGCATCTCTGTAACATGACATTCAAACAAATCAAATCATACTGATGTGATTGAAAAAAAAAAGTCTTACCGACAAGGCAGAAGTTGTTGTCCAAAAGCTGCTTATGAGAGTTGAACCAAGCGGTAGCGAGTTTCTGGTTTTTATTGCGGCCGGCTATGAAGTTGATGAAATAAACCAAGAGGCCGGCGATCATGAGGAACTCCAGATAGAAGCTCTCCCAGTTCCTTCTCAGATGAAGAGGGACCTGAAAAAAGGTGGAAATTAAAAAAATGTGAGGGATTGTACGCATATGTACATGAAAGAATTTATACAGCTCTCAACCCAGAACAACATGCGAACGTAGAGGACTACAGCTACGCAACTTAGAATAGCGGCACAGTAAAGCGAGCACAACAGATTAGATGCAAACAAAAAGCAGTACATAAAGTAATAATTGTGGGAAATATAGAAACCAGAATTTGTGTTTGCCCCCGCCCCCTCTAAATCAAAAAAATTTTAATTAGTGAAATTTGGGCCTCTTCCTGTTATATCGAGGAAAAATCATTCCCCAATCATTACTTCACATTGTTAAATGCTGCTCGTTGCATCTTATCAGCAGTAGCACGTAAGCTATACAGATTTTGTCATGCTTCTCCCATTTTATTTTAGTAAAATTTTCTCAACCACTCATCTTTTGAATTTGCCAACCCTCCGAACTTGCTGCCCTGGGTTTATAGCCCCACTCCCTGTCGATATATCCCTGCATCTGTGTCATTCTTTCGGCCATGCACTGACTTGGTTCTTCACTCTCTAGGTTTTTTGGTTATTCCCATGCCTACACACTCTCTAAGTCAGTGGTTCATGATTGGGAGGAGAGAGGTGCCTGGACCAGGCCCATAACTAGGCTGGGGCAATTGGGGCACTGCACCAGGACCCTAAGCCAAATGGGGGCCCAGCACGTATTTTGTGCAATAATCTTTTCTGGGGGGGGGGGGGGTCCCAAGACTAAGCCTATCCTGGGACCTCAGAGAAGACACACTATGGCCCTGGCTTGGACCCCGGGAGGGGGGGGGGGGGCTCCACGGCCTAATTTCAGAATTATAAAATTACGCTAAGCTGATAAAAAAAAAATTGCTTGGAAAGAAAAGTTTCAATGAAATTAATTCACAAAAGAGCACCGTTCAAAGTTGGTAGACTGTAGTAATAATATTGTTATGGTTAGAAGTATGAAACATTGTTTTAGTTCTTTTGTAGTCCAGTAGATGGCATTGCCATCACATCACATGTTCAAGATAACATTCCAGAGCTGAAAGATGGCTGTAGTTTCTGCTGCTATAAACCCTACATTTTTTTCTAATTTAACGGGGGGGGGGGGGGAAACCCCTCACCCGACTAAATTCTGCTTCAGGCCTCTGCCGATCAGGTTCAGTCACTTTACATTAACATTAATCCAAGTCGCAAAGCAGCATATCTATTCATTCATAAGGTCATTTCGGATCAAAAAAGACTTTCCTGATACACACCTGCATATGAGAAAGTTTATTATCATTTATTTTTTTGAAATGCTTTTGCTATGCATTTTCAAAGGTATACTTTACAAACATACTTTCGTTATCTTGAGATCAGGCTTTTCATTGGGCTTGCCCTTGGATAAAGGAACTTCTTGATCTAAGCCCTCGAATTCTTCATCGTCTTGGAAATGGTCAAACTCTTCCTCCTCTACGTCTTCCTGAAATAGAAAAGCAAACGAACAAATGAACGGTGGTGAGAGGAAAGGACATTTACACAACAGAACGAAAAAGCAATATCGGTCTATTAGCATGGTATCGGTCTTTAGCAGTATCGGTACTATTAGCATGATTTTGTGAGTTTTGTCATGCAAGTGCATTTCAAAAAATTAGAAAGCCCCAATTCACTAGAGCAGTTCATGAAATGCTCAAGCTGGAAAATCCATATTAAAGGTAAGACTAATTTGCATTTTTGTCTTCTAACGGCCGTATTCACCCACAGAGTTTGCACCACCACCACTGCAATCAGAGGCAGGGCCAGGCTTAAGTATTTTGTGGCCCAGTGCAAAAACAGCTTTGTGGTCCTCTAAAATAATTTTTTTCGATTCTTCAGTGTCCTCAAGCACCCGCTGCTTTCCAGACTCATATCAGCATTCGAAAACGACTATCAAACTATGTACTATATTATGGTAATAGAAAAAAGGCAATAGCACCCACCACTCAGTGAGAAAAATTGTAAGTGTGGCCCGGGTAATTGAAGGTTAACCACTGATCTCCAATCATGGACCCACAAGGGTGGGGCTGACAGAGCTCCAGCTCAGAACGATTCAACGCCTCTTGTGTTTTATTTCTTTACCCTTTAAACCATATATGCTCATTTCATGATCTGTGAGCCAAACATGGCCCTCGGAGCCACTTGATGTAGCCAGTTGCCTCAAACCAAAATTTTTTAAAATGAAATCAGCAGCACATTTAGTGATGACTTGACAGATGATGAATTGACAGTGACAGATTTTAATCCATCACTTGTAACGTGCCGATGATCCCCCGGCGTAAAAGTCCGTAGTCGCCATCACGTGATCTGTTGTCATAAATGTTACTAATCTGCAGCTGTGATCGTATGGCGACGATCAAGGCCGATCGTGATGTCGCCTGCGATCGCATGCAAATAAGGTGACCTTGAAGCCGATTGGCTTGATCAGACACGTGCGGTCGGGTGTTTTTCCTTTAAATACCGGCCGTACGTTGTAACAGTCTGATTCCGCGTTCATCTTTTCTTGTTCTATTCAACTGAAGCCCTCTAGCAGGACGGTTCACCGTCTTGCTACCGTATCCATTGGCCTTAAGCTGATTTGTTAAAATGCAATAATTTACATTGTTTGAATCCGTTTTCCGGCAGGTCCGGAGTCAAAAATATTAAATAATCTTCACAGTCAAAGTTCTTCATTGCTGATCAAGGTGGTCCGGCTCTCAAACGAGAGGCCCCCTGGAGCTGATCAAGGTGGTCCGGCCCTCAACCGAGAGGCCTCCCGGAGCTGAGCAAGGTGGGTCCGGCCCTCAACCGAGAGGCCCCCCCGGAGCTGATCAAGGTGGTCCGGCCCTCAACCGAGAGCCCCCTGGAACTGATCAAGGTGTTCCGGCTCTCAACCGAGAAAACTTCTCTGATACTTGCTGGGAAAGGCTAACAACATCGGATGTCCTATCAATATACAAGTTGACTGTTGATGATCATCAATTGGTGAGCCAGTATCTTTACTGTTAACGTCAAATAGAGGGCTCCACGTAATACTAATCTATTGTTAAAATTGACTAACCCTATAATTAATTTGAATAAATAATATTTCATGCGAAAGTTTATTTGCAATCATTTTCCACTTGTCGTTTGCCACTTTATTACTGGATATTTCGAACCGGGCAAGCAACTCCCATAAGGGACGTTGCACACTGCTCAAGCCTGTTAATTCCCATCTTGGAAAGAATCTAAAGCGATTACTTTATTAAGAAGTCAAAATGTTACTCAATGTGGCAGGTGGGATGCAGTTTAGACCCTTCAGAAAGTCGCCAACTGTGGCAACTCCGAAACGTTTGTTTATCTTTGGCCTCAACTGGATTATACTGCATTGTCTGTCAGCTAGAGCTTTAATTTTGCTTAGTGAAATAATATTGCCATGTTTCCAGTTGTGGTGAAAACAGAATTGATAGATTCCTGCAGGGGCAGGGACCCCCCTTTAACGGCCGAGCCCGAACAAAGTTCGGCCTACAGGCCATGTTACTAATGAAGTAGTCTGAAACTTTTTTTTTTTACGTATCTATGGTTATAGCTGTAGGAATTTTATTATGTTCCCCCCCCTTACCTCTTATTTACATATTCGCACGCACCTATGTCAGCGATCTTATGAAACGTTTTCTGCGCTAATGCATTGTTGAACTACGTGCCATTTCACTTCTATCGCGTGTTGTTGCAAGGATATTCTGCTCACAGTCGCGTTTCAACACAGATTTTTAAAATTCTTGACAGTGTTAAATTTCAATTTCGTATTGTCGTGACTTATTTTTAAAATTCTGTAGTATGAGTTTACCACCCATTCAATTCCATTGAATTATTTCAATTTATTACGAGCATTTGGAATTATTTCACGTGTACGCACCTTAAGGATTATTTCAATTTCTACGGGGTTATTGCTGTGCGGTGCAGTATGGGGCAAAAAGCAGGTGAGCAGTGAAAAAAAAAGTTTTTCATTTCTCTTTCGTGGGGTTACATTAGACTCGGCAGTGCTTGGCACTAAGAAGGGTGCTTTTTCACCAGGATTTTTTTGATATCATAAATTATATATGATATATTAACACCCCTTTTTCCCGCTTCCTAGTCAAATTTTCTTGACCACCAATTCCTCAAATCCACTGCCCTGGGCTACAGCCCGCTCAGCGCCCTCTCCCCTTTAAATAAGCCTCCGAATGGCTCGCAAACTCCCTCATCAACACAATGATTATCAATGCTAAAGAAACAACAAAAAAAAAACATGTAATTGAAAATTATTAGAAATTATGAAACAGCTTTGGTATATGGGACACGCCAAATTGGCGACTTTTTTCCGGCGATAAGTTGACATCGTTAGTGCACTCTGGTTCGGTGTTGCTCTGCTGGGTTGTCGCTGTTCTGGGAAATTCTGCCAGGCGGCGTTAGTTGTTTAGAGCGTCTTTTCAAACAGCCGTACAGCCATTTTGTCATTTGAGCTTATTCCGAGTGTTTAGATTACATTTTTGTCACTGGTCAGGTTGTATTGTTCCCTTTTTTTTCCTTTATTTAAACAGTGCCCGTATTTTATTCACACCCTGATCGATTTATTATTTAAACAACGGTCCGGGCTTCATTTAAACAATGCCCGGGTTTTATTTAAACCCAGATTGATTTATTTTTATCCACAGTTTTATTTTTTAAACAATCCAGAGCTTATTTTTGTTTGCCATTTTGTATACCATTTGTTTTTATTGTTTTCTATGCTGGCGATTTTTTTTCTCTGGCGCACGTAGTGTCTGGCGGCTTTTTCTCGGACATATTTGGCGTCGGAAAAAAAAGTCGCCAACCTGTCCCTTATACCAAAGCTGTTCCGAAATTATCGCGCAAACCTCTATCTGAACTTCGTCATCAAAGTTTGGGGAAGGAGAAGATTTCACTTCGTCATCGGGGCCCGATTTGCGGGCGGCATCGGAATCCTTCCCCACGATGACCTCCTCCTCGTCGTCGAACTCTTCGAATTCAGCAAACTCGTTATCCTCGACGTCGGCTTTGTGGAAATTCGCTGCGAGCACGTAAACGACCAGCCCGGTCATCAGAAACAACCATGTCAAGTAGCGGAACATGACCTGCGATAAGGAGGGGTGAAATAAACACACGAGACTCACTTGATACGGGTTTTCTCTATCATGCACATTTCAGATCGTAAATTAACTGCAAACACCGATACTTACTTTCATCTAGTGTGACCGAGGATATCCTTTGAAAATTTTGTTTCCCAGGCGCAGCTATTTGGATTTTTAAAAACTATGTTGGGGCTTCCTCAACATGCCCTATTCCCCGATTATTGGAAAATAAAGATGCAGCCTTTACAGTTGCTGCAACTTATAGTGAAACGTAATCATCCGAATATAGAAACTGATAAAATAATGGTGAGTGACATTGAATTTCGCCATCTAGTGGCCGAGTTGTTACCGTACCAGCGTTAAGCAAAATTGTTCTGGTTAAAAATTTATTAAAAGAACATAACTGTCTTGATTCAACTATTTTTTTTATCGACTCTGAACCTGGTCTGACTTTGAAAGATGACCATGATATTACAGTCACAAAAACTAAAAGTTTGGGTCAAGGAAGCCGAATTTCTCATTCAGTACAGATCCTTGCGATCGAAGCCCACAAACTGAACTGAATAGCAAGGTCAGTTATTTTTTCAATTCATGAGGAAGCGTCCAAAACAATGAGCATCAGAAAAAGCAGACGACAGGTGAAATATTCAAATGTCTCGTCAGTCACTTTTGGTGCTGCCATCTAATCTCAAACTTGAAAATGACTCATATGGTGATTATAAAGTTTCGGCGAAGAAATCAGAATTTTTCATTTAGTTCAGTTCCCTACAAGCGAAGCTCACAAACTGAACTGGACTACAAGTTCAGTTATTTTTTATGAGCATAAGGAAGCATCGAAAACAAAGACTCTCGAAAAAAGCATATGACAGGTGATTTAAATTATTTGTTTATAAAGCCGGGTTTTCCTAGGAATAAGTTTTTTGCGCCGCGTGAACCGAATTAGACAATTTTGCGCCAGCAGAAACGTGTTACATAATCACGCTACGCGTTTGTGTTTTCCTAGCGAGGCGCATCAGATCAGGGCGGCTATATAAAGTATATGGCTTTGGCATCAGCTAATCTGTCGTCTGCATGCTCCGGTTTGAAGGGGAGGAAAAGAAAACACGCAAGAGTGAAGAGAATATCGGCAATACCGCGGCGCACGACGCATTTGACTCCTCCAGAAGCAGTCGGCCAATCACGCCCGACGTAAAGCGCTATCGTCAGGCGTATTGCGCTCTGTAGGAAAACAGTCATGCTGCTTTTCTTACTGGTGAGTGGACGGCGTGTCGCGCTGGGCGAATCACGTTGCGAGCGGCACAGGAAACCTGCTCCTAGGAAAACCCGGCTTAATCTCAAAATCACAGATTACTCATGCTATGATAATTATACAAATATATATATATTAATACAAATATATATATACATTGAGTACATGTGCTTTGCCCCCCCCCCCCCCGGAAAAAGTTGAAATGACGGCCCTGGGAGACAGAAAGAAAAAGGGACAGAACACACAATAAAATTGAAGAGAAGATCGGCGAAACGCGCTAAGCAGTCCAGCGCTAAGCACCTATAGGAATTTTCAAATTATGGTTTTCCACAACGTGTACCTAAACAAGTACATGTTCTATAGGGATGCTCTCTGATTTTTCCCCTTTGCTTGGAATGCCTGTAATTTAGGTCGCGTACACGCACGTCTGTGTGTGGAAGTATTCGGGGAAAATCATTTCCTTAAACGTAAACAACAATTCATGCTGTTTGTCTGTAGTTTCGCCTACAGTTTATTTTTTGCCTCTCCGAACCGTAGCTTTTACCGTATCATCTCATGAAACTATTTAAAATCCTACGTGACAATACTTTAACTAATAAACAATAAATTAATATAATAATAAATCCAACCAGGGGCGTAGCCATTCGGGGGGGGGGGAGACGAAAGGGATAGAACAATAGATTTGACCATCTTTTTCCGGTCATTTTCTCACATTTCGGGGGGAGGGGAACCAGTGTGCCGTGAATATCGGGAATCCGGTAAAAAATTAAATCTACGACATCGCTGCGGCCGGAAATAGATCATGCAAGAACGGGACGACTGGCGAGAATCATTAAACGTGACAGACGTGCAACCCTTCCCCAAATTGCTGCAGATTTCAATGCTGGGCCTTCAACAAGTATCAGCGTGCGAACCATTCACAGAAACATCATCGATATGGGCTTTCGGAGCTGAAGGCCCACTCGTGTACCCTTGATGACTGCACGACACAAAGCTTTACGCCTCGCCTGGGCCCGACAACACCGACATTGGACTGTTGAGGACTAGAAACACGTTGCCTGGTCTGACGAGTCTCGGTTCCAATTGCTTTGAGCTGATGGACGTGTACGGGTATGGAGACAACCTCATGAATCCATGGACCCTACATGCCAACAGAGGACTGTTCAAGCTGGTGGAGGCTCCGTGATGGTATGGGGCGTGTGCAGTTGGCGTGATATGGGACCCCTGATACGTCTAGATACGATTCTGACAGGTGCGTAAGCATCCTGTCAAATCACCTGCCCCCATTCATGTCCATTGTGCATTCCGACGGACTTGGACAATGCGACACCCCACACGTCCAGAATTGCTACAAAGTGGCTCCAGGAACACTCTTCTGACTTTAGACAATTCCGCTGGCCACCTAAATCCCCAGATATGAACATTATTGAACATATCTGGGATGCCTTGCAACGTGCTGTTCAGAAGAGATCTCCACCCCCTCTTACTCCTACTGATTTATGGACAGCCATGCAGGATTCATGGTGTCAATTACCTCCAGCACTACTTCAGAGATTAGTCGAGTCCATGCCACGTCGTGTTGCGGCACTTCTGCGTGCTCGCGGGGGCCCTACACGATATTAGGCAGGTGTACCAGTTTTTTTGGCTCTTCAGCGTATAATAGAAATTATTTGACTTATTTCTTTGTAACGCTTGTTATTTATTTTTGATAAATTTCGATTTTTCCTATCCCGATTAGCAACATAGTACCGGAAGATAAAGAACTATAGACTGTGCTGTTTTTACTTAGTTTCCCGGGCTTTGAATATTTTTTTAGTAGCGCCGTGTGAGGGAGAACGGGCAACTCGACCCGTTCAAGTCAACTCAACTCTCAAGTTGAGGCAATTCGATTTTAGTTTCCCCGTGAGGACGGCCGTAAGTACCAATGCATCTTTGTCCCAAGGTGGTTTTGCCTCCTGGCAGTCCGGTGGTTAGGGAGCTAGCTTCTGACTATGCAGGTCTGGGTTCGAATTCCGGATTGGGAATGGATGCCTACTAACACACTAACAAATTCCATGATCTCTTGGGAATACGTGATGATCACGTTATTAAAAAAAACATCTTTGATAGTCCCGGGCAGAGGCGGATTTAACAGTGGGCGCACCTGGGACCCCGACTTCAAAAGGGCCCCCCCCACCCGAAAAATCGAAACTTCACACTTTTTTCTAATTTAAGGGCCCCAATATTTTCTTTTGCGCCAGGGGGCCTCGACCGACTTTAATCCGTCACTGACCCCGGGGCTATCAGATTCATTTAGACGGCCCCGTTGTTGCGGTCGTATGAACTTGCGTCATTTTTACTCAGTCGCCTGGGTTTCGAAATTTTGGCAAGAGCATGTGAAGGAAAAACGGGAAACTTGAGTCGTCCAGTCTTCTGGTCTCTTGGTTTGCAGGCTACTGGAGATCGATTTTGAGTATTCCGTATTAAGTGGAGGTTAAAAACACAAAAACAAGGCACAAAAAAAAAAAAAAAAAATAACAGTAGCCAAAACAAATTTCAAAATATATATTTCAATTTCTTTTTTATTTTAATATTCACACTTGAATAAAGATGTCGCGGCGAATCTCATCGATGGATAATTAATGTCCGATATCAAGAACACCGCGTTCGGGGTTATTTTCCTCTTCTTCCGCCATGTTGTTGCTGATAACCCGATCAACGTGCTTAACCCTTACAGCGGCAATCCCGAGATATCTCGTCAAACTTGATGTTGCTTCATTTCGGTCAACCCGAAACATCTCGGGTTCTTAATACGCTTTTATTTCCAATGTGACAGTTGTAATGCCGATCAGGAAAAATTTTGGCAACCGCTTTTGAAGGGTTAAGGAGTGTGAATCGGGTTCTTCGAATTCCGTCGGGAATCTATTCCGACGAGCTGTGAAAAGGGAAACGCTGTTCTCTCTTCAGCGCGCGTGTTCATCAGGTGGGGGGGGGGGGGGGGTGCACAACCTTTTTCAGCCAGCGGGGCAGATACAGAGGCGTATTTATATAGGAGGGCTGAACGGGCATTAGCCCAGGGCAATGAATTCGAAGGGGGGGGGAAAGGACAAGTTTTAGTAATGATTGGCCAAGAGGATTGTAGAAGAATTTGAAAAAAAGTGGTAAAAAACCCCATAAATCCACCTCTGCCTGGATAGTGAGGGACAGATTAGTGAGTGACCAAATCAGTGACTGTGTGAGCATTGGATTAATCAGAGTGTGCATGAGATTCTTAGAGAAAGTGTGTGTAAGAATTCATTATAACGACGACCGGCGTATAACTAGTAGTAGCTTATGAGCCGTGTCACCCGGACAGGGGGGGGGGGGGTCTTCAACTTTTATCGAGTCGCGAGCACTGCCTATGCTCAGGGCCGCAACTAAGGGAGAGCAGGCGGGTCTCGTGCCCCGGGCGCTAGACCCGAGGAGGCGCAAATTTCATTCTGAAACCGCTCCTTCAACATTACAAGGGGGCGTCGAAATGTGTGCTTGCCCCGGGTGACCAAGAATCTAGTTGTGGCACTGCCTTATGCTTATCATCCAACAGAGAGCACCTCTTACGGCAAGGGTGTTCAACATTTAGGAGAGTGCGTGGTAACTTGAATCTTTTGAAAATGTGTCGCGGGCGATTAAGTGATCTGGAATTGCGTGGTGGGCCACTTGAGTCATCTATAGATGTGCAGCGAATCACTTAAGTGATCTGTAAATTTGCCGATGGCCACTTAAGTGGTCACTAACTACGCCACGGGTCGCTTGCTTGAGTGGACTGGAGTTGTGTCGCGGGCCGCTTAAATCATCTGTAAATATCCCGTGGGGGTAACACTTAAGTGCAAATGTGCCGCTGAGTTCATTTTCACAAAATTAGGGCACGAGGTCGCGGGCCACATCATATTACACCGAGGGCTGCATTAGGTCCACGGGCCATGAGTTGAGCATGTATGCCAGCGAGTGACCTAGAGCAGTGATTCTCAACCATTGGAAGCCAGCGGCCTGGTTGATTTCTTTTTTGTGAGTGGAAGCATAGGCGGAGATAGACTCGGAAGTCTGGGGGAGCACGATGATGATGATGTCACTTCCTACACAACATATACATTAGATCTGCCCACTCCCTTTTTGACGCTGGGGGAGGGGGGGGGCAAATGGGAAGGCCCAATTATACACACGACGAATGGAAAATGAATGACGAAAAATGAAACAGTGAATCACTCTCGGCCCGGTTTGACTGATGGTGGTTCCCGGTACTGGGCCGCGGGCCTGTTGTTGAGAAATACTGACTTGGAGAGTGAGAAGCAGGGTCAGCGAGTGACTAAAAGACTGACCTACAGAGTGTGAAAGTATGGGAGTGATTTACAGAGTGTGAAAGTATGGGAGTGATTTACAGAGTGTGAAAGTATGGGAGTGATTTACAGAGTGTGGAAGAGTATGGGAGTGACCAAGAGAGCAAACTACCACATCAGTGTACGACCAAAAGAGTGACCTAGAGAGTGAAGGACGACAAGAGTTACGTAGTGTGTGAGAAAAGAGTGAGACGGACGAAAAAGGGGTGGCCTATAGAGCGTGATTGCATGCATGATTAAAAGGGTGACCTAGAGAGCGTGCATGATCAAAAGGGTGACCCAGAAAGCGTGCATGATCAAAAGGGTGACCCAGAGAACGTGAAAGCATGCATGATTAAAAGGGTGACCTAGAGAGCGTGCATGATCAAAAGGGTGATCTAGAGAGCGTGCATGATCAAAGGGTGACCCAGAGAGCGTGCATGATCAAAAGGGTTACCTAGAGAGCGTGCACGATCAAAAGGGTGATTTAGAGAGCGTGAAAGCGTGCATGATCAAAAGGGTGACCTAGAAAGCGTGCATGATCAAAAGGGTGACCTAGAAAGCGTGCATGATCAAAAGGGTGACCTAGAAAGCGTGCATGATCAAAAGGGTGACCCAGAGAACGTGAAAGCATGCATGATCAAAAGGGTGACCTAGAGAGCGTGCATGATCAAAAGGGTGACCCAGAGAGCGTGCATGATCAAAAGGGTTACCTAGAGAGCGTGCACGATCAAAAGGGTGATTTAGAGAGCGTGAAAGCGTGCATGATCAAAAGGGTGACCTAGAAAGCGTGCATGATCAAAAGGGTGACCCAGAGAACGTGAAAGCATGCATGATTAAAAGGGTGACCCAGAGAACGTGAAAGCATGCATGATTAAAAGGGTGACCCAGAGAACGTGAAAGCATGCATGATTAAAAGGGTGACCTAGAGAGCATGCATGATTAAAAGGGTGACCTAGAGAGCGTGCATGATCAAAAGGGTGATTTAGAGAGCGTGAAAGCACGTGTGATCAAACGGGTGAGTGACTTAGGGATAGAAGCATATTTACTTAGGGGGGGGGGGGGGTATGTAGACTCTATCCCAGAGCGGAAAATTTGAGGAATGTGTGGTCAAGGAAATTAGAGTAGAATGAGTGTGAAGGGGCAAAATATTTGCGCTGTATGGCCCACATGCGGCAAGACCATGAAAAAAAAAATCCGTCTTTTTGGGGGTACGGATCCCGCTTTTCTTTCCTACCTAAAAACTTTTCGCGGCGGAGGTTGTGCACCCTCCTGTCGCAGATGAACGAGTCGCGAGGAACCACCCATAACGGACACTTTTTGAATCTTCGTAGAACAGAGCTTCAATGTCTTTCACTAAGCCATTACCACGGACTCTCCCAGTTGCGGACAGGATGTTTCGGTCTCACGTGAGCGGGAGGAAGAAAGGTGTCCGTTATATAGAGTGTTATCCACTGTATCAGGAATATCATGCTTTCCCTCGTATCAAAAAATGGTATACGGTGGAACCTCCAGAGATAACAGACACACATAAGAGCCGGAAATATTGTCCGCAAACAAAGGAGTGTTCGTCAATAGGTAGCGAAGTAGCATTGAAGCCCGTTGATGTAATTCAAAAAGGTGTCCGTTACGTGAGGTTCCACCGTATACTTCCTTTTATTCATAAACAGACTAGATGAAAAATAGTGACAGTCTTGACACGCGTTATGAAAAGGATGGTGATAACGACACGTGGCAAACGATCACGTGAGTGGATATTGGACGCGGCCAGCAGATGATTGTCTTCCGAGAAAATGTCTCCGCCATCATGTGAGTACCGGGGGTTTGCCGACGACCACCTCGGACCGTTTCGACAGCGCGTTGATGAGATGAGCGGGGAAGTTGTCGAAGCCCTGGAATCCCTGTATCGGTCCGTCGATGATGATCTCCGTGGCACCGCCGAAACCGTTGAACACCTCCGCGGGGGCGTAGTGCGAGCGCCCGCCGTCAAAACCGCCCAGAAGCTGGTGCTTCTTTTCCGGGAACAGGCCGCCCCTGATCACTTCAAAATTCCCGCTCCCCAACATGCCGTACGAATAGCGCCTGGCTTCCGAATGCGGTGCGTAGTATTCGGGTCCGCCGCCGCCGCCACCACCACCACCACCCCCGTAATGCCTAGCCGGGGCGTACGAGCTGTATCCGACGGGCGGCCCGGACGAGTACGACGGCGAGACCGGTCCGGCAGAACCGTAGTAAGTGGGTAGGCTGAAGTGTATGGTGCCGCCGTTGAAAGTTCCCGTCAGGGGTATGAAACCGGACCCGGCGTCTTGGTGGTGGTCTTCCGGGATCGAGTACCTGGTGCTTTCCCGGGTCTCGCCGCTGTGGCTGCTGGCGCTGGCAGCGGTGTCGCCGTCGTCAGACCCGGGGTCGTGGTGAGCATTCCTGTCCGGCGACGTGGAACGTCTCCTGCGGCGTCTGGTCTTTCGTTTCTTGGTGTCCGAGTCCTTCTTGGTGGGGCCGCTTACCGTCTTTCCGCTCTTGGTCATGACCACCCTCAGTTCCTGTGAAGCCGATTGGTCCATTCGGTGGTTCTTCAGTGAGGACTTCCTGTCGTCGGCCGCTGGTTCCGTTTTTGGTTTTTCCGTGGGAATGGTTCGTGGTTGTTGTTGTTGTTTGTAGAAGAAAGAGTTCAGCTCCGGTACGCTTTGGTAATGCTGCGAGAACGCGTCGAAGACCTCGCTTGTCTGTTGTGTTTGCGGCTCCCTCTCAGGTGCTGGTGGAACTGGTGACAGACCGTGTATCGCCGGGTCTAAGGCTTCGATGTACGTCGGGTTTGGTTTGGGTGCCGAGTGCGTACCGGAACTGTCGTCTCGGAAAGTGCCACGGCTGCGACCGGGATGGAAGGCGGCCTGGAAGTCATGTGCGGCTCGTCGGTTCTCCGGCGGCGGATTGAAACTCTGCGACACTCGTTGCATGTCGTTGTCGTAACCGGCGGGTCGCAGGTACCCGGCCCCGTTGAAGGACATTTCCTGCAGGTTTGTTTCGTCCGCCTGGTAGACCTCCATCAACCGACTCTCGACTTCGGAGAAGTCCGGCGGCATCACACCGCGCCGCATCGAGTACCGCTGGCGGTCGTCGTCGTCGCGCAGGTAAGCGCCTCGCTTACGCCTCCTCCTCGTACCACCCTCCTGAGACAACTTCAACGAGATGGTGGTCTGGGGTTCGGTCCTGTAAAAGCTGCTCAGGTCGCCGGGATAAGGTATGGACGGCAGGAGGCGTTCGCCGCCGACTGGCACTTCCCTCGTGACCTCGTCGTTATTGTCGTTGTCCAACGATGCGAGGCTCGAGTCTGCGTATATCACCTGTCTCGGTTCTGGAAGACACAAAGTGTGCGATTAGTACATCTTTATACACAGTAAACAATGGAATACAAACATGCATGGAAAGAGTAATTTGACATGCTACCAATGTAGAAAGGGCATGGAAAGAGTAATTTGACATGCTACCAATGTAGAAAGGGGGGGTTCTTGTGATCCTGGATGCTACCGGGGGCGGCACATGTTCAAAAAATGTGGCCCAAACGAGGCCGCGGGCGAGTAAAAAGGGGTAAGAAACACTGCATTGAATTGCATTTCACCACACAGGGTGTCTCATAATTTCCTGAATAGTTTAAAAATTCATAAATTGAAGGATTGGTACATTCGAATGCAATATTTGGGAAAAAGTTATTCTCATGAAGTCATCTCTCATTTGTTTTGGTGTAGGAAAAAATAGTTCGAGTTTCAGTCGGTAGATGGCACTGCACGAAAGCAAATCACTGTAAGTAAAGTAAATCGGAGTCCTATAAATTGCAGGGTGTACGATGAACAGCTCATTTCTGAATGAGCTTGTTACTGGCGCTTGTATAACATTTCTATTGTGATGAAATTGGTGGATTGGTGATTTCACTGTCGGTGAAGTTGTCTTATCTCAGCCATGAATCGCCGGCTGGAGCTTTACGAAAGTTTCGGTCCCAGAAAAGACGGAAGAAAGGTTCAGGTCTAGCCAGGGCCGGTTCTGGATTACTCCAAATGTAAGAGAATAAAATTTTGGTGATAAAAAATGGCACCCTCCCTTCAGTTGGCACCCTAAAAAATCAGCCTTCTTCAGTTGGTGCCATAAGAAATCGGCCCCTATTCAATTGGCGGCTTTTGCGGGTCGCGTGGCTCACGAGATTCAAGGTCAGGCCCTGGTTCCAATCACTCCTGCACGGAGTTTCATGACGCACCCTCTACCGACAAAAATTTGAACTAATTATTTTTCTGCATTTTCATGTAAAGTGTTCAAAAAAATAATAATTTCAAGTGCTCAGGAAAAAATAATTCCAATTGTTCCGGAAAAAGTAGTTCTAAGTGTTAAGGAAAAAATAATTGAGTGTTCAAAACATGGGCGGAGATACGGGGGGGGGGG
Source organism: Pholcus phalangioides (assembly GCF_987345545.1). Taxonomy (NCBI): domain Eukaryota; kingdom Metazoa; phylum Arthropoda; class Arachnida; order Araneae; family Pholcidae; genus Pholcus; species Pholcus phalangioides. The sequence continues at coordinate 704,583 of NW_028301618.1, forward strand.
CGTTGCCCCCCAGCGTCACAGGTAGAGTCGACTAATCTAATGCGGTGTTTCTTAACCTTTTCTTGCCCGTGGCCCCCTTTGAACCATATTTTTTTTTCTCGTGGCTCCCGTGTCTTACCCAGAGTCTTCAACTCTCATCTAGAAGCAAAATCCTTTATACGTATTGAAATGATTTTTTTCAGTGAATTTATACTGAACGAAAATTTTTGCGAAGAAAATTGGCCCCCCGACCACTGGCCTAGAATTTATTGATCTCCCCGTTAGTCCGAGTTCTATCAGGACCGTGTCAACATCATGGGACCCCTAGGCAAAGTGATGTTATGGTAGACTACAGCTGGAACAGCCTACATATTTCCTACTTATTTTCAAAATTAATTGTACTATACAATATATCATAAGGTGGGGCCACTTATGAACATGAGACCCCCGGGAATGACCCCTCAAGAGTAAGACTGACAGAGCTGCAGCCCGGGCCTGATATGGTTTTCATCATTTTTTGTTTTTCACACTATAAATTTAATATAGAGAAGGGTTCTGTGAAAAATCTAGCCGTGAACCTGCGAAAAACCCCATCCTAGGGAACTTGTTGCAAAATGTAGGCGGTGAGGCAAGATCATACTTCATAGGATCATTTCTATAGTATGATTTAGGAGTTCGTGTCTTCGAACTCTCGCAACCCAAACCACGATGATGACGTGAGGGGTTGCCTCCTGAGCGTGAAGCCGGCTCGTAACCTTACAGGTTCTTGCCATTGATGATCGCGCCGGGTGTTGAGGCCTGGGGGGGTCCATGCCCTAAGACGGCCCTGGTTTTATGGGTGGTTTTGTTGGATTCTGTAAGTGTATAGTCACTAATATAAAAGTTTTATTTCTTCACACCTTAGTTTTTCTTCTCAGCTCCCTGCAGCCCTCCAAACCACCTGTCATGGTCCCTTTCTCCATTTTCTTCCGTGGCCCCCTTGAAGTATCCCAGTATCACTAGGGAGCCATATGGCCCCCGGTTGAGAACCACTGATCTAATGTATATATATGCACATAAGAATTGACATCATCATCATCATCGTGCCCCCAGACATACAAGTCTATCTCCGCCTATGGTTCAAAAGGGAAAAGAATTAGTGTGCAGGAAAAAAAATTGCAACTGAACAAAAAGAAAAATTTCGTGTTCAGAACAAAAAGTTTTCAAGTGTTCAGCAAATACCATTTTTAGTATATTTTCGAAAGCAGTGGGGGGGGGGGGGGCCTAAATGACGGGCCTGTGCAGTTAGGGCACAGCACGGGCGATTTTAATCGTTGATTTTGCGTAGCCACACCCCGAAACCGGTTTCAACGCTGCGAAATTCAGCGCAGCTCTGCGGGTGTGGACCTCTGCCTATACGATTCGGACTACTGCAGTAAAACTTGGTGTCTCCCTTTTAAAAAGTCCCGTCACAGAGAGCAACAGACCTACAAACAGCACAAATTCAATCATAAGACATCACTCACTGCACTTCTGAAATATATATGGCGGCACTGAAAAAGCAAACACAACACTTCATACGCATTCAGACTGTTAGGTACATACGCAGTTACACACACCGGCACAATTGATTAGGTAATAAATCACCCATAGATGGTGATAGACCTGAGTTGTGCTCGGTTTGAAAGAAAAGGAAAAAAAGAAAGTACACTGCTCAAAACAATTAGGGGAGCAAGAAAAAAAGTGAAGAAAACCGTGCGAGACAGCCACGTATTGGCATACAATGGATAGTACACGCGTATCAATGCGCAATACAGAAAAAAGACGTAAAAAAATTTGGAATTAAGCTTCAATTCTATGAAATTATGGAAAAAACATGAAAAGATGATTTAGGGCAACAATTTGGCCCTCCATACCAGAACACGTCGGGTGTCACACTCCAGACTGAATCGGGACTCGTCTGTAAACAGCACTTGGCTCCAATCATGTTGCTCCCAATCTCGATGTTCAGCAGCCCATCTTCTTCGGGCCGCACGGTGGCGTGGGGTCAACGGAATGCAGACCATTGGCCTACGTGCATAGAGCCCTCCCTCATGAAGCCGTTTGGCTGGACACCCTTCGTCCTGTTGCCAAGAGCAACCGTCTTTGCAGCTGCGTAGCATTCTATGTTCTGTTTCGACGGGCTGTTAACCGTACATACCGGTCATCAGTTGCTGTAGTGGCGCGTGGCCGACCTTGCCCTGGTCGACGTCTAACATTTCCTGTTTCTTGGAATCGATTCCACAGCCTTGCAACAACACTTCTGGCGACTCCAACAGCGTCCCCGACACTACGTTGTGTTTGCCCGGATTCCAGTCTGCCTATAACACGCCATGCCATGGATTCCGGTAAATCACGTTGTTGAGACATCCTTTTTGAGACAAGTCACCTTGTCTCAAAAAAAAATACTGCGCAATCGAATTTCACAGTTACGGCAGTAAAACAGACGTTTCTGCAACATCCCGATTTCTGCCCTTATCTCCTTTTTCTGGTTTTTGACGTCATGAACTTTGATTTGCAAATGAAGTTTTCTTCTTCCGTTTCCTGCTAGGCTTTAAATTATGGATGATTCATTTTATGTTACTTATCGGTATACATCTTTGCGTAATTTTGTTAAAACCATGTGCTCCCCTAATTGTTTTGAGCAGTGTAAAACTTGGTGGCCCGCGGGAGAGAAGATATAGAAAGTCTTTAATTTGGCGGCAATGTCTGAAAGGTGGAAGACCCTTCGGGAGTAGATTGACTGACTCGGAAGTCGATGTCAGCGGCCACGTTGGAATCAACCGCATAAGGTCGTTAAGTTAAGATATCCAAGGTACCGTGAGGAAGTTATCCACGAGGAAGTCATCACTCTCTATCCCAGCGTGAGAGAGAAAATGTTGAAACTTTATACAAGAACTTCCTAAAAGATGGCGTTTACGAAATCACGAGGAAGTTTTCGAAACCACTCTTTTTTTACTTTCAAAAAATGGTTTGAGCAATCTTTCCGGAAGAGACACTAATCATTAGGAAGAGAGAGAGAGAGAAAGTGCATAAGAAAGAAGATAAAAACTCTTACTTTCCCCCCCAAAAAATTGCAATTACCTAATAATTATTTTTCTTACGACGTCGTCCTCCATTTAGTAAAAGAAGAATAAGAAAAGGGTCGACGGCGTAAATAAGGAGAGTCTTCCAAGCGAGAAGCGATTGCCAGTAGTGTATTATGCACTTTGTGGCCGATGCCATTCATTCGGTCAATAATCTTTGGCCCTTGACCGCTCGCAATTGGATGCGCTACGAAAAAGAAACGAAAGAATCGCGGGGTCTATTCAGGTCCTTTTTATTATTTCTTTCTTGTGTGGGCCCCCGTTCGTTCTAAAAATACCTATTTTATTTACTTTTTTTTGGTTGTTGCCTTTTTATAGTTACAAGGAAAATATCTCAAATAAGAAGGGTTTTCTCTATCTCTCTCTCGCTGAATTTGCATGATCGGGACGGAAGATGGACGTCCCGCGTATCGGTCCGATCGATTCTTTAAGACGGTATTCATGTAAACTTCTATGATCAAGAAGCACGGGCGGCTCTAGCTTATTACCTGCAGCAATGGTGCAGAACCTCATGTGCCGCCCCTGGTGGAAGGCTGAAAGCCAAGGGGGTGACCCTGAGATAAACCTGATCTTTCATTCGCCCGAAGGCACAAAACCAAGACTTTGATCCAGTTTATCAATTCTCCTGATGATGCCAACCACTAGTGTTGGGGAAACGTTGAGAAGAAACTCAAACGGACGACGGTCTTCGAACCCGAAAAAACAATTTGTAACAAAACCATTGGTTCACCAACAGAATATGCTTGGCCATACGTCCCGCCTTTAAAGAAACTGTTCTGGTTTCTTTTCTTTTCAGAATTATCTCACTGCTGTTAATTTATTTTTTGTTTGAACCATGTTAACACCAAAATACCTACTCCAAGGTTCCCAAAGCGAAAATTAGGTGAGTGTAGGGGGAGGGTGGGGGGGTTTGCCACTCTTATAACACGCGGGGGCCGGTGCGAAAATAATTTCGGGGTTCCTTAGCCTCTGTTTTATATATTTGGGGGTGGGGGGGTCGTTCCACATCCAAAGACTCATGCATATCGCAGAATATGCAAGAATAATGCTGTGTATCTACTCACGAATGAAAATTCAGAATTAATGAAGGAAAAAAAAAATCCCAGAATTTATTGAAATGCAGAATTAATGAGAGAAACAATTTCAGAATCGATTGAACGCCAAGTGGTTCCATCCAACCCGCGAAGAAAAGTATCAATGCACACAAAACGATAAATGTCTAGGCTGCATAGCTGGATACTGGGGAGGGGGGGGGGGAAGAAGGCGAAAGAGTCAATCGTGCCCCCCCCCCCCGTCTTATAAAAAATTTGTATTACTATCATAGGTGGAAGGGTGGAATTAAAAAACCCACTCCCCCCCCCGCCCCCCCGAACGAAGAGCCTGTATCCGCTTAAGCTAGTCTGACTATATGTCCTTCATAATACGGGAAATCGCTATCCATACTGGACATCGAAAATTACCGACAAAAAAAAAAAAAAATTGTCAAAAGCAGGTAAAGTTGCCAACTTTCGCTCAAATCAGTGTTTCTCAACCTTTCTGAAAACAAGGACCGGTAAAATGTCTGAAACAATTTGACGGACCGGTTGTGTCCCGTATTGCGGGACATTCCTGTAATTTTCGTTGTTCCGATTTTTTATACGTTTTTCCCGTTGTTTTATCACGGATTATTTTTTAAGAGATCCCGATTACCGATTATTATTTTTCTCAATGAAATATGGTCATCAGATGATTTGGATATTATTTTTCGTTTACTGTGCGATTTGTAGCTGCCATTTATTTCCCTTCAGAAGTTCTAGTAGTAATTAGTTAAATCACATTTAAAGCAATAAATTGCGATATTTAGCAAAATTTAGTGATATCTAGTATTTAGGATCGCAATTTCCCCTGCACTCTTTCTCCTCGATCATGTATAGTGAACCCAAATATGAAGGTATAATTTTACTTGCATCCGTATGGATATTAATGTAAAACCAATTACAACGATAAAATTAAACAATAATTTTATGAGGTCTGAACTGTGGGCCACCTCTGGTCCGCAGACCATAGGGTGAGAAACACTGGCTTAAATTACTGAAAAATCGCTAAATGGCGGGAAATGGGGAGCAACTGCCCGTCGCGCGGAATGGATAAAAATGCAAACATACCAAAAAAATACGTATGAGTGACATATACAGGGCGATTCAGAAAAGATGGGGGGGGGGGGGGAAACTTCAAGAGGCGATAGTACCGCCAATTCAAACAACTGTCATCAAAGAATGCATGGTCTAACCAGTGCAGTCTTAAGGCATGTGCCCCAATGCCGCCCTCCAAGGGGTTCCATTCGGCCTGCGAAGGTGTTCGGGTGGGAAACTATCAATACGCATAACAGATATATAATTCCTAGCGTGACCATAATTTCCTTCATAAAAATTTCAGGGGTGGGGGGGGGGGTTTAAATCGGGATCCGCACGGGATATCTTCAATTATCACCGAAACAATTGTCAATGACACGTAGTCACCAGTTATGGCCGAAACGCAAGTAGGGTGACTAATTAAGACAGAAATATTGTCAAAGGCAATCATAGGTTGCCAACTATCACCAAAATTGCTAAAAGATTGCCAATGGGCGGGAATTATAAGACGCAAGTCGCAAGGAATGAAAATGCAAAAAAAAAAACCGCGTATATTTTTAAAACCGATCACTTAAGTGACACGCGACACATTTACAAATAACTTAACTGTCACAAGGCACATTTCTAAATCACCCCTAAGTGACCAGCGACACATTTCCAAATCACTTAAGTGACCTACGGCACAGTTCCAGTAACCGTAATATGCAAGATGAATGTACAGTATTTATACAGGGTGAGCAAAAAGTCCGTAGAAACTTTAAAAATTCATAAAAACCGGAAAAATGACCGAAATAAAAAACGGTATGCAGGGTTACGCATCGCAGTTCACGGGGATTTTTGTAAGACAGGAAAACAGCCGATAGATGGCATTGGTACGAGCGACTTCGGTGGAAATATACAAATGAGACGGTTACAAGAACTTGCGCTCGTTCCCAATCCACAACCAGTTCACCGTTGTAAACTGTGTAAGTGGACCTGCTGCACTCTGCCGTTGATGGATTTGCGACTCCTGCAATGTGTTATCCCCATAGACTAAAGATATTATTCTTACTCTGTGGTTATCCCCATGGGTGATGGTCATGTGGAACACATACTGCTGTAGTAAACGATTTGGAGGCATTCTGTTTGTTATTTGTGTATCTTTTCTTTGACCTGTGTACGTCAGCGCCACCTATCGGCTGTTTTTTTAGGTTTTTTTTCTTGTCTTCTAATGTCCCGTAACATACAGATATAACTAAATCTGTATGTTACGGGACATTACCATAATTTCGGCTGTCCCAACTTATTTTTATAAAATATCCCGCTTCCCCCCCCCCCCGTTATTTTCAACGAGGTCATGTTATATGTCAACCCATATGGTCACCCTATATTATGCAGGTTTTCTGGTCCGCAAGTGATAGAAGCATCGTTTATCCGGCCCGCGGAATGAAAAGGTTCTGCAGCTCCCTGATGTATGTACATCATTTCACCATATCTGGTTATATTTTTCGCACACGAAAGGTCTTGCAAATGTCAACCTCTGTTATAACGACAAACATTCTCACAGAATCTTCAACACCGTGTTATAAGCGAGTTTGACTTTGTTAAGACGAAAGTAGTGATTAGCGTTGGTTTTCGTTGTTTTTTTAAGAAAATGGGACTCACTGAACCATCGTCTTCATCCATATCACAAGAGAGCATATACCGTACTTACACGCGTACTACTTTCCCAAGTTGCAAAATCTTTCCCCTTTTCTTCCCATATATGACGTTATCCAAGCGTTACGAGAGTATATTGACAATGTACCTTTTATAACGTTATATGGAAGATACGAGCGTATCTTCACCGATCAGTGATGTGTGAAAACACTTTCTGAGAATCGACGTGGCGTAAAGATCGATAATACGTCGATTCTTCTTTAAACACGTCCCTTTTTTGTTCTGACTAAATATTGAGGTTTTCTACAAATCGTAGGAATCCTTACGGGAAGAAACTATGAATATGGCATGCGTATGTGCTTGATGTGTGTGTGAATATCTTTATAATACATGCTCAGTACATGGCCCGTGGGCCAAATATGGTCCTCGGAGTGATATGATGCGGCCTGCAACCACAAACATGACTTCATAGAAATGAACTACACTGCATATTTCTAGACCTCTTGAGTAACCTGCGGCGCGATTCCAGACCACGATTCAAGCGGCCCACGACACACATTTTCAGATCGCTTAAGTAATATGCGGCACAGTTCCAGATCACTTACCAGTGATCAAAGTGGCCAGTGGCATATTTACAGAGCACTTTCGAGATTTTCTTTACAGCCTGGGGGGGGGGGGCATTCAAGTATTACGTCAGTATCGGGGGAGGGTCAGTGTTTTGCTGACAGGGGGGGGGAAGGGTGTCAAAAATGACTGAAAATCTGCTTACGTAATACTTGAACGGCCCCTTACGGCCCGGCGAACGTCACTCAAGTGATACCGCGGATCACTTAGGTTCTCTGGTAATGTACTGCGTGTAACTTGAGTGATGTAGAACTGCAATACGGGCCGCTTAAATGCTCTAAAACTGTGCCATATGCCACTTACGGGATCTCTAAATGTGCCACGGACTGCTTGAGTGTTCTGAAACTGTGCCGTGGGTCACTCTAGTGATTTGTGAAAGGGGTCAAAAATGGCTAAAAATCTGCTGACGTAATACTTGAACGGCCCCCTTATTAGTTCGCATCGCTGTCAGAGAGCACGCGTTCCGAACTTCCTGTATATTTTGTTAATTATCATACGGATTACAAAACGATAGAAAAACTCGATTGTTCCACAATACTACACGTAGTCCAAAAATGTATGTGCAAGGGGGCATTATTACTAAACTTCCGGTTCGGTATAAGCACCCATTAGCCTCGAGGCAGGGACATTAAAAAACATTGTCTGGAAGAGAGAGAGAGAGAAATGGGAAAATAATAAAGGAAATGTAACATTGATCCCCCCAAGCTCTCGAAATTAATCCGTTTTATGCAAATTTCACGCAATAAGGAAAACAAACGGAGACAACAGCCCGAAGGGAGACATTTAAGAGGGTTAAAGAAGCAGTTGCCATTATGGCACTTGAAGCCATAAAAATGGATGTCGAAACAATCGGATGAGAAACTAAAAAAAGAACAACATTGAATAGTTGAAATCAAAAGAGATGTTTTGAAACATGGAAAGAGAAACAAAAAAAACGTTGTCATTGGATTTTGTTTTTACTTGTTTCGAAACAATACTCGAACGAAAGAGAGGGGGTTTCCCAAGTGTACGAACGGACACAAAGTGGTTCTTTGATTCGACAACCAAATCTCTTGTCCACGATTAGGTTTAGGTAAAATTCCGGCTGCCTTGACCGATACCAGAGAGTTTTTCCCACTGAGAGGAGACCATATCTCATTTTGGAATGATCATGGCATACTTTACTTACAAAAATAGATTTGTGTACAGGTTGATTCTAAAACGTCTGGCTAAACTTTGAAGCAGCCCTTTCTCAAATGGTTTTCCGCGGTCTAGAGGGGTATTTATGGGTTTTGCCGCCTGTGCGCTATTTTCCAATTAGTCCAATTTTCTTGACCACTCATTTCTCAAATTTGCCATCACTGAGAGCTTGCCGTCCTGGGTTAGTCCCCCCCCCCCCATTCAGACTCCTTTCCCTTGCCGATATTCCTCTGTCTCTAAGTCACTGTTTGGTCACCCATATGCTTGAACTCACACCAGATCACTCTCTTCTTCGATCATTGTGTTGGTTTCCTCACTTCTTGGTCACTCTTTTAGTCACTCACTGTCGTAGTCCCTCGGTCTACAGGCAGAGGCAAATTTATTATTTTGCTGCTCTTCTTCCACGCTATTCGAATTTTATTTTGGCCACTTATTCGTCAAATTTGTAACTCCTCTACACTTGCTGACCTGGGCTATAGATCGCTTAGCCCTTGGGGAGCATTCAAGTATTACGTCAGCATCGGGGGGGGGGGGGAAAGGGGGTTTCGGATTTGCTGACTTTTGCTGACAGGGGGGGGGGTGTCAAAAATGGCTGAGAATCTGCTTACGTAATACTTGAATGGCCCCTTTTGCAAATGCGCGTCCGAAGATCCCGTTCACTGCGGCTTATGTCAAAGGTTTCTGCGAGAGAGATACTAATGAACAGCAATGCAAAGGGTTATAGTAATATTCTGCAGGGCTCTGAAAATTTATTTTAGATAATCAACACAGTGAATATTTCATGGGTGATTCCTGAAACATGTAACTTCGAGGGTTCCCCTGTGACCAGATTTCCGACGTTTTTACTCACATAAAACCCGTAATATTAAACACACACACACACAACAACAACACAAAATATGAATATTTATACAATACATTGCCTGTCTCAGGTGACGAGAGAAGATTGTGATTGCGTTGTGTAACTTTGTACTTATTCAGTACAAAAAAGGGGCGTAGAATTCCCTGGCGAGGGAAAAGTGAACACACGTGTTGCTTCCATGTATTTATGTGTGGTTTCTCTATGGGAAGGTGAGAGAGAAGTGTTGGGTGCGCTCGTGACACATGGGCAGAGTAAACATTCAAACGTCATTCTCCACGTTCTTTTTTTTTTTTTGCAAGGACATTGCACATTCGTGATTCTGGCATGACGGAGTCTACATATTGATTATTGCGCACAAGTAGAATTTGATATAATTACATTGTATGATATACATGGTAATTAATTAGTTCAGCTGAATAAAGGCATTCGTTAGTTTTGACATATTATTAAATGGAAATGAATTTCTTATTTGTAGGTTTTTATTTTGGAGAAGGGTGCGGTAGCCCGGTCGATAAGATGCTCGCCTAAAGTACCAAAGGATGTTTAGAGGTGTCGCGAGTTCGATACCCGGTTCGTCCTTGTCAGAAAACTTTCCTGACACAGAGGTACAACAAAAAATGGCGACTTGACCGCAGCAAAACATTGCTACCGCAGGGAGTTCCCCCATCGAGGGGTTAGCGCACCAACCTCTCGACGAGTATAAAAAATAAGCCTGCCGTTCGGAATCGGCAATAAATTGTAGGTCCCGGTCTAATTAGCCCTCGTGTGCAGAAAATGACCGTGGTGCGACAAAAATGATCAAATGATTATTTTGGAGAATCTCTCGCGCGACCCACGGTTTGCGCGCCACTGCCCTAGATCATGACAGTCATTTCACGTGCAGAATTATTGAAAAAGGCTATTTTAAACGGTGGAATGGGAAAAGGTGGGGGGGGGGGGGTATAAAAAAAAAAAATTTGCGCCTCGGAGTTAAAAACATTAGGCCGATCATCAGTGCGCCAATCGTGGGCATCAAACTCCTGACTTTCACGACGCGAAGCCATGACGATACCCACGCGACTGTGAGCGGTCGGCCGGATACGTAATACGTAATTGCCGTTCGGCCAACGCCATCTATAGCTATAGTTAGTAGTTATAGCTGTAGTTATAGGAGGTGTTGGTTCGGCTCACACCTCACGCCTGCTATCGTCAAAAGGTCCATTGTTCCGAAAAGCTGGCTAGTATCAAGGGTTTAGAACGATTATTCCCAACGTGGGACCACAAGGGAAGGGCAATGTGATTTTTTTGGGGGGGGGGGAGGCGATTTGAGTTTTTATATTTTCACATCTAAGGGACCTTCCAAACTTCATTTTTTTTAACACGAGTTCAAATTTTTAATTTTTGAACGATTTCTTGATGACTTCTATTATTTTTTATTTTTCAGTGGAAAGGGGGGGGGGGTTTGACTAAGGGTTCTTAATGTTTTGTGTTCCACGGAAAATTTGTGCCAGCAAAATAAAGTCCCTGAAGTCTCTCCGAGGACCCCTGATTAAGAACCCCACTGCTTTTGACTAAAGAAAAGAAGACAAAAATTGGGGGAGGGGGCAAAGACCTCCCCCCCCCCCCCGGTTTTATGGATTTAAGGAGGCAAATAAAAAAAAATGTTGTTGCGGAACTATGAAGTTTCACCGAGGACGGGGGTGTGGAGTACCCTGAACAGAAGTACGGAGGAACATCAGGATTTCATACATGATTTGGTGGGGAATGGCCTTAAAAAAGGTTTGGAACCACTGGTTTAGAAATTCTTCGCTGCGGCGAAAAAAATCTAAATGTGCTTTCTAAACCTTCTTAAATATGAACTGTATTCCGTGAACTTTCTAAAGGTTTACTTCCCCCTCCCCCACCCTCTATTTTTATCAAAATGGTACCTGAGAGTATCTTATTACTCAAATGTTAAATAAATTCTCGATTCTATAAGGCGGAGATAGACTTAAAAGTCTGGGGGGACACGATGATGATGTCAATTCATATATACATATAAGCAAATACATACATTATATCAGTCGGCTTCACCCTCGACGCTAGAGCCCCCCCCCCCCCCCAACGTATCTCTCCACCCATGCTCGGTTCCATCCCAACTAACATCGACGCCTCACTGATTGACAGCTCCTGCTCTACAATATGAGCTATTCCAAACCTTTCACTCTTCAAGTGCCCCCATGGACTGACTCGTGCACCCTCGTAGCATGTCGAACTGCTTTGGTTCTTCCACTATTTCATTTTTTCCCCCGCGTATCACAGGTTGAGAACGACTGTCATAAACAATGCAAAACAATTCCCCATAGGTTCATGTATGCAAAAAAGATGTCATGCTCTGGTATTCCTTGGCTCAAGGTCGGAATCGTGAACCATTAGTTACATTTCCGGATCTTTTGTATGGAAGATGAGTCCTTGTCGAAGATGGAGGATGGTACTCGTCCCTGAAAACGCCCTCGTAATAAACGCTACGTGAGAGAGAGAGAGGATGGCAAAGAGACGAGTGGGCACGTAAAGACGTCGTCGTTTTAGCGGCGACACCCCTTTAGATGGCAAATATTCAAAGGATGTCGCCGAAGGTCGAGGGAGTTGTATTCAAGGAGGAGCGTTTCTCTTCGGGTAGCAAGCGAATATATCACCGACGTTGGTGTCGACGCCCTATGCTGCCGAGAAGAAATCATTCGTGCCAGGTAAGCAAGCGTCAATAACATCACGGGGTTCTCTTGATAAAATAATACTCTAGGGCAGCGGTTCTCAACCTTCTTGCGGTCCTGGCAGGTGGTTAAGAGGCCCCCAGAGAGCTGTGGGAAAAAAAATTGGCTATGTAGAAATAATGCTTCTACGTGGAATATGGTGGAAAAGAACGTGACTACTTCCAAATCCAGCGGAATTGCCCATAGAGCCTGGACAATCTTAATGTATGAGCACATACAGGCATGACCGGGGTGGGGGAAGGTCTCATACCCACGGGAGGACTGCATGATGAAATAAAGGGCCTACCGTGATATCCGCGAGTAAGTTGGCAAACACGTAAATTCTTACTTCCAGCTAAGTATGGAGGCCACAGAACATCACTTTGTTCGGGGACCCAAGATGTTGAAATAGTCCTTCATAGAATTATCACAAGATGGAAGCTCACTGAACTCCAGCTCAGGGAAGGTGCAGATCCAGGGTAATATAAATCGTTCCCCCTTTCAACTGACGATTTATTGTTTGTTGGATAGTCCCGTATTTCACGGGACAGACCAATTTTTTATATATAAATCCTGCTCTTGAGAGGGATGATCGCCCTTCTCTCCAAGGTAATCTTAACAGCATCGCCCCCCCCCCCTCCCCGCGTGCCAGTTTATGTGCTTGGGCTCTCTACCAGGCTGAAAGCATCCACCCATGGGTTTCATTCTTACTCTGGAAAATCATCCTACCAGAAAAGAGGCAGCGAGCCTAACAACTGAATCAAGGGATAAGAGGCTGAGAGCCCACTAACTGAAACATAGGGGAAAAAAGCGGCCGAGAGTCCAGTAAGCAAAGACGCCAAGAGCCCGCTCACCAAGAAAAGAAACCAAGAGACCACCAGTTGGCCCAGTAAAAACAAAACAGGCCAAGAGCCCACTGGCCAGTAAGAAAAGAAGCCGAGAGAGAGCCCACTAGTTAGCCCAGTAATAAAAGAGGCCGAAAGCTAAACCGGTTGCAGTTTTTTTCCGGCACGATTAGACCCTCCGGGCAGGCCCGTCATTTAGAGGGGGGGGGGCAACGGCCCCCCGGCTTTTGAAAATACACTAAAAATTGTATATATATATATATATATATACAAATATATACATACATACATTGAGTTCATGTGTTTTGCCCCCCCCCCGGAAGAAGTTTGTCCCCCCCTGGAAAAAGCTGAAATGACGGCCCTGCCTCCGGGACACTGGACTTATATCGCATTAGCGACAGAGTCTGGTCGTGCTCGGTTCGACAACATCCCACTAGATCAGAAAACCCTGAGCCATGCCAGAGTGGGCCGATGCGTCCAGATTCAACTCAACTTTATTTATAAAACTTCTATATTGAATTAAGTTTAGTGTTTTGACTAAATTCAATTGAATAAGTAGAAAGGGTCTCGTCACTCCTAGATGAGAGTTGTGGCCCACGAGAAGAAAATATGATCCAAAGGGAACCATAGGCTCAAAAAAAAAGAAAAAAGAAAGAAATAGAAAAACGAAACACTGCTCTAGGACCCCCCCCCCCCCCGAAATCGGGAGCTGCCAGGTCCATTGCCACGCAGATGAGCGGATACGGCCCATGCCGAAATTTTATGAAGAACTAGCTATAATACCCGGCGCTGCCCGGGTTTTCTTCAGTTACTGGGCGGATTGAAAAAAATGACAAACCATTATAAGGGAATAAACTATATAAAGTATATATATATATATATATATACAAATCTACAATTTTAGATCTGTCGTCGCCAAATTTGGCATATATACACCAAAGAGGGTTCCGGCTTGAACGATAGACTACTTCAAAAGTTTGTGAGAGCTGGCAAAATGCCCGAAATGGGCGAAAAACTGTCGGGCAACAATGGTTTCTGAGCCCCAACAATCACTTTCGGAATGTTTACTTTGGGTACCGTGATTCCCTAGCAATACGTTTCTGACGTGTATATGCCTTTACAATGGTCTGTCACTTCATTGTCCCGATCATTTTCGTAGTTAGCAGCGCGTCTAGTAAGGGCGGCCTTGACTCGACCCATTAATTTAAAATGGCGAATAACATAATCTACAGCTATCACCATTCTGGTTCTAAAGGGGGAAAATAGAAACGGCCGAAATGCTAACGAGGGGATATAAAAAGAACATCTTTTTAACGCTCTACTGAGTTTCGGTTTCAGTTCCGCTCTTTTTCCGAGGTTCAAATTGGAAACAGAGAGAAAAAAAACAAACAACAGCAAAGACTTTGGCTGAATATAACAAAAGAGGTCGGACGCCATATTGGATTAAATATGGACGATAGTGGCGGGGTGGGGGGGGGGTTACAAATATAATCCACGCTCTCTTAATTACACGTGCTCGATGAACTTAGCCCTCACTTCTCAATATATGCGATGGTAACGAGTCACGAATATGAATCCTGGACTCGGGTCCGAAACCGGTGAGTGCGCTCGGGTATGTCGACGGGCGGTGACGTCATAAAGGCCGATTTTAGATCGGGACGTCCACACGACGGATTAATTGGACCGGGACCTACAGTTTCGAGAAGTTGGTTCAGTACATACCTCACAGAAGAAATATTGTAAGTACTCAGATATGCCAACTAAGAGTAGGCGTTTTTACTACCAGCTTCAGATACCGAGATACGGGAACGTACCACGAGATGCACGGGGGCCCCCCAGAGTAGATAACAACCCTGGCTCCGAAAATTAATCTTTCAAAACAAGACATTGGTTCCCAGTCAGTGATAGACATACCCTTAGGCGCCGTCATTAAAAAGAATGGGGGGGGGGGGTGGAAACTGAAAGTGTTGCTGGTCATCCCGTACATACGGGATTCAAATGCGTACGCAGAAGGAAAAAGGGTGCGGTTGCATTGTATATTCACTAATTATTGGGTGTGGGACTGGGAGGGGAGGGGGGGGGAAAGGCTCTGACACTTCACAAAATTTATTGGGTGGCTCATAACTTGAACCAACTAGGTTCGGTTCCGGCGCCTATGCACTTGTGGGGGGTACGCGACGGGGGCATTTAGGGGAAAGCCAAAAATAATCAGTAATGACGGGGGGAAAACTAATAAAGTAATTTAAAAAAATGAAATTTGTTTTCAGTAACATCTACGCATGGGCATTATTACGTAGGCAACACTCTTTCTGCTTCTAGTGGTGTATGTAAGCCTCTTGAACATTTCCAGCTCGCCCACACGTATGAGGCACTTACGCGCCCCCTTCTGATCATCGGGATATGCAAGGATTATACGAAAGCCTAGGAATAAGCAAGCATCCTCAGCATTTCTACAGATATGCACGCTTTCGACGCATTTCTGGTGGAGGGGGGGGGGCGGGTACGAAAGTCATTTAGACATGTTCTCCTGCTCATAAGCAAGCCTCCCACACCCTGTAAGTGGGTGTGCACACTTTCTACGCACATATACACAAACATCCTGCACGTTTTCAAGTGATATGTGAAGCATTAAAAGTAGGGAACCAGGGGCGGGGGGGGGGGTCAAATAAAGTTCACGAGCACCTGTGCGGTCATGACCCAGACAAATGCCTTAATTAAATCAACCAAAAAGATTTTTCTTGTCCATTCGAAGATGCTTGCTCTTGACGACCATCATTATCGATCGAATCAGACGAGTGCTCGTTGATCTGAAGTCTTGATGTAATCTTTGATCGAATCAGATGAGCGCTTGTCAATTGCAAGTCTAGATGCCATCTTCGATCGAATGAGAAGAGTGCTCGATGATCTAAAATCTTGATGTGTGCTCGTTCATCGCAAGTATTGATTTCATCATCGTTCGAATTAGATGAGTGCTCCTTAGTCGCAAGCTTTGATGTCATCTTCTGTGGAATCAGATGAGTGCTCATTAATCGCAAGCTTTGATGTCATCTTCTGTAGAATCAAATGAGTGCTCATTAATCGCAAGCTTTGATGTCATTTGTGGAATCAGATGAATGTTCGTTCATCGCAAGTATTGATTTCATCATCGTTCGAATTGGATGAGTGCTCATTAATCGCAAGCTTTGATGTCATGATGAGTGCTCGTTCATCGCCAGCCTTGGGTCGTCTTGGTGCTGTCTTCGATCGAATGAGACAAGTGCTCGTTTATATCATAAGTCTTGATGTCATTTTTGATTGAATCAGATGATCATTCGTCAATCGTAAGTCCTTATTTCATATTCGATCGAATCAGACAAGCCCTTGTTAATCTGACGAATGAGGAGAGCTTGCCGTAGGTCCACTTCCGGTTCCCCCCCCCCCTCTCACCAGTCATAAAGATTCTGTTCTCTCAATAACGACCATCATTATCGATTAAATTCGATGTGATCTCGTTAATATGTATGATTCCGATCATGCTACTAAATCTAAAGCCGTGTTTTCCTAGGATTAGGTTTTTGTACCGCGTGTGTGTGTGTGTTTGTGTGAGAGAAAGGGAGAACCGAATTGGACCATTTCGCGTCGGCAGAAACGTGTTACATAATCACGCTACGCGTTTGTGTTTCCCTAGCGTGGCGCATCAGTGCGGCTATATAATATATGGTGCTGGCATCAGCTATTCTGTGGTCTGCATGCTCCGGTTTGAAGGGAAGGAAAAGAAAACGCAACACACAAAAGAAATGAAGCGGCAAAACGCGTGACGCATTTGACTCTTCCAGAAGAAGTCGGCTAATCACGCCCGACGTAAAGCTGGCGTGAGGCTTGTTGCACTCTGTAGGAAAAGTCGTACCGCTTTTCTTATCAGTGGCGTATTTACAGGGGGCTTATAGCCAAGGGTGGCAACTTCAAAGAGGCGGCAAATTTGAGGAACGAGTGGCCAAGAAAATTAGAAAAATGGAAGAAGGATAGAGAAAGCAAGCACACGTGAGGGAGCACAAGAGTGACGCCTAGAGAGTTTGCAAGCACGTGAGTGAGCAAAAGAGTGACACCTAGAAAGTTTGCAAGCACGTGTGTGAGCAAAAGAGTGACTTAGTATGCAAACATGTGAGTGACCAAAGCAAGCATGTGCGTGACATACACACTTGCGTAAGCATGTGAATGACTAAAAGACTGACTTTAGAGACAAACGTACTTGCAGGAGTATAGGAGGGAAAGCCAAACGGGTTAAAGCACAGGCTGACGAATTCGAGGAAAGAGTAGTCAAGAAAATTAGACTAGAATGGGAGAAGGGCGGCAAAATTCGTGTAGCCCCACAGGCGGCCGCCCCAGGACGGCATATCGCGCTGGGCGATTCACGTTGCACGCGGCGTTAAAAATCTGGTCCTAGGCTTAAAACCCGGCTTAATTCGACGACCGCTCTAGATCAGCCCATGATCGATCAAATTCGACGAGTCCTCCTCAATCATATCCTAATCCCGAATGAATAAATCTTCTATTTCGGGTCTCCGTGATGTCTTCGATCGGTCTATTGGCATATAAAGTCCTTTTCCCTAGTTTTCGAATCCCCGCACAATCGCCGTTTCGGGTCGAATCTGCGCTCATATTGGTGACCATTTCTGTTCGGTCGTCATCGGACATGATCGAGTCTCTCGACCGCTTTCTCCAGTGTGACCGTCGGTCATTCCGAATGAGGATGGAGAGAGGAGAGCTTGTGGGTCGAACGAAGACGACGCACTTTCGATCACGCTTCGTGAGATGTTTCCTCGTCTGGTTTTTTCCGACGATAGCCATCAGATTCGGGTTGAATGTCACTGAAAATGAATTCATCATTATTATGCCCCGAGGGCGCCGTGATTGACGTACCTGCGAGGCAAGTTCACACGGTGTCATAATATCCTGTCCCTATTTAGGACAACATCCATCTGCAAAAAGAGAAAAGAAAGGGAAGATGGCAGCTCATTATTAAATACGGTTTTCAATCGGACTGTCCAACATTTTGCGCCATGGAAATGGGAGCGCATCCTTCCAACAATGAATGGACGGTCTCTTTTGTTAGTGCGACAATGGATGTCCTCGTGGAAACTTCTGGATGCCAACAGGTTTGGACGACAACGACAACAATCACTTTCGGGCAAATTAATGAACACGATATTGTTGAAGAATGTCCTTTCCTTCACGTTGAATGTCTGCTTAATTTCCTCTTCGCAACAATTATGTTAACGGGGCCGGTGTTTCTTTCCTCCCACCAAAAAGAGACATTGTTCAATTTTTTTTTAACAATGGTTGTTTTTTTGTTCATTTTTAATGCATCCTAAGCACTAATTGGATCGCGTTCAAAAGATATCTGTATGGCCAAGCTGATGAATCTATGCAGGAGCCGGATCCAGATTCCTTGAATGCTAATCACTCGGCTGTCGGGCTTCAACAATGACACTCTCAATAATGGTATTTTTAATTGACGTGAATAATAAGTATCTTGAAAAAAATTAACATTAGCCAATAATGGTGTTTGTTCTTTCTTTTTTTCCGAACAAAAGAGGCTTCAGAAATTCTTGAAATACGAGGGGAAAAAATAGTTTCAAGAATGCTAGAGTTCCTTTACAATTATAATTGTTATGCTTTTGCAACTTTAATAATTATTAAAGTTACAAAAGCAACTTAATTTTGAGAATGCCGCTTGACAAGAGTGAATTTGAAAGAATGTAATTATTTAAAATGCTTCCGGGATGAAGTAAATAATTAAATAGTGGCAAAAATACGCTTTCAACAATAGTGAATTTTAGGAATGCTATCAGCAATAGTAAGGGTTCAACAGTGATATTTTACGAACGCTGCCAGCAATAGAGGAATTCAGCAATGAAAGTTCAAGAACGCTATCAACAATAGTAGGGGGTTAAACAATGAAATTTTAAGAACACTATTAACAATGGTAGAGGTTCAACAATGAAATGTCAACAACACTATCAACAATAGGGGGGTTGTTAAAAATGAAGTTTAACGAACGCTGTCAACATTAAATTGTGGGTGGAACATGAAATTTCAAGAACGTTATCAACGAAATTGGATTTTCAACAATGAAATTTCAAGAATGCTATCAACAATGAAAGCGGTTCAACAATTGACTTTCACGAACGCTATCAACTATAGTATGAGTTTTCAACAATGAAATTTCAGGGACGCTTTCAGCAATAGCGTGCTTTTGATCATAATGGGGTTGATACGATGTTACACTGGGTCTCAAAAAAAAAGGAATTTGTGGAATGCGCTACTGAACACAGCTGTTGTGGCTGCAATAATTCAATTTAAAAATTGGTATTTAGTATGGTATTTTCAAAAATTCTTTCTACATTAGTAGGTTTTATTATTTTTCGATCAATTAAGTCTTCAAATAATACTTGAAATATAGGGGGGGGGGAATAGTTTCAACAATGCTTGCAACAAAGAAAAATGCAGTTCAAGAACAGACAACAGTGGAATTTTAAAAATGCTACTTTAGTAATATTTCTGGCGACAAAGGAGTTTCAAGGACGCTTCAGACAACAGTGGGATTTTAAAAACCCTTATATTATAGTATATGTATTTCCGACAAAAGTTGGATTTCAAGAATGCCTCAGGAAAGTGAATTTTCGAGAAAGATTCCGACAATAGCAGTTTCAGATGGATGTCGTACTTTAAGAGCTCTTCTTACCAGGGAACCCTCTATGCAACCCTACCTGCTTCCTACAACAGTGGTGTTTAGAGAATGTAATAAAAAAAGAAGAACGCTTTCGATAACAGTGGGCTTTGAAGATCACGGCAATGCTTCCTTCAATGTTGTCTCCGGCAGCTGAAAAAAAAACCACTATATCAGAAGCGATCCCAATAGGGCGGGTATTGAAAGATGGCCATTTTAAGAACGCTTCCAGCAACAGTAGATTATACCAGCACGCCCATTATAGCAAAGTAGCAGGAATGATTCCTGAAACTGCAGGGTTCCAAGAAACGACGCCGACAAGGATGGTATTTTGAAGAATGCAAAATTTCAAGATCGCTTCGACAACAATGGAGCTAAAAGAATGAAATAATTGCAAGGACTTGTTCCCGGTAGCAAAGAAGTCTCAAGAATGTTACTCAGGGATTGCTTCCGACAAAATAATTGGCTTATAAAGAGTCAATTCAAGAACGCTTCCAACAACAATGGGTCTTGCAGATATTTCAGGAATGCTGTTTGAGGAATGCATACTTCAGATGACAGTGAGATATCACGAATGCTATTTGAGAAAGGTTTCCCCAAAACATTGTTTTCTGAGAAATTATATTTCAAGCTTAATTGGGAAAAGACAAACTTGTTTCAAAAATGAATTTTTATTGGGGTGACCATATTTCGAAAAAACGGGACATTTCTTTATGGTCTTGCAAGCCTTCTCTCATTCTAGTCTGATTTCTTTGATTTATTGATTCATTAGTCAAATTTACCGTCTTGGGCTATACGTACTACTCTTAGCTACCCCCCCCCAGTAAATATATACCTGTCTCTAGTCCCTCGATCTACAGGTCACTCTTTTGTCATTCACATGACTGCACACTGTTTCGACCGCTCACATGCTAGCACACTCCCCAGGTCGCTTCCATGGCTACAAACCCTCTAGAACAGTGTTTCCCAAAGTGGGCTTTTTCCCAAATTATGGGGGAAAGGAGCGATATAAGCTACGGGTACAACTAAGAGTACCCATAGGATCCTATGGGTACGCTTGAGTTACGACGAGAGAAAAAACTCAGAAGAAGGGGACGATGAAACAAAAAAAGTTTAAGGAACTATGCTCTAGAACAGTGATTCCTAACGTGGGCGTTAACGCCCTCGGGGGGGGGGGGAATGGAATGTTCCAGGGGGCGGTAGAAGCTACGGGCACAACATACGATCCTATGGGTTAGATTTCGTTGGGGGCGATGGGAGAAAAAAATTTCTGAAGAAGGAGCGATGGGACAATAAAGGTTGGGAAACTATGCTCTGGAAGATCATAGTTTCTGAAACTTTTTGTTCCATTACAATCTTCAATTTTTTTTCTCATCATCCCCAGCTGAGGCCAACACCCATAGGATCCTATACTATTACTAAACCCATAGTTTTTACCACCCACTATGAACCATTCCATCGCCCCCCCCCCCTTCCCTAGGAGGCAATATTTTCCACGTTAGGAAACACTGCTCTAGATCATTCAGTCACTCACAGACCCGGATCCCTTGCTCTCTAAGTAGCTCACTGACCTCGTACCTTGCTCTAAATCACTCACAGGCTTGCAAACTCCTTAGGTCACTCTTTCTGTCCCTCACTGACTTAGTCCCTGTCTCTACTCTAGACAGAGTCGGATTTATGGTGTTACTGCGTGTGGGGAATGGGGGCGATATAAATTTTTCCACCCTTCCATTCTACTAATTTTCTTGACTATTAGTTCCTCAAATTTGTCGCCTTGGGCTATAGAACCCCCAAACCTTCCCCCGTAAATCTCACTGATACGCTCCTCGCATTATACATTCGGCGCTCGTTATAGCGACCATTCCATTACAACGACCGGTAGGATAAGTCCTAAATGTTTTCATAGAACGACTATCACGTTTTGCTTTCGATTTTACGACCCTCCAATTTTACGTCCATTTTCGAACTGACGAAGGGGGGTCGTCATACCGAGCGTCGACTGTAATAATGAATTTACGATTGAAAAGTTTCTCTCAAAGTTTTTTTTTTTTAGCAAAATGAGTATTTTTACTTGAAACGATGAAAAAAATATCCGAACAGCATTATATAAAAACACATTGTCCCGTAAAATACGGGTCATATGGTCACCCCCCCCCCTCTAAAAATAATAGTCTAAATTGCATTTACCTCTTGACAGCAGCTCGGCTATTCCAAAACGGACCTCAACTGTCAACGAGAACACAAACAAACATAAACAAATCACGGAGCGGCAACCGCGTGCAACTGTCATGATCGCCGCCAGAATCTCGTCTGAACGAATCTCTCTCTCTCTCCCTTTTTCGTTTTACGAGGAAGTTTCTTTCTTTTCTATCTTTTTTTTTGTTTTTGGACCGCGAGTAATGATGTGTGGCCTACTTCTCTCTTTCTGCGTGTGTCGTCTGCCGTGACGAAAAAAATAAAATACACACTCCATCTTTATCAATTTTTTTTTGTCTCTCTCGAAGGAATGAATGTAATCTGCTCTATTTCGTTTTACCTACAATTCAATAAGACCCCATCACAATTCAGTTAAGAAAAACAAAAAGAAAGTAAAAATAAATATACAAATTACACAACGAGACTATTTTACATTTAACATACACTTATAAAATAATTATTTTTATTTTGATAAAATAGTTCTGTTTCGAGGATTATAAAGAATACAGTGGAACTTCGGTTAACGAGTGGTTCGGTTAACGAGCAATTCGCATAACGAGCAAGAAATTTGCGCTTTTGTTTATTTATTTTGACGTTATCAAAACTGAACTGATGGCTTTTTTTTTTGCTTTCGACCACACACGTGCTATGGAATTCTGAGTAATATTCTCCCCTACAGTCTCCGGTAAGCATGCCTCACTCGGGAAATTAACACACGTGAGAGTGCGAATATTTACGATACGAAACTAGGTGTAGCAGCGTTGCAGCCATGCGTATGTGCGCTTGAAAGTTTCCATTAAATTCTTTTTTAAATTCTGGAGGAAACTGTGGGTCGATTTCAATACTGAACGCGACTTTGAGGGGCTATGGCTCATGAACAGGAGCCACTACTTGTAGAAGAGACTGTGTGTTTGGGGGAAGACCATGGACTGGAGGTGAATGAGGATTGCATTCAAGAACTAGTGGTGCCTCTCATAAAATGAAATTAGAGAGATGTGTAGAATGTGAGAGAATATGCGCAAAACTCTGTAGAAAAGTACAAACGTACACCCATATAAAGCTGTAGCAGTGTGCGAGCGATGAATCTGTCCAACGCACACTGCAATTTCCTATTTCCCAGAAATCCTAAAAAGGAGGAAAAAGCAAGTGCCGTTGGATAAGGTTCTTTGGAAATTCATGCAAAAAGAATGAGTTTGCAAACAACAGCGAGTCTGTAAATCATCTTATCAACCAGTGTTTCTTAACCTTTTCTTGCCCGTGGCCCCCTTTGAACCATATTTTTTTTTTTTCTCGTGGCTCCCGTGTCTTACCCAGAGGCTTCAACTCTCATCTAGAAGCAAAATCCTTTATACGTATTGAAATGATTTTTTTTCAGTGAATTTATACTGAACGAAAATTTTTACAAAGAAAATTGGCTCCCCGACCACTGGCCTAGAATTTATTGATCTCCCCGTTAGTCCGAGTTCTATCAGGACAGTGTCAACATCATGGGTTCCCCCCTAGGCAAAGTGATGCTATGGTAGACTACAGCTGGAAATAAACAGCCTACATATTTCCTACTTATTTTCAAAATTAATTGTACTATACAAAATATCATAAGGTGGGGTGTACTTATGAACATGAGGACCCCGGGCATGATCCCTCACAAGAGTGGGACTGACAGAGCTGCAGCCCGGGGCCGGATATGGTTTTCATCATTTTTTGTTTTTCACACTATGAATTTAATATAGAGAAGGGTTCTGTGAAAAATCTAGCCGTGGACCTGCGAAAAACCCCATCCCAGGGATCTTGTTGCAAAATGTAAGCGGTGATGCCTGGGTGGCCCCAAAACGGCTCTGGTTGTTTTATGGGTGGTTTTGTTGGATTCTGCAAGTGTATAGTCACTAATATAAAAGCTTTATTTCTTCACACCTTAATTTTTCTTAGCTCTCTGCAGCCCTCCAAACCACCTATCATGGCCCCTTTCTCCATTTTCTTCCGTGCTTCCCCCCCCCCCGAAGTATCCCAGTACCACTAGGGCGCCATATGGCCCCCGTTTGAGAACCACTGCTATAAACGATAGTCCTCTCTCTCGTCGTTTAGAGTAAGTTAATTTGCAAACATTATCGTATAGTATGTTTAATTATGGCTATTGTGTTTATTTATTTTTATATCATGGTTATTTTATTGTGTTATGTATTATTATTATGTTTAATTATTAATTGAATGTCGTTTTTATTACTCACTAGCTATAATACCCGGCGCTGCCCGGGTTTTCTTCAATGGGGCTTTTTTGGATCACGTGATATCTCCCTCTATTTTTCTTGAGGGACATACAAACCGTGTCCAAGTTAACCAATATGGCGACCTGCGCGATTCATGAAATAAACAAATCTAGATTTACACAGAAACGTAGAAATGAATGTATATTTTTCTTTTTTTAAGGGGCGCTAGGCATTTCGATCCCCCCCCCCCTGAACTTCAAGTTATCCATCTGTCTGTTCCAGCTTCCAAAAATCCTTAGTTAAAGCTGTGGAATTTTTTCGATGCACTTTTCACGGGCTCATTTATGTGAATGAATGATGGCAGAACGAATTAAGCTCGTTAACCGAAGTTCCACTGTGTAATAGGGACTCTTTTCTTTTGATACATTATTTTTGTTAGAATACTTTTTTCCCATTGCATGCAAGAAAACTTTCAAAATATAGCCATCTTATTAATTAAGATGTAAGTAATTAGAGTTTCATTAATTACTGTAATTTCACGCATAGGGGCCATTCAAGTATTACGTAAGCACAGATTTTCAGCCATTTTTGACCCCCCCCCCTTGTCAGCAAAACACTGACCCACCTCCCCGTCAGCAGCTTAGAATATTTCATATCTTCAAAACAGGGGTGGTTGATGACGTAAGCAACCTTCAAACCTCCCTTTCCCCCGCCCGTCATCAAAAGTCAGCAAATCCGAATCCCCCCCCCCCCCGATGCTGACGTAATACTTGAATGGCCCCATACATGCGAATTTCCTCATTGGAAAAAAAAGAAAAAAATATCATCCTATAAATTCGCCAATGAAAAAAACCAATGAATGATACTCAAGCAACATTAATAATTTGAATGGTATTTGCTCAGCAACAGGTCGACTTTTGACAAAGTAGCCCCATTTTGCATCCTGTTTCTGATTGTTAAAAGCAGGGTGGGGAGACACAACACGTTTCAAGTTCGCAGGCCAAAAACACTTATAACTCTGGGGTGACCATATAACCGGTGTTTACTGGACATTACCCCAAATTTTGGTCTTCACACCTTTTTTAAAAAATGTCTCGTTTTTCCCCCCGTCATTTTCAACGAGACTTATTTTCATGACAATTTTTTCGGCTGTGATTGGCAACCTTACCCGCCTTTGAAAACAGTAAGCTCTGTAATGAGCAATTTTACTCGCCTTTGACAATTTTTTTTGGCTATTATTGCCAACATTACTTGCTTTTGAAAATTTTTTGGCTGTATAATTGCAACCTCAACTTGCGCTTTCGACAATTCTTTGGCTGTAATTGGCCCGCGGGCTGGAGGTTGTGGACCAGGCCCGTAGCCAGAAATGTCCTTAGGAGGGGGGGGGGGTAACAAAGTGATAGAACAATAGATTTTGCCATCTTTTCTAGTAATATTCTCACATTTCGGGGGGGAAGGACCAGGCCCTCAAGTCACCCCTCCCCCAAGCTACGGTCCTGTTTCGCTTCCCTGGTCAAAACATGTGCGTCTACATGACGCCGCCTGGCAGTCCAGTGGTTAGGGAGCTAGCTTCTGACTGTGCAGGTCTGGGTTCGGGCATGGATGTCTACTAACACTAACAAATTCCCTGGACAGATCGTAAAGTTCTCTTGGGAATACGTGCTGATCGCACATTATAACATATGTCCACTCGCTTTTATCGTGGGTTAATCAACAAAAACGCCGGACTTTTTCTTCCGCCCCCATAACCTGTTTGCGATTGCCGCAGCGCCACAGTATTCCCTACACAAAATCCAAGAGTCACATTCAAGTCTCTTTGATGTACCGACCGTCCATGAGTTCTTCCATGTTTAACATGCACCTATTTGCGCTCTGCTTGGCTAGCAATGGAAAATATCGTGACATCCGTCGGTATACATTGATGGGAAATTTCAAACCACTCGGTGGGGGGGGGGGGGGGAAGCCAGCAGAGCGTATGCGTCAATAAACTGACGCACCTTCATTGTGATGATTATGGGTACCATGGTTCCACAAACAATCTTGGAGAGGTGTCCGGTCCCGGGATGAGCTCTATCGGATTATGCAACAGGGTTTATTCCAGTGATTCCCAACGTGGGCATTAACGCCCCCTGGGGGGGCGATGGAATGTTCCAGGGGGACGGTAGAAGCTACGGGTTTAACATAGGGTCCTATGGGTTAGATTGCGTTGGGGGGGGGGGCGATGGGACAAAAACGTTTTCTGAAGAAAGGGGCGATGGGACAAAAACGTTTTCTGAAGAAAGGGGCGATGGGACAAAAAAGGTTGGGAAACTGGTTTATTCCAATGGGAATATTTTTGGTAAAAATTACAGTGTGAAGTCAGTCGTTTACTATTAAACATATCCACCTCGTTCATTCACTTCGGTATTTTTTTGGTAGAACCTCTCGATAACGGTCACACGGGGGAAACCTGCAATTTTTACAACGGATACGGAAAACTGGATGAATGAAGAGATATCGATGTTTCAGGAAGGGAAAAATTCATCTCTGTCCTCTCGCTTGCCGGACGAGTGCTCTACCAACTAAGCTATGAAGACAGATAGAGTCCCTCCCCCTCCCCCGTAGAGTATGCTAAATGGCTACGTGTAACGGACGGTCCCCGTGAGGACAGAGATGAACTTTCCTTTCCTGAAACATCGATATCTCCTCATTGATCCAGTTTACGGTTTCTGTTGTATTAACAGTGGAGAATGACGTCTTTCTACACCTACAATTTTGTCCGCTAACGAAAAGTTTCCGTTAATTTATAGTAAAATATTGAATTGAAAATACACTCATTGCCATAAAAATTTGCGCACCCAGAAGAAGTCGTCAAAATGAAACGAAATTTTACACATGTAAGTACTACGTTGATATAAGTAAGTGATTAGAAAATCCAAGAAAAAGGATCATTTATTGCGGAAAAAAGTAAAGATGAATAGAAGTTTTAGTACTCTGTTGGACCCCCCCCCCCCCCTCTAGCGCGAATGCACGATGCGATACGAGCGGGCATTGAGGCATACAAGTTCCGTATGATGTCCCGAGACATCTCGTTCCACAGTTGCTGTAAATGCGCCTCTATTTCGACCAACCTCGTAGGGTGTCCAACTTGCCGTCCCAAATGATCCCAGATATGCTCGATTGGTGACAAATCTGGGGATAGAGCAGGCCAGGGAAGGGTGGTAATGTGGCGGAGGCAGTCTTGTGACATCCTTGCTGTGTGTGGCCTAGCATTGTCTTGTTGAAAAATGGCTCCTGGGAGCCCTGCCATGAGTGGCAACACATGTGGCTGAAGGATGTTATGGACGTACCGCTGGGCTGTCATTGTGCCATGGATCAATATTAGGGGTGACCGTGTATCGTAAGCAATGGCACCCCATACCATGACACCAGCTGTGGGAGCGGTGTGTCGCTGTAAAGCGAAGGCAGGATTGAAGCGTTCACCACGGGGCCTCCACACACGAACACGATTGTCATCACTGCTCAAGTTGAATCTCGATTCGTCGCTGAAGACGACCTGGCTCCATTCCGTTGCAGTCCAATCCCGTCGTGCTCGACACCACTCCAAACGGAGGCGTTGGTGGGTGGGTGTCATTGGCAGCACACGTAATGGGCGCCGCGATACCAGATGTCCTTCAGCCAAGCGTCTTGCGATGGTTCGGGAAGACACAGGGGCCCGTAGTGAAGCTGCTGCCTGTGTCTGGATAGCGGCCAATGAGGCAGTTGGCTCTACGCGTGCGTTTCGGATGATGTGACGGTCTTCTCGACGACTGGTCTGCCGAGGGCGTCCTGAACCTGGGCGCTGTGTAAATGACGTCTCTTCTGTCCACTGGTCCCAACACCTCCTCACAGTAAAATCAGAACGGCCTAGTTGACGAGCTACTCGCCGAGCTGACCACCCAGCTTCCATCATCCCGATGATTCTTCCCCTATCGAACTCTGACAACTGCTCATATGGTCTACCTCAGCATTTCCTTTGCAAACGATTAAATACACTCCAGCAAGCTCTGCTTACTTGTTTTATACTCCAAGGGGAACGAAGTTCAACGCCCTCTAGTGGCATTACGCAATGCGCCATCACGCTGCATTTCTAATCATTTGCATATCTGCCCGACATGTACCTTCAGGCCAACTTTCGTTTCGATCCCACAATTATTTCTTGGTGCGCAAATTTTTATGGCAATGAGTGTACATTGAGTCCCCCGTAAATAAAGAAAAAGAAGTCCGTTTGTGGAGGTGGCTGCTAACGGCAGTGTCCGTTATAGGATTTTCCACTGTAGAATGATAGCGTTTCTTATGTTAATGACGAGAGGGTAGTAAGGGTACCTTTCTGGGATAGGTAAAACGACCTAGAATCAACAGGTGGCGTAAAAATTTCCAAATTTTTTTTTTTTTCAGACTTGACCAGCTTAAATTTTAATCAAAAAGCTACACTTTTCCATTAATTTTCTTTCAAAATGCAAAACATTTCCAAAATTCAAATGCAGATAACTCACTTGAATGTAGATCAGAGATCTTCAATCTTTTCCTCTAGTCGCGAACACTGTATCGATCATCAAAAGAAGAACACCCTTTAACATACGAATGCATGAAATCAGGATTGATTTCAATTTGTACTAGGTGTTTAATTTTAACGTTGACCAAGTGCTCGCGAGCACGAAATCGGACACGAGCATGCAAGTACCATAGTATTTTTTAATTATTCTTCTACGATTTTAGAGCACTTAAGCGGCCCCCAGTGCGGTTCTACATCACTCAAGTTAGCCCGGAACATTCCCAGATTATGACATGAATGTCGCTCTCCACTTGTTAATACAAGATATACAGAATACACTAAGCTACAGAGGAGATATAGTCAGAGCACTCGTCTGGCAATCGAGGGACCCGGGTTCGACTCCCGGTAGAGGCAGAGATGAGTTTTTTCCTTCCTTAAAAAATTAACATCTAAAATAATAAATATCTTCACAACATCCAGTCTTCTGTATATCTTGTATTCCCAGATTACTTAGTGATCTGTGGCATAATCACGGATCACTTGGGTGCACAGTTCCAGAGCACTTAAGCGGCCCGGACACATTTCCAGAGCACTTGAAGGACCCGTGAAGCATTTAGAGATCACTAAATTGGCTCTGTAGGGACTTATTAATAGGGAGAATGTTAGTTCAGTTGCCCAATAACTATCGAAAGGTTTTTTCCGTTTTTTGGAGCACCGAAGATGCCATTCAGAATATTTCATATCTCCATAAAGGGTGATTGATGACGTAAGCATCAGTCAACCAACCCCCCCCCCTTTTATCAAGTCAGCAAATCGGAAACTCCCCTTCCCGCATGGATGCTGACGTAATACTTGAATGACCGCTAATGGCTGAAATTGCTGATTAGCGATGAGTCTGGGTCTTGTTCGGTTCATGTAAAAAAATATATATCACAGTATCCTGTGATGGTGGTCCATCGCGCATTGAGGTAGGTGCATTGCCTATTGTGATGTATTGCCAGTGTGGTGCAAAATAATACATAAGGATGAACACGAAAAAGGGGGAAAATAAATGACCCGACCAGTAATTTATGCTAAAAATAGTGTTATACACACATATCCCTTAACGTATGGGCCCAACGAGACACACCCCCTTTCAATGATGATCAAAACATCACTGTGTCGGGAGCACATGCTCAGATGAACGTGGTCATGGCTTCCACAACCTGGAGCCAGACCCGGATTTCTCACTGGGGTCTCTTAGAAACAGGGTCCCAGTACTATAAATTCATTTATAGTGTAAAAACATACTAACCAGATTCATATCCTGTATCACGGCTGACTCAATACAATGTGTTGAGTCAGTCGTTCGTCCGTCCTCTCCCTCCATGTGGGGGCCATGACTTTGTCCTATCTTAAATCTTTGAAAAACCATATCGGTGAACTAGTTCAGGTGAATTTAGCCTTTTGTTTGTAGTACATCACTGAAATCAGTCAAAGCAGGCAGTTTAGTAGATATTGGCAACAATTCAATTTTACACTTCCCCAATCTCTCAGCGTTTGTAGTTCACCATGAAATCCAGATAGAGATGGTGTCACCTTATAGGATGTTTTCTGCAAAATCAAATTGTCATCAAAATCTGAAATCACAAATTTTGAATTTTCATTGACTACCTACTTTCATGAATGCAGATTTCAGTTGATGCACTATGAACAAAAGGCTGAATTTTCCTCTGAACTTGAACACAAGTATGGTTTATCGTATAGGTCCTTCGAAAGCTGGTGCAATGGACAAGTTTTTTTGGTAAATTTGACTGATTGTAACTACAAGGGTGTTTGCAGAATTGGTGATTTTAAACTTTTTGGCTATAATTTGATGTTGAACTTCATCTATCTTTCAGCGTTGTAGCTCGCCATTAAATCCAGGTATTCTGATAAAAATAGTGTCATTATACAGTCATTTTTTCTACCCGTTCCAAATATGTGCTTAGTTTGTGTGTGTGTGTGTGTGTGTGTAGGTCTCAGAAACTGCACAAATACATTTTTTTTTTCAGAGTTAAAGGCATTTTTCTTCCATAATCCACCATAACTCTGAAACGGTTAGAGATAGGCTAGGGTTGCCATGGTGTTTTATGCTCTACTTGTGCTCGTCTATCGCCCATTTTCGTTTGGCAGATTAGGCCATGCTCACCCTGTATAATCTGCAGGCTGATAAATTATAGAAGAATTAAATCTGGCCCGACCCCAGGTTTAAAATGAGAGAGAAAAAAAAGCAATGGACAGAAAAAAAAAAATTTAAACCAGAATCCTGATAACTATAAACAATTCCCCCATGTTATATATGTTTGGCCTGTCCTTTGCAAAGTAATAAAAATACCTAAGTGCTCTAACAATATCCCCGATTTCAATAAGCAGAATCTACTGTAATTGCAATTAACGAAAAACCAACCTCTGCGTTTCTTTCACAAATCAAAAACAAGCAATTTAACACGCTCGCTTCTTTAGACAAATGAGACAATTTTTTCTTTTCAAGAGCTCCAATTCATTCTTTATTAAAATAAAAATATATTCTCAAAACAGCTCTCGTTTACAACTGACAATTCATCAACGCTCAATGAACAGGGAAACTCGACTAAAAAGGCTCTTTGTGCAAATGTATATTCATATATATATATAATAAGCAATAGTTTTGAAAAAACAACAATTAGATATCTGAGGATTCAGAACGCCGGCGCAGAATTCAGATACAAACCCGTGCACACAATCTACATCCGTCAAGGTTGCCACACGAAGCAGCTCAACAATTAATTACCAATCAAGAGAGAAATTCTGGGTGTAATCGTACTCGATCGTGGGAATGACTGCCTGCATAAATTTAAGGAAAATTATCAGATACATATGGACGCCGAGCTCTCGACCACCTTCCGTCACGGTCTGTATAATTTTCTTCATCACTTCGGCATGCCTGAAAAATCACGTTCATTAATAATAATCAATAAACAGCAGCTACATATATATTAAAGAGGGGGGGGGGAAACACAATCAGAAAAACGAAACTTGAATAAAATACGCTACATAGTGTTGAGACAGTTCAGGTTGGAGTACAGACATCTTTTTTGCATTTCTGGAAACTATTGATTGAATTGTTCTGTAATTTCGGGCATGTAAGTATAATATAGTTGAATCCTGTTATAATTAAATTGGAGAGACGGGAGAAATCATTTTGTGACAACGGAATTTCGTTATAAAGGAATTCAGTGTTAATATGCCAACTTATCTGGGGAATTAGAAAAGTTTTCGTTAAAACAAGATTTTTTTGCTATATTGGTATTCATTAAAACAGAAATCAACTGTATTTGAACGCGTACTTTCTGGTGAATTTATTTTTAGCGGACAGACAAAAAAAAAGGTTTTTAATGCACAGCGAGTCGAGCTCATTTAAAAATAATAAACTTTAATAAACACAAAATAATATCAATAGACTAACACTAATGGACTCGCAGCTCCCTTAAAACATGACATTGTTGCGAACCTACACTCACAAGGAACAGATGAAAATTCATTGAGAAAAAAAAGGTTATTTTCAGAGCAAGCGTTCTGTCAGTACAAGCCTCTCAACATCAAAACCAAACAGTCTGGACGTTACAAGATCTTATATTTTCCATCTGCGATGTACAAGACACAGAAATGAGCTGACCAAAACACGAATGGATGGGTACACCTACGAACTTGACTGGGTTGTGCCAACCAAATGAGTGCTTCAGTATACTAAAGCCAGTGTTGATTGTACAGTACGTTCTCGATAATAAGGCCTTGTGCTAATGTGGCCAGTCCAGTAATATAGCGTTTCTTCCCTTCAAGCCACAGAAGAAGAAAACATGTGATGCATGTCTGCGTACAAAAGTTTATACAGTACATGCTACATTAAGTGATCACATCGGGATTCTGGGCTTTTGACAAAAATAACTAAATGATAGTTATATCCGAAAGACATCCAAAAGCAAATATGATGACCATATCTCCAGTTTAATTGACATCAATCGATTGTTAATTTTTGCCATTTTCCGGGGCTCCCACTCAAAAAATTAGAAGCAGGAAAAGGTAGGACTAAAAAAGTAGGATGGGGGAGGATGACCTCCTTAGGCCAAACATATAGTGCAGCGGCAAAATAAAAGGTAGAGGCGAGTGACGAAAACAGTTGTACTGTTTTGTTCTACTCCTCACATACTCGAACAGCGAGTCAAAGAAGACAAAGAGGAAACTCAACGAGGTAAGGAAGTCGAACAAAAAAAAAATCTTGTTTTTAATGCAAGGTAAGGCATTTAGCTCATTGGTGATTGGCCCATTTTCTCTCTTCCTCTGCGGAGGCATCATCACACCCTTC
Source organism: Pholcus phalangioides (assembly GCF_987345545.1). Taxonomy (NCBI): domain Eukaryota; kingdom Metazoa; phylum Arthropoda; class Arachnida; order Araneae; family Pholcidae; genus Pholcus; species Pholcus phalangioides. The sequence goes on from NW_028301618.1 coordinate 737,618, forward strand.
CGTTTTTAGAACCCCTCTGGTCATTTTCATTCTCCGCAGCAGCCTCTAGTATGTGTGGGCACCTCTACCAACACCCTGATGTATTTTCTCGAGGCTAGTAGCCCTCTTATCGTGCAGCTTCACCATGTATTCGGCCTTAGATAATAATAGCATAATGATAGCTCACAGCTAAAATTTAAATAAACAAATTTTAAAAAAGAAATCCTGGTAACTTTTGGGTAGTGGTTATCAGAGATAAAGGAGGCCATGGTTTGGCCTCGGCCATGGAGGCCTTGCTGCTCCATGTCCCCCTTTTTGATGTAATTTCAAGCTACATTCTCCTGCGTTTAGAAAATTCACCTTCCCCCCCCCCCTTTTTCAGGTTTCCGTAATTTTTTTCCCATTCTGAAACATTATATTCCCTTCATATATATTGACTTGCGTGTGCGTTTTTCCCCCACACATTTACTAATCATCTAAATTCCTAGAATACAGGAATCCAAGTTGCAAGCGATACTATTCTGACCACAATCGACTCATCTTGCTTCAGGACAGGTGATGCTGAAGAGTGAAATTTGTGCCCCCCATTCTGACATGTGGAGATCAGACCCGCTTGCTGCTCCTCCCCCAGCTGTGCTCTTGCTTCAGGACAATATGAAAATCATAGTCCAAAAAAAAAAAAAAACCAGCTCTAGAACAAGAAAACTAACATCCATTTTAAGAATACCAGGGTTTGCAACATCCATTTTAAGAATACCAGGGTTTGCAACATCCATTTTAAGAATATCATGGTGTGCAACATCTAATGCCATGTAATGAAGGTGGGAAGGAGGGGGTTGTTACCTCTCTTCTTAGAGGTGGACACTCCTTGTTAGTAGGCAATGCTTTCAGTCCCATGGGTGTCTGTCAGAGACGTTCTACTGTAACGCATAATGAAATACCCGAGATGAACCGGTAGAAATATCAATCTGTGTTTCTATTGCAACATACCTGCAAGGATGTACAGATGCTCTGGGTGCTCCTGGCAGATGCGGATGCGTTTCCATCGTCACCGTCTTTTTAGCATGATCCTGACTGATATCATCATACATTTCTTCAATGGTCAAAGGCTTGCGATTCTAGCAAATACACAAGACCCTCGTTAAAGGACAATAAAAGTATTCTAACAAATTCTGCTACAAACAGAAATTAGTAATTTTTCCAAGGATCGTGAAAAATATCAATTTTCAACAATATGCTAATTCACATACCTCATCGTAACCAAATAGCCATAGTCTGGGCGTCTGGTAATACTTGTCATAAGTGATGTTGAGGTCGTAAGTTCTTGTAGCCAAAATGTTCGTTTCTCCACAGCCACTGTCCACAGCATCTGCGGGTGTTTCTCCCTGTTTCACTGCATTAAGGTCATAAGAGGCCTACAGAGCAAACAGTTATGGGAATAGGTTTATAAACAATTTTGATAACCCTAATCTTGTAATAATGAGCCCCCCCCCCCCCAGTGCAGTCTTAATGCATAGGACCCAACCAGACACGGACCAGTGAGCCTTGTGATGAGATACAGTTAAAAATTTAGAGATTAAGAATGTAAACTAGCAAGCAGACATTCTAGCCAGGTAGGGCCCTCAGAAAAATAATTTTGCGCGGAGGATCCCAATGATGATCTTAACGATATGTCCCACACTTTTTATTCAATAATGCTTCATTTAGCGAGCAGTTCTTCAGCTTTGTACTGTAACTTAGAGTACAGAGAAGTCTTTTGTATTACAAGTACTGCTAAGGGAGAGAATATTAGGCTTTGAAAACCAAAGCACTGTAATTTATGCGACCCATTTGCATAAGGTACGGCGTACTGGTCAAATACAAAGTACAAAATGTATGGTAGACTTTGGAGTCCGGAGGCACCCAGGCCATTGTGCTTACGGGCATGGATACCTCTGGAATACCTTTAAGGCCGGGATTACACCATAAAAGTTCTTTTATCAAAATTTTACAATATAATCCTGGGACTAATTCAAGGAATGTTCAAATATAAAAAGTGAATTGTCAAAGTTACATAAGATGGTGATTCATTAATATTGACACTTGCATAAAGAATCATTACAATAACGTTAATTATCTAATTGCTTACTGAATGTAAGCCATTCACTAGTTCATGAAAATCAGCCACTTGTAATAAAATCAAAATCATTAGCATAAAAAGCAATCATAATAAAAGCGGCAAGCACTGTAGTAAGTGTATGTCCCGCAGTGAAACAAATGAAATGGGTACAAACAAAATGGGTATGCTATTCAGATATTTTTACCAATATTGCATAGGTGCCCTAACTTCAAAAATCAGTTTGTGACATGACGAAACATTTTGATAACAAACAAAACATGTCATACAAATGAAAAGGGGAAAAAAAATCTGGATTTTCTACGGGTATGTCATAATGACCCGTTTTCAAGGACATTGCAGTATTTCTCAGTAATTTTGGCCACCAAATTTTTTTAAATAAAGATCTCCTGTTTTACGGACAAAGCCCATCGAATTTTTGTTCACTGAAATCAAAGACTCCAATTGGATTGTGAGAAAAACACAGTACAAGTCTGGATTCAGCTCTTTTTTTTATGAATCGGTTCAATAAATGTGGATCTAAACATTGAGTGTAAGAGATTCATTCCAGGCATATTTTAAATTTGAATCAGTGGAAGAACAGCACCTGCCCAGCTCTCAAAACTTGATTATCTTGAATTGAGAATTTCAGACCAGTGCCGTTGTTCTCCTCACGAACTGAACTATTTTGCCAACTTATATTACATTATACAGCCATAATTATCGTGTAAGTGAAAGTATGTTTCAATAACCGAGAGTTCAAAGGTTAAAGAGAGTATAAGGACATTTATATATATCTTTGCTTGCGTAAATTATTCTTTCCTGTTGATATTACCATTTTGTGATCTTAAACGCCAATGACAAGAACTTCTTTTACAGAAAGGACACAAGTTGAACCATATTTTTACCTTATCCTCTTCTTCCACCATGCCACTCTGGATGTATTCTTCCATATCACACACTTCATCATCATCATCGTCGTCGTCATCATCATCATCTACCTTTGCCATGTTCGTTATTGGTGTTGATGGCTTCTGTGAATGAAGAATTGTTACTCTCAAGACGCGCATCAAAATACTCGCTGCAAGTAATAAGCTTAACCAAATCACTTTTCCATCATAATAATGCAAATTGATAAGGTTCTCACTTTGATGTCCATCATTTCCTGGACTTGTTCCGACAACGCTTCCATCGTGCCATCTGGAAAAAAAAGAAGCAAATAGTGATGGCTTGACTAATATTATAATTCGTTCTAGAATCACATTCATTAGTCGCAACCTGATTTTCCATAGGTTTCTATGGGAAAATAACTCATTCTAACTGCGTTATGAGTTATGAGTTAATTCTAACGCTTAACTCATACTAACTGCCAAAAATGTCAAAGAAACTTTCATAAAACAGTACGAGGCACCATAAAAAGGACGAATACTAACTGAAGGCTAAGATAAACAACTTCACAATTGAATAAAGAAAAATTTAAAGGAAGACGAAAAACTGAACATCTATTTACTTTACACTATGTATGCCTAAGCAGGGCAGTCTTAAGAGCATCATGGTGGCCCCCCGGGCAAAGTGATGTTTTTGAGACACTACCTGGAAAATTCTTGAAAATTTCAACCACTTCTCATTTTTGTGAGGCCCCTCTCTTCTTGAGATGGCCCGGTGTGGGCCCATACGTTAAGACGGCACTAAGCTATGCAGCCGGGTTCATGAGACAGTTGTGCGAGAGGTGATGTGCTATGAAATACAATCAGCTCATTTCTTTCTTATACACACATGTGCAGATAGAAAAGATAAAATTCCTAGAACGTCCAGATTGTTCGGTTTGGTGTTAAGAATTGCTGTATGCACTGAAACCATTCAAAAAAGTCGTTTTTCTGTTGATTTTTTTAAATGCACTTTCTCTTAGCGTAATTATTCATTTTACATGAGACGACTCAAAATCTTTCTGAAAGTAAAGCGATTGAGGTGGGGAAAAATATTAACCTGGCTCAAGTGACAGTTACTCATTGAATTCATTTTAATTGGCACAAAAATTTAAGTTCATGACGTAGCTGTTTAATGAGATCGGATACATCCATATCAAGTAAAATATTCGCTAGCCAAGGCAGAAAAAAGGCTTTGAAAAAAATATTTGTTATCCAAAACATTTGTAAGCTGAGGCGTTGATTAGCCAAGGTATATCAGTATTTTCTTTAGCTACATTCTTCAGTAGTGAGCTTGACTTGTGTGATTCATACTCACTTTCACCTTATTACTGTAGGATTCTATTTTCAGTTTCATATTTTCCCTATCTTAGAAATTAACCCTGACGTAACTTCACGGAGGAGATATACACCCCACGATGGAATATGTATACACAAAAGTAAGTAAATTTTAAATATATGCACAAAAATTCTAATATAATTTTTAAAAAATTAGTTTAATGTACTCAGATTCACACAGACATCCGGCCAAATATCTCGCATCCTCTTGTATAGGCCCAAGGGCCAACAATATTGTATAAATAAATAAATAAACATTCAGCCGAACCAAATATTCGTCCCATTTATATTTTAACAATCACGATTTTAAATTTATAAGACATACATGAAGATTGCTCACTTCTTAACTGTGGAAGTAAATTGAATATTTATAAATATCTAAATAAAAGAAAACATTTTTGAAGACGAGTTTCACTTGGCTTTGGTACCTGTATAGTACGGTGGCATGGTAGTAAGATGCTCGTCTACCACAGTGAAGGTTTCTGTCAATGTCCCAGGTTCACACCCAGAGAATGTAGATAAGACATTTTCCTAATCAGCTTGAGCCTATCACCGATAGATGGTGCCTTCGTTTCCAACTCAACTAATTAATGGTAGTAAATTACAATGTATTGATATGGCCAGAGTTGGTGTTTAGTGAGGCGCACATAGTATGACATCTAACTTGTATTCCAGATTTATGCAACTTCTTTTATAAACATACAAATGTTTTGGAGAGAGAGAGAGAAACATACTTTTAAGTTGTCTGAATTGGGTTCGAGCAACACTGGTAAGGATTAAAATCTCTCGTTTGAAAAAAAAGAAAAGATAATGGACATCTTAAAATGAGAAACAAATGATTACAAATACTCGTTTCTTGGCCAAAAATCACTAGTACCTACTCTAATAACAAAATTTCATTCATAGACATCCATCCCCTAACCTACATATACCAAATTGTCTACTTCTATTGTGCTACGGTCGCATTTTTTACAAAATGCGAAAGAAAATCTTAGAATACAAAAGTAGTAGCCACTTTTGCAAAAATGCGTACAGGAGGTATGAAATGAGAAGACATCCAACGATAAATCATTAGCATTGTAGCATTTTGCTAAAGCTATTACTCCATTTTTGCTAAAGGAAGTTTTTATCTAGCTTAAACCCTGGCATGGTGTAAGAAGAAATACATTCCATTAAACCTAGAATACTAGCTCTACATCTCAGAAACGTAGACGTACAGACAGTTAACGTGCAGTTTTTATTTTAGTTAGTATTCTAGGATTAAAAGGAGCGAGAAAAAAAAATTGGAAGGGTTAAATAATTATGAATCGACCAATATTAGGATTTTGAGCATTTGGATATAACGACGCACTCATAACAAAAAATGTAATTTCATGGAAATCATGCAAAAATTTCAAATGATGAATAATAATCATATTTTAGTCAAAAAGATATTTCTCTGTATAGCGCATACCTAAATGATGGTGAGTGTCAACCCAACCTCCGTCCCCATCTTCAGACTCTATAATTTGTTCGTTTTCCTGCATATACTCCATCTCTTTACACCTTTTGTAGCAGGGCACTGCAAGACAAATATTTTATAAGCGTACGTTAAAAAAAAACAAAAAAAACCAGTGTTCAGTAAAACCCCTATTTAACGTCACGATGTCATTAGCAGAATTCTGGCGATACGAGTTGGGCATTATATTGTGAATCACGGTGTAATTGTAGGGCTGTTGCTCACTGTGACGAGACTTTTTAACGGGGAGATCGGCTTGCATTTGCGCCTTAAAGGTGGGAACCACAGAAAACCAACTCAGCAGACCCCCACTGTGGCACAATGGGGTCTGAATTCGGGTCCTTGCAATGCGAGTCCATCACTATGATAACTCGACCACCACAGCGGCAGATAACACTGCTATAAAACCCTCATTTACCCATCACTAATTTAGGTCAACTAGTCACTATGGAAAAGTTTTAAAGAGAGGAACAGATGACTTCTATGGCTCCATCTTTAGAAAAAGCTTGATAAAAGCATTGTCATATGTTCAAAAATGACCATAAAAGTCTTATATACCGAATCGGAACAGCTCAAGAGCAACACTAGTTTATGCTGAGGAACTTCATTTGCAGACTAGAAAACAAATGTTAGGGACTGTTTGAGGTGAACCCGATTTCTTTATAACACACCCATCCCCCCATCCCCGCTAATTTGAAGATTTGAATTTAAACAAAATATCTTTGTTGAAAAACAAGATTTTCTTTCTCAAGTTGGAGTTGTTTGTTTCTCTAACATCTGATTTTCCCTGCCCAGGATCCCCCCCCCCCTCCTTTGTCAAAAGTGGGACTTATGTCCAAGATTACTTTTAGTTGTATCATGAGCTACTAATGAAGAATTCCATAGCACTAAAATATTATGTTACTGTATATTAATGTGCAATAACGTGTGTTTAATGGGGAGATCGGCTCGCATATGCTACTCAAAGTTAGGAACCACAGTAAACCAACTTCAGCGACAATGGGGTTCGAACTTGGGTCCACGCGATGCGAGTCCATCACTATGACCACTCGACCACTACAGCGGCGGGAATTTTTACTGCAGAACATTTCCTAGTTAGTCGACGAACGTTACAGAACAATGAAAAACATTCTGCTAATGAATCTTCTAATTCATATTTCCGTAAATGTTATATTACTCCAAATTTACATGATTTTCACAATATATATATAATGAAATTAACACCACTTCGGTAAGTCATCACCCTGCTTAACTTGTTATAATTTTTCGAGAATGTCAGTGATGACTTATCGAGGTTTTACTGTATATCAGGGTTCTCCCTCACTTTTTATCAATTGTAACAATTTAGCTAATCAGATGGAAAAAGTTGTAGCCAAATGAGAGAGAACCTAAGACAAATTGACACGTCATAAAATGTGAATTCTAAAACAACTGCGTTAAATGGCTGATTCGACCATCAAGAGGCCCAATGGACACTCGAGATTTGGCGAATATGATCTTTTATTAATTTGCCAAATTGAATACTTTGTAGCGATTTGGCACAATGGTGATGCGCAATGCAAACCCTGTTGTATATATACTCATGTAAAAGTCAAAGAAAAAAATAACTATACATGATGGGAGGCACTTCCTTAGCGAGAGGTAGAATGAGGGGGGGGGGTCCGAGTGACAAGCATGTGTGACAGCTGCTTCAAAAGGTTTGTACATACCATCTTTCCAGACTGAAACAGATGGAATTATTAGCAAATTAAATTTACAGTAAAACTTTGATTAAACATCACCACTTGGATCAGAGCTGTGACGGATATAACCAAAATCTCTTAATACAAATATACACTGACATGATTTCATTGCGGGCTTTGGACGAAAATGAAAATAAAGTCCTTAAAAGTGAATAATATCTAAATATTGTATTTATTCTTTATAAAACGATCAATACAGGGAGTCCCATCAAAACCACCAAAACTCTGCACAGCCAGATTCCTTGCTTGGAATACATAAAAAATGCCAGAACTACCTGTATGACCCATAATACGAAAGAAAAGTATGACGTCATATCCGTTAAAAAATGTTTAAAATGTCCACAGCACATAGAGGCATGCATGCGTGCCGTGGAATGATGTCAAGCCATTGTTTGAATTGTATTTAAAAGACACCGGATATGACGCCGTACTCTTCTTCTGCATTTTTCTCAAAAGCTATGGGTCGTACAGGTACAGTTCTCTTAGGGCATATTTATGTATTTCAAGCGAGGAATCTGGCTGTGCAGAGTTTGGGAGGTCTTGATGGGACACCCTGTATAAACTTCAATATAAGGTCAGCCCAGGCAGTGGTGACATTGAAAATAGAGTCCTTTATGTTGCATCTATTCCAAAATTCTTTGACAGTCATGGCATTATCAGATGAAAGCAAGCCTTCGATAAAAACTTTTCTGTAACGCCACTTCATATTTTCAATGTCAGGGTCCATAGGCTGGATAATGGAGTTGCATTCTCTGGGAGAAAGAGGCCTGTTATTTTGCCATCATCACTTTTCATGTCACAAGAGGGGTGCATTTGGGCATTGGCCATTAACTGCAGGCAGTTCCTGTGGCAACTTCTTTTCGTCCATATGAGCTCTAACTTGAGGCACAAAAACGTTGTGGTTACCATTCTGAAAAAATTTGATTCATCCAAGCACTTTTTTTGGGCATAATAGTTTACATGCAATGCATTCATATTCAAATTTCGGAAAGCATGTGCTTATCTGGATTTACCGATTACAAGCAGGCAAGATGGCAGTCGGCTATGATTGCCATCAGAATTTTACACAGACCACAGCAGTGATCCGATCTCTTTGGACCTTAAAACCCGAGGCTTTTTTTCCACATTTTCTTCCTTTTTTAAGATGACGGATAACAGAAACCGACGGTTAAACGAGTGACGATTAATCAAAGTTTTACTGTATGTAAAATCAGACTTTTCCAATACACTGAAATTGAGAGAATGCTTTACTTGCCATTTCTGGTCACAAGAAACTGCTTCTCCTTGGGTAAGTAACTCTTCAAATTTGCATCGTCGCCTGTTGCCCACTGCCAAGTCGGACAGTGATGGACGAGAAAATCTCCAGCGATCACGAACTGAAATTGTGGAAAGAATAACGCAAAAAAATAATTTCTAACAGAAATTAACTGACATGGAAAATTAATTACATTTTAACCAAAAAAAGAACAATTCTGATCGACTTATTTTATTTGGTTTGATCCGTAAAGCGAAAAAAAATGTCTATAATAAAATTCCTGAACAAACCTTATAGCAGGGTTTGACGAATCGGGGGAAAAATGTAAGGGGAACAGCGAAATTTCATACGTGGAACGCAATTTTTCCCCGATGCAATTGGTCCAAAATAACATTTTTTTACATGTCCAGGACATGGGGGACCCCCTTTTACATGCTAGCAGACACACAGGCATAATTTCAGATAATTTCGTGCTGTCGGTAGCATGGGCTTTAGATACCCTTCAGAAAGTCGCCAAATGGCGAATTTCTTAGAAATTTTCGTGCATTTCTCTGTGCTTGCACGCTCAAACTGGTTTATACTGCCTTCTTTGTCTGCTAGGGCTCTAAACCTGCTTAGTGAAATAATATTGATAACAGGAGATAATCATAGTAGCCAAAAGCCCTGTACAATTGTATTGCAATATTAATCAGAGGGGGCCGCTATCGCAATGAAAAACTACATTTCCTTTCAAACACATTTAATCAAATGCGGTTCAAGCGCATCAAGTTGACAATAACGGCTTGCAAAGCTGGGCCCTACAATAATTTAGTGATTCCCAAATATTCCAATACATTTGCATTGCTGTAAGCTGCAGCATTTCAGATCCTTTTTTTTTATCGTTTATTAGTTACAGCGAGGTGTCATGACAAAGTGAAAGCGAAAATCACATCTATGGTTATAGATGTATTTTACTACGTTCCCCCTATGACTTATTTGCATGTACCTATGTTAGCGATTGGACAAATTGTTTACTGCATTGTTGAATTTTGTCATTTCCCTTTCATTGCTCACCCATTTCATTTTCTGCTCACAGACGTGTTTCAGCACCAATTTTTTCCCCCTATTGTTGATGGTGTTGAATTCCTTCTGTTGAGCAGAGGCCTATAGCAACTTCAAACAACATTAAAGAATTATTATTTTTGGGGGGACCACGACTTGGGGGTCTGCTCCCCCAAAATGTGAGAAAATGACCGAAGAAAGGGAAAAAGATGGCCAAATCTATTGTTTTATCACTTTGGTTCCCCCCCCCCCCCCACGAACAAACTTTCTGGCTACCGACCTGTGAAATCATGTGAACTTCACATGATTTCACAGGTCTGTATTCCGATGGTCTGTTCACATTGTGAACAGAACCATTTTCAAAATAACTCGCTAGGCGAATATTTTTAAACTATTTCAAATCATGAAAGTCTTATCGTCCTCCCAATAGTGGCAAGCAGTTTTTGTCCAGGGACGGACTAGAGTATTTTGTTGTTGAATGAGAAAACAACTTTAAGGCCCCTCTAAAACTTTTACCCTCAGATCCTTCAGTGTTCTTGAGCGCATCTCACCTGCCGTGACGGCCTGTGGGTTTTTCATAGTCAATAATGACTATCAGACTGTGCATTATCATAACATGGTAATGCAAAGCTATCTGGCAAATGAATTCAGATAATAGTACCCACTACTCAGGAAGAAAAATTATAAGAGTGACCCCGGGCACTTTAAGCTTTATAACAGGCATCTGTGACATGGTGCTCTCTGAAGCACTCAACACGCTCGATGCTCTTGTCCGATTTCGTGCTCGCAAGCACTTCATCAACATCTCAATCTTGTGCAAATTGCATTCGAAAATCAAAATCTTCCTGATTTCATGCATTCATAATTACCGTAAGGGGTGCTTTTTTTGATGATAGGTACAGGCAGTGCTCGGGACTAGGAAAAAAAAGGTTGCAGACCTCTGGTTTAGAATTACAGCTCCATTATGGGCTGACACGGCTCCAGCCCGGAACTATTCATATTTTTTTCTTCTCATCCTGTAAACTCACTGTAGAGGATCTGTCCTGGTCACGCACAAACACAGCCAAGATTCCATGTCCATAATATATACGCAGGCAAACCAAAATGGAAGGGCTGTCAAGGCTAGACGATCACTTCCCAGAGCTACACACATTTTCATTCGGTCTAGGCAAGCATGCATCCCCACCCCAGTGCAATTCTAAATACATTGTTGGAGGAAGAATTCAGTGCTCTTTCTAATCCAGTGCTCAGGGCATCAAACCTGCATGCTTTTTTTGGCTTTGGGGGTGGTCAAAACCGTAGGCCGTGTGTTCCCTGTCTAGAAAGAATTTTAAGCTTTTGCTTTATTAAGAAGTCAAAATATAACTTAAGAAAATTTTTTTTTAGATTCCGTTTTGCAGCCCTTAAAATTTAGAAGACTGCATGATGCAGCTGCACCTTGTAATGGTACAAACCCGCAGTGGGTGGAGAGGGCCCCCACTCCATTTTAATTAAGTGCTAATTAATATTTATATTTTTAATAGTAATAGTTCACTTGAAATATCAAGTCTCGTCTGGGGTTGACCGGAAGTCGTCTGATGTGGTGGCATATCGTCGTCGGGATTCACATGCCTCATCGCTGTTACGGTAAAATAACATGGTGTCGTTACTGCTTCCGCCATTTGGTTGCCTCGACAGCAGCCAACCCTACATAAGGTGACAGCGAGATCACCTCGGGGACATTACATCTCATCTCGAATCTCTAACTTGCTTCCTCGGTCTGTTCCTCCTGTCATCGGTGTTCCCGAATTCAACTCTGGCGCTGTATCGTCTTCTAAGGTACTCAGAAGTAAAGGAACTCTGTGGCGTAGTTTGAGAGTGATAGACAAACACTTTGAAGGACTGATTCTTGATAGATTGAAGATTCAGACTGTCACATCGACACGGAGCGAGACTTATGGCGGAACTCAATCTTTGTCAAAATTTCTCAAATATGTTCAATATGTTTAAAAATAATGTTCAATTCAATAATAAGAGTTAATTGTAATAAGTTCCAATTCTCGACTCTTGTTACGTTTGCTCGCAGTGCTTATTTATCTTTGATCCCGGTTGTGACAGCTTAAACGTCACAACCTTTTAGCATCTGTTTAAGTCTGTCACTGGGCTTTATCACACAGCGAAGACACTGGGGGATGTGGCATTTAAAAAACGAGGCTTGCAATCAACATTTACATATTTCTAATAACGCTAGCAAAAAACCGCATAATTAGACAGGGTAGTAGTTACTTCAAAGGAAATGCCAAACAAAACATGTTCTATATCTGTACTTATTCTTCAGTAATAAAATGAGTTTTGGAACTTTTCGAACATAAGAGGTACATTTGATTTACGCTCAATCAAAAAAAAGCTTAAAACAAAACTTACCTCGTCTGGAGTGAGAACACCAGTTTCTTTGAACTTGGATTCCTAATAGAATATGGGGTGAAAAAAAATACAGTAAACACCATTTATTATGATCACAGACAATGCTATCATTCGGGTAGTGTTATCACTTTCATAAAAAAAAAGAATGAACCACTATTATAATATTATGGGTTTTTTTTTGTATATTATAAAGTTAAGGTCGAACCAGAGACTTCCCCCCACCATCCAAGTAATCGCTATCAACCTGCAAGACTACGTACAACATACATGCTCAACCCATGGCCCCCTCTGAGTAATCAGATGTAGACTGTGAAAGATTAACAAGTCGATTCTTATGTATCCGGAAACACCACAGACACATAGTTATCATGTTGCGCAAAGGTGGCAACAGTCAGGGCTGTCTTAAGTGCACCTTGAGCCCGGGGGCAAGGGATTTTTCTGAGGCCCTACCAGTCAAATTTACATGTATGCTCCTCTAAAATTTCAACTATACCTCATTTTTGCAAGGCCCCCTCTTCAGTTGAGGCTCCTGTGTGGGCCCACATGTTTAAGACAGCACTGGCAACAGTAGGGAATAACGTACAAGGGAATGGACACCTTGCAGATATTTTCCTCAGTGAAACAGTAAAAATTGTTATGTATCCGCTCCATTATTTATACATAAGGCCGGGATTATAATATAAAAGCTTGATAAAAGATGTTCCACTACAATTGGAAAAAAACCCAACCAATAACCCTATTTTGGTTACATTCGCTCGAATCAGAAGATGTCTACCTTTGTCTACCTTGATTTTGCGACTTTTATCGCCTAACCAGCTTTAGCGCTAGGGTTACCCAAAAATGATTAAAACCATATGGATAATTTTTTTAAATTTCTACATTAAATATATTAATAATAATTGTTATTTAACCAATGAAAATCAATAAATGCCTGTAAGCCATACTTCGTACGAGCGTGTTAAGCAAATGGCTTCGACACCCTGTTCACGTTTAACGTGATAAGGGACGGTCCAGCCCCCAGAAATATCAACCTCAGACAACCAGAAAGGCTATGGCAAAGCACTATGCACTAGAGGATACTGCCCGAACACCCAAAAATGATTGAAAAGGCAAACTTACACAGGCCCATCTTCATACAAAAGTTGTTAACGCTTCTTGGCCCTTCATATTGTACGCAGTACAGATACATTAAATCTACGCGTTCAGCCATAACGCAGAAAAAAAACAAAGAAATCAGCGTGAAAAAAATAACACAGAAAAAGCAAAACCAACTTTGAAGAAAACGAAATGGCAATAATAAGCCGGAAAAGAAAATCGGAGACAGTGGTGGCATCTATGCTTAGGACCTGGAACAATTATGTTGGCAACATATTGCTCATTTGTCACAGGATCGCAACTAGATGCTTGGTGATCCGGGGCAAGCGTGCATTTTGACGCCTCCTTGTAACGTTGAAGGAGAGGTTTCCGAATGAAATTTGTGCCCCCTCGGGTCCAGCGCCCGGGGCACGAGACCCACCTGCTCCCTTCTGGTTGTAGCCCTGGTTTGGCGCATACAAAAATTTGGTGACAAAACGTTATACTGTACATTTGGAATTGGACAAAGTCTGCCTCTGCCTAAAGAGCGAGACACTACATCAGCGAGTTGAGTGACCAAACGAGTGACCTACAGGGTAATAAGCACGCGAATGAACAAAAGAATACGCAAGCGGGTGACGGATTAATTAATTAACATTACTAAGAAAGCAAAGAACCTGTCAGTGAGCCCCAAAGCAGAATGTGCTAAAATCTGTGACGTACGTCGCAGAACAATTAGCGCAAAACACTATTACATGTATGGGGATTTTTACCGCAGAACATTTCCAGTCAGCCGAGGGCTCGTTGCAGAACAGTGCTAAACATTCTGCTTTGGGGTCAGTGAGTGACCAAAAAAAGTGACCTAGAGAGACAGAGACAAGGTCAGTGATCAACCAAAAGAGTGACCTAGAACAAGACAGACTACATCAGTAAAAAACCAAGAGAGAGAGAGCAACTACAGCAGTGAGTGACCAAAATAGTGACCCAGGGTGTGTGAGGACATGAACTACAGATCAAGGGGCGACCAGGTTAGTGAGTCACTAAAACACTGTAAGCATGTGAATGACCAGAAGAGTGACCTAGAACAAGTGCAAGCACGTGAAGTGACCCTAGATCATAGTTCCCAACGTTTTTTGTCCCATCACCCCCCACCCCAACGCAATCTAACCCATAGGATCCTATGTTAAACCCGTAGCTTCTACCGCCCCCTGGAACATTCCATCGCCCCCAGGGGGCGTTAACGCCCACGTTGGGAATCACTGCCCTAGATAATTAGGAAAAAAAAGGGGGGCATTTAAAAAATTAGTCACCACATCATTTCCACAAGAATTTTCCGAAATACCGTCAAACTGTCACGTGACCATTCGTGTTGCTGGTACACCCCCTTTCCTTCTCCCCCCCCCCTCAATCGTTGCTACGTGACCTTTTACTGCACTTCAACACCAGCACAGTCACATCTTATTATATCCGGGAGAAATGAGTGACAAATTAACGTCCGGGGAATGAATAACGTAAATTGGTGTCACGACTCACTTTGAGCACGGGGGTGAAGAACTCGGCTACGTTCAGAGCTTTCCCTTTGACGTTGTTGAATACGCTCTGCATGGCGACGCAAAATGACAGTGACCAGCCCAAGATGCACAGATAAATATGAGCTAGATGAGCATCGAATGCGCTACACAGGGCACGATTCCCACACGATTAATGAAATTCGTACGTGACACAGTGAGCAAAGCGCTTGAAGAGAAAGCGTTCTCACTTCAATGGGGAAACCGGTCGTAAGCTTGCGCCAAAGCGGACGGGGTCAGAACTACTATAAGTCGCACTGCGCATGCGCATCTGATTTTTTTTTAAAAAAAAAAATTGGATCCTCCATTACTTTTTTTATCCATTCCACGTGCTTGTTGGCGTGTTTTTTTACGTCTCATTTCCACTTAAATTTTGCCGTTTTTTAACGAATTTGTCAAAAGGCCCTTATCAGGGCCAATTTTTTTTTATTTTCTCATCGGTTTCTCTGTTCTCTAGCTTTTATTCTTTTCCTTTTTATTTGTTTTTTTTCTCCCATATTTCATCGTAATTCGAAATGTCGAATCACTGCAGCTTCCTAGGATGCGAGAGGAATTCGAAGTCCGAAGGAGCTCATATGTTTCGCTTTCCGAAAGACAAGATCAGGTTAGTAATGAATTTATTTTGTTTTACAATTCTTCATCAGAGACGTATGCAGGGTCGTTGTGAGGGGCCCCTAAATGTCAAAGCGCTTGAAGAGAAACTGTTTGCAAACGCTTTGCTAAATGTGCGAAAATGCCTAAAAAAAGTGGAAAAGGTGGCCAAATGTATTGTTCTAGCACTTAGGTCCACCTCCGAAAAAAATTTCTGGCTACGGGCTTGCGCGGGGGGGGGGAAATATTACGTGCCCTGTGACAAAAATATTTTCAAAAAAATTAACAAGGAAAGAAAATTTGAGAAGGGGCGGGGGAAATCATTGTCCCTGTGCAGAAATTACCAGAGATAATACCACTGCACTCTAATTTACCTGGGTCCCGGGACCAAGGTTATTGGCAAAATCGATGTACTTTTTGAGTGAAAGTGGGTCCCTCCAAAAAGTTATTGTAAAAAGTAGTATTGTCCACTGCCCCCCCCCCCCCCATCATTCACTGGTAACCCTGCGAATCAAATAATTCATGCTGGTAGATGCAGTCAGGGCGGTGCAATTGCACGAGGTGTCAAATGATAAGGGGCGTCGAAACACATTAGATATACATTGCTAGAAAAATGACGAGAAAAAAAATTGAAGGTTTGAGTGTATTTAATACAGTCGAATCCCATTTTAACAAATACCGATAGAGCGAAAATCTCGTTTTAATGAACAATTTTCTAACTCCCAAATAAGTTTACATGGGAACAATGCTAGCGAAACCTGGAATTACTTTATAAGAAAATTTCGTTTTAATGAAGTGATTCCTCCGTTCCTCCGGTCTCTTGGCGTTTGTTATAACAGGATTCAACTGTATTGCAATTTTCGAAAAAAGAATGCATGGGCAGTGCACCTAAACATGAACAATACGTAGCGATTTCGTTCGTTTTTCCAAGGATTTATAGACAGGATAGAACGCTTATTGTCTCAGGCACATTGTTTCTTGTGATTTTTTGTTTTAACTAAGATGCATTGCATTGAACATTTTCTTTGATTTTTTTTTATAGATGCCGAGCATGGGTAGATGCCTGTAGAAATTCGAAATTAGTTGGGATTCCTGAAGCAAGGCTGAATGCAAACGCCCGTGTTTGTGACCATCATTTTCAAGAATGGTGCTTCATGAATATCAACCAGAGAGATCGTTTGGTCCACAATGCCATTCCAAATGCTCCTAAGCCTCCTCGCAATGTCCACCCAGACACGTATGTATCTGATGACTGTGATAAAGGTACCATACATCCAGTAACCATGGTCAGCAACCATCAAGGTGTGCTTTCTGGGTCTATGCTTACACCTTCCTTTACTCCACCATCAACTGCAGATACTTCTCAACAAACTCCTGCATCCTGCAGTAGACCTACTCCAATGTCCTACAGTACTCCTGTGTCCAGTAAGAAATATACACCTCGAAAGGTAAAGCTGGCGCAAAAACTCAAAAAACAGAAGGATTCTGCACGAAGATTGAGAGCAAAGTTTGCCAAATACAAGAAGTCCATCCAGATTGCTACACAACGCTCTCTGAAGCAGAATCTTGTCGAGCAAGGTGTGAGCGATAATCTTTCAACTTTCATCGCCCGGCAAGTGAAACTCAGCACACAAAAACTGAAAGGCAAGAGATTTACGCAATATGATAAAATTAATGCATACAAAATTTTCTGCAAGAGCCGTTCAGCATATCGTATGCTTCGGAGTTTTCTGCAACTGCCATCACCACAGACACTTCAGCGTTTCATTTCATCACGTTTGTCTAAGCCCGGAATTAACAGAGATGTTTTAACTGCATTGAAAGACGTTTTGCAAGGAAAGGGCAAGCAAGAACGATTGTTTGCTCTGGTTTTTGACGAGATGTCGATCAAACCATTCTTGGTTTACGATAAAAGATGAATTAACCAATTCGTTAGAGGTTCCGCAGAAGAATACGGACGACGTGCATGTCTGGTTTAATAATAGTAGTAGTCACTGTATTCTACTGCTGATAATTTGTTTTAATTTTCTTGATATTAAGTTATCTTTGCATTAGTAGAAAAATGTTATTTAAAACTTCAAAACCTCTCAACTAAGAAAACTTTACTTTAAATCATAGTTTCCATCATTGGACACTTTTCTAACATTTGACAGTTTGAGTCCTATTAGTAAGGTAAGAGTTAAAAAGATTATATGCATTTCTCCTCTCTAATGCTGTATGCATAGTTTGTCAAGCAAAATGCTATGACTAATATTGTTGAAACATTTGCGAATGTCGAGAAAAATTGATATTGTTGTTTTAAATTTGTCCATGCTATCAACGATGTATTTTATTAAATTCGAAAAGAGCAGTTTGTTTTTTTTTATTAGGGAGGAAGTAGTGTTGATTTATTTGAAAAAAATAGATTAGAGTTTAAAAATGAGAATAGTCTGCTCCTGATGATGGTCTCTAGGATTTTAGCAGCAGTGCTAAGGACCACCACAGGTCTAATTATTAAATCATTATTATCACCTGTTATATAGATAGGGATTATTACTGCATTTTTCAGTGAGCCTGGAAAATCCCATTTTCTAATCAATTATTAGCAAGTTCAGAAAAAGTCTGAAGAACACCATCTGGAGCATATTTAAAAAACTGCATTCATTGAATCTTGACAGAATTATTAAAGTTATTGATTTTTTTATCTCTGTAACATCGGTTGGGGAAAAATATATAGAATTACGGTTATTTGGCAAATATTGTTTGTATTCTTGTTTAGAGCGTCGAGTATTTGCGACAACATTGATGAAATGGGAATTGAAATTATTGGCAAGAGTTAAGGAGTCGGGGAGGATATTTATTTTATTTTGGATTTTGTAACCAATATAATTTTTATTATCTAGTTGTGAAATGCTCTAAAACAGCCCATTTATAAATATAGATTTTTTTTACATTGTAATATTAGAAATTGGTAGTGGTGTGAAATACGAGACCTCCTGTGTTTTGCGTTAACATCCATTTCCACTACACCTATTAGCCACTGAAATTCTTTTGAAACAGGCATGTTAACAAGTTAGTGCAATATTCAACTATGACAAAACTAAATTTTGTATGTGTAATCACAGTCTGATGAATCATCAGTAACTAATAAAAATTGAATTACTGAATTTAATGTCATAGCCAATGTGTGGTGATAGCAAGGTTTTTTTAAATGTATTTCATCATTGTTATTTTTTGTGATTTTTATTATTTGATGAATATCTTAAGGTTGGAATTATGTGAAGGACGCTATTACACAGCCCTAGATATTCTCAGTTTGCCCATACGATATATGTTCATTTCATTGAAATTTTTAAAACTGCTATCAGTCATGAAATGCAAGTCTTATGTATACCATTGTTTGTCATCTGAAGGCATATTTGTAACTCATTCTTTGTAAGACTATTTTTTGATGGAACAGAAGCTGGTAAAATAAATGAGTTTTTTGTTACTTTGCTTTTTTTAAATTTTTGCAGTAACAGGTTGTCGGATTTTTATATGCTGTGGGGGAGGGGAGGTTGAGTTATATATAAATCATAAAATTCACATGATGTGCATCAAAAAAATCAATTGATATATGAAATTCTGCATCTGTAACATGGACTAACAAATCACAAATTTAGGTAAATTTGTATCAAATACTTTGATTAGAATTTGGGCTCATTGTGTGTCATCCTGTAATCAGTATTATATATTTGAGGCACGAAATAAGTGAATTTTGCGGCTAACAACTTTCATTTACTGCACGACGAAATTTTCTTGAATATTGCCATATTTCCTCTCAAACAATTTGATATGTATTTCTGTCAAGAATTTATCTTTATCTAATCGTGTCTACATAAGGGAGTGACATTAAAAAATGATCCGGGACGGGTTCGTAGAGAAATTGCTTTTTAATTCGGAAAACACAATATTTACCGTTTGAATATGACTATCTGGAAATCCTACCCAAAATGCATCGGGCGTTGGAGAAAAATAAATATTGCCGAGTTGAACTGTCAATCACACATGGGTAAGGGCGTGGTCAAACGTAGGTGCTGACCCCGTTCGCAAGATGGCGCTGTAGGCAAATTCGCGGCCTCTCGCAATGCACACTGGGGACGCTTCCTCTTCAAGCGCTTTGACAGTGAGTATCAAACGGATTTGTCAGCTGATCTCGTGATCAATGATCGATTTTAACTAGGTGGGCTTCAAACGATAGGAACACTTCGCCAATATCTGGAAAAAAAATTATATATTATATATATATAAATTATATTACACAAGAAATATTTTAACCTTTCGCGCCAAAAATTTACATTTAAATGTTGATAAATTATTTTGAATATGTTCAGATTGTTAATTTATTTCTTTGTGTTCGAGTAGTTCATTTTTCATTCCTTAGAAGTGCGCGTTCTTGACATTTTAGTAACTACCAATGATAGCACAGTTAATAAATCTCTGAATGATACTTAATTGTGAATTCATTTTTGATTCGATACTGCAACACGGAAGGAATGTTACACTTACGGTGACCATATGACACGTATTTTCTTGAATAGTCCCGTAGTTCACTGTCATGCCTCACTGATACTTATAGCTAGAGTGACCATATTTCCTCGAGAGAAATACGGGAAATTGCGATTCCAAATACGGGTAAATACGGGACATCGCCGAATATTGCCAAAAATGACGCCAAATCCGAACAAAGTTGCTAAATATTGTTGAAATTACGGAAAAATCCCAATAGTGGGAAATGAAGCATTACTGCTAATTGCAGTGGATTAAAATTAATTCCACGAAAAACAAAACGTTCTTCAAGACAAATGTGGGAGATTAATATTCTCATTTATAGTGTAATTCTTACAATATAATTCATGAGTTGAAAAATAATTTCAATCTTTGATTTGAATAAAGAATAAAAATTCAAGTAGACTTCGTGTGAAATACGGGAAAAACCGGGACACTTTTGCCAAAAAGTCGGGACGGCCAAAAATACAGGGACTGTCCCGGGAAATACGGGACGTATGGTCACCCTACTTATAGCTCAGTGTTGACCACCGTGAGTCACGGTGACAATGACTAGGGCTCGGATTTTCATGAGGGGCCATTCAAGTATTACGTCAGCATCGGGGGGGGGGGTTTCGGATTTGCTGACTTTTGATGACAGGGGGGGGGGGTTGAAGGTTGCTTACGTCATCAACCACCCTTTTCTGAAGATATGAAATATTCTAAGCTGCTGACGGGGGGGGAGGAGGGTCAAACAGGGTTAAAAATCTGCTGACGTAATACTTGAATGGCCCCTGACCTTATGATGAAACTTTGTTGCTGATGGATTAAAAAACTTGAAATTCAGGTTTTTTCTTATAAACGACGACGTTTCATCTTTATGTCATAAAAATCAGAGCTTTAGTCATCACAAACTGCCTGAATTTTCTCGAAAATATACGGGGCGTTACCAATTATTGCCAAAAATGATGCCAAAAGTGAGTAAACAGTTTGTTAAAATCACTGAGAAATTGCCAATAGCGGAAAATTAGGTACTAATGAAGTATGATTTTTCTAGTTTTATAAGTGGGATTTTATGTAATACCGGCCTTAGAGACGTAAGCGGGGAAGGGCATAGGGGGAGCCCGTGCACTCGGGAGACAACAAAAATGGTGGGGGAAAAATGAAATAGGAAAAAAGACCTAAGTTTTGTATAATCAATTTTTGTTAATTTAAAATACTTTTTGGGGATTAGGGGCCGTATAAGTATTACGTCATCATCGATGGGGGGGGGGGGATTTCCCGATTTGCTGACTTTTGATGACAAGGGGGGGAGGGGGTTTGGATAATGCTTACGTCATCAATCACCCTTTATGAAAATATGAGTTGGATTCAGAGGGGCAGCGCTGATGACGAAATTTTGCTGACAAGGAGGGAGGGGGAGAAGGGGGTCAGCGTTTTGCTGACAATGGGGGGGGGGTCAAAAATGGCCAAAAATTTTCTTATGTAATACTTGAATGGCCCCTTAGCAACTAAAATTTCTGGAAGAGATTTCCTGAGCCTAGCCCCACAAATTTTCAATCTAACCCTCAGCATGCCCCCCCCCCCCCATCACATGATTTGGCTTTGTCCGATTAAAAAAAAAATTGAATAACGAAAAGTCCTTTTCCCTACCAGACAATAGGTGACTACCGATAGATGGCGCCTTCTTGATATGCCCTCGCAAAGTCCGCTACCGTGCTCAAGACTAGTACGGAAGTGTATCATGACTTTCTCTAAAGACCCAACTAGATCGGTAGTAAATTGCTGTATGGACGACATGAGCACGGCCGTCTTAAGAGCATCATGGGTCCCCGGGCCAAATGATGTTTTTGAGGCCCTACCTGGAAAATTTTGAAAATTTCAACAAAACTTCTCATTTTTGTGGGGGGCCCCCTCTCCTGTTGAGGTCCCCGTGCCGTGCCCGGGTGAGCCCATGCGTTAAGATGGCGCTGCTCGTGCCCCGGGCGCTAGACCCGAGGGGGCACAAATTTCATTCTGAAACCTCTCCTTCAACATTACAAGGGGAGCGTCAAAATGCACGCTCGCCCCGGGTGACCACGCATCTAGTTGCGGCCCTTGTCAGGGGCATAGCGGAGATAGACTTGGAAGTCTGGGGGGGGGGGCACGATGATGATGTCAATTCATATATACATTAGATCAGTCAACTCCACCTTTGACGCTGGGGGGCATTGCCCCCACGCCCCCCGTATTTCTGCCCATGGTCAGGAGTTCTCAAACATCCGCCATCCTTTGCCAGAGGCACCGCTAAAGGGCAGCCCGAGATATGACCTGTGTTAGTGTGCGATAAGGGGTCATTCAAGTATTTCGTCAGCATCGATGGATGGGGTTTCCGATTTGATGACTTTTGATGACAAAGGGGAGAGGGTTGGAATGATGCTTACGTCATCAACCACACCCTTTATAAAAATATGAAATATTCTTAACGGCATCTTACTCGGTGCGCCAAAAACGAGAAAAATCTTTCGCTAGTTTGTGGGCACCTGAAGTAACATCCCCCCCCCCCACTACTTATAAGTCCCCTACAGAGCCACTTTAGTGATCTCTAAATGGTTCGTGGATCCAAGTGATCTGGAAATGTGTCGCGCGTCATACATGTGATCCGTGATTACGTCGCGTTTCACTTAAGTAATCTGGGAATGTGCCGCGGGTAACTTAAGCATGGCCCCCACATGCTAGTGCCGGGCCCCCTACCCCCCCCCCCCCCTCCGAAAAATTTTGTGCAAACCTTGAGAAATGATTATGGTGTATTTTTTCAGTAAAAAAAAAAAGAAACCCCTTTCGGGAAGAAAAAAATGTTGAATGCCCTTCTTCCCCCCCCCCCCTTCATGAGAAATCCTGCATACGATACGGTATTTGTATATGCAGCAAAACATCGCTACAACGATAATCGATAATAAATACATCTACAATGATATTTTTTTTCAAATCTTGTTTGGAATTGCCTGGCTTAATGTTAAACTCTCAGTACAAAGACATCATCTACTATGATCAACGCCTCTATAACCCGATATTCTTAGGAGAATTTTTAAATCGCTACCACAATATTTTTCACTAAATGATCACCGAAAGCTAACGTTATTTGTATTGCTGCAATATGTGTACGACACACAAAAGCACTATGCGGTAAGCTTCTGTACAGGGACAATACACATCTAAGTGAATTTCACAAATAAACTAATCAATTACAATTTTTTGTAACGAATAAATACATAAAAGCGTATTTTCCGATAATATTAACAATGCCCATATAGAAAAAATGACAATAGCATAAATTTGATCACACGTGAGGATAATGTTACCTCTTTAATCTCTCTACCACAATATTTTTTTTTGGTCCGTAGAATATTGTTATATCAAGGTTTCACTGTCTATTTAAACTAAAGAATAAAATATAATTGTGTGTGTGTGTGTGATAAATATTATCACATTTCGAGATATGATCATGTGATTTGTATATAATTTTACGCAATATAATAGAGCTCCCCTATGGGCCAGTTAAAAGAACGAATTGGTTAGGCGATATGGTTTTCTCATAGAAACTTGTGATTGCCATAGGCGTATTGCCATTTTCACGAGGGTGGGGGGTTACGTTCTTTTTTCCTGCAATAATTTTATATTAATTTTCCCTATAATCTCGGCTCTGGGGGGGGGGGGTTAGAACCCTAAACCTTCTTTGCATACGCCAATGGTGATCGCGATCCATGGTCGGCAGGGCCGCAACTGGGGGGGGGGGACAAGCAGGTATCTTGCCCAGGACTAGCAGAGTGCGCAAAATTCACCTTTCATAGCCTCTTCTTCAAAATTAGATGGGGGGGGGGAAATGTCAAAATATGTGCTTACCTCAGCTGATCAAGCATTTAGTTGCGGCCCTGATGGCTAGTGTTCAATGTCAAAGTCTCTCGATTAACGATAATACCTCTATTATGGTATTTTTCTTCGTCCACAGAATATCGTTATATCGAGATTTCACTGCAATTTTATCATGCATAATATTAGCAATAACAGCTACAATACCCGGCGCTGCCCGTGTTTTCTTCATTTATTGGGAGGATTGGAAAAGTGACAAACCATTACAAAGGAATAAATATATAATACTGGCAGGATTAAAGAAGTGACAAGCCATTGTAAAGGCACGTGTACAACGCATTACTAGGGAACCACGGTAATCAAAGTAAACATTTCGAAAGTGATTATTGAGGCCCAGAAACCATTGTTGCCGACGATTTTTCGTCCATTTCGGGTATCTGCCCTTCTCTGACGAAGTTTTGAAGTTGCCTATCGTTCAATCCGGGCCCTGTTTGGTATATATCCAAATTTTGGCGACGATCGATTTAAAATTGTGGATTTGTATATAGAACATACACACAGACAGAAAATCAATTATATATAGATATATATGCACAGTATCAAATTTATCCTTAGTTTCTCTCAGATAAGATATCCACCGCATCTCTATAGTTTCGTTGTTCACCAAGCAAGCAAGTATACTCATACTACACCAAATGAAACTACTGTAGAATCTTTATACATGACGAACCAGTTTGAAACGTGTTTTACACAAAACAAAATTTCTATCCAAACGTTTAACTTCAATTTAGAACATCAAAGATTATTTTTCCTCCAACCTTTGTCATGGTGTGACGTTTTCGAAAATATTCTTTGTTAAACAGGTCTGGAGAGCCGGGGGAGCTCGCAGATAAGCATTGAATAGGGAAAAAGGGCGCCTCAGGTGGAAAAAGTTTGAGACGCCCTGCTCTAACGGGAAGTTATTCCATGCAATGCTTTTTTTGATAAAACGAAGCGATTCCGTTATGCCAGGCGATTCACTACAGGCGTGCAAAAAGAATAAATAAATTTAGTGAATTAAAAAGTTAGAGTAATAATACTGAAAACTATTTTCATTGGCCTTGGTTGAAGCACCGGCCTGAAAAATTGTGTGTGTGAACTGAAATAATTCAAATATTTATGTTCACTTCATCTATTCAACTGAGCAACTTTACAATTCTGTTACAGTCGTTTATACGACGTTCAAGAGGCCGAGTCAAAACGTTTTATAAAACGTTTTAACTATAGGGGAAAACAAGGGTACTCAATGTATGTATATATATACCATTTTTAGTGTATTTTCAAAAGCCAGGGCCCTAATGACCCTAAAGCCCCTAAATGACGGGCCTGTTTGCAAGATGAACTTTCGTTATCAATTTAAAATTCTTGTTGAATTCTTCCAAAATTTCCAGTTTTTTTAGAGAGAGCGTTTTTTTGTTTTTCCGACATTACGAACGACGAATTTGACACAGTTAGCAAGCAGTGCCGTCTGAACGCATGGACCCACCCGAGCACGGCCCGGGGGCCTCAAGAGAAGAGGGGGGGGGGCCTCAGTAAAATGGGAAGTAATTGAAATTTTCGAGAATTCTCTAGGTTGGGCCTCTGAAAAATCGATTGGCCCGGAGGCCCATGATGCTCTTAAGACGGCCCTGTCAGCAAGCAAAGCACCACATCGAAAGAAAGTTCTACAGGAAATGATCGAAAGAACTTGCTGTGCATGTGTACCTATTTTCGGCAGACCTGTACCCCCCAAATGCTTACAGTAGACTTTCTCACCCTCTCTGGATAACGTTGAAAACATAGGGAGAGAAAAAATTCTGAAAGGTCATATGGCCGTCAAAACAATTGAAACCCATTTCTTCGGGACTCTCCACATCTGCGTATTCTCAGAAAGAGGCAATAAACAAATCATCTAAGTCCACTCTAAATGATCATCAGCCATCTCAGTGGCAATTTTCGTATACGTCAGCAATCACCCTAAAATTTATGTCTTTTGCGATGACAATATGCTAGAACTGTTGCAGCAACGCTTTTTCACTGCATACAAAAATTTTGTGCGCATTTGATGGATATAAATTACGTTTTTCTTTTTTCAAAAGTTTCCGAGTTTTAGTCGAAGTGAAAACGTCGAATAATTGAGGTTTTACGTTAAATAAATGAATGAAATATTTTAACATTAAAATGTATTGTTACCAATTGCTTCCCCAAGTTAAACGTCGTATAAACATGAAAGTTGTATAACTGAGTGACATATGAACGAGGTTACTCTGTAATTTGTAGATATGCCCTATTAAAAATAATCGTTTTTAAACTTTATGAAACACAATTCAACAAACATCGCAACTAGCCTCGATGCAGGGCCAAACTCTTCTAACATAGATTCATTACAGTTAACTCTTAATGCTCAAAATAAAAATTTAACAAAAATTCAAATTTTTAGTTTTGCTTACCGTTCTTTTGGGCTAGAACCGTAGGATTCATCCACGTGGGAAAAAAATTAATCCTTTATGTACGCAAACTCGTTCAACTATTTTACTAAAAGATTTCGAACAACTGGATTTTTGCAGACGCGAACCGTAAATATTTTTCTGTTCAACAATATCGTCCGTGAATAGAAGTTTTGAGGGGAGATGTGTCCTCAAGACAGTACAGGGAATAAAAAAGGCCGATGCGGAATGTCAAAGCCGCTTGAAAGTTACTTAATGCAGCTTTGCGGAATGTAGCCTTTTTTTTTCAGAAGCAAGGAAAAAAACCCCTTGATTTGTTCGGACTGGGAGAGGGAGGGGGTTACTAGAGGGGCCGTGATTCAGTACACACGTCATTACAGCTATTTCGTACAATACTTTTTGCGGGAAAACGCTTTAAACGAGAAATCTCGATGAGTATCAGTAATAAAAGTTGGCACCAGAGAGTCGCAGGACCCAAGAAGGAAAAAATAATGCGGGATCCACTGTATACAAAAGCTTGCAGCAAAGCTGTCTCAGTATCGTAACCCACCCACGAGAGTGGGGCCTGGACCATTCTTCTCATTCATCTTTCTCAGAGGGGGTCCGCTGAAGAGCGCAGTCTACGGGCCCCTGTTCCAGGATGTTGGGGGGGGGAGGGGGGTTCATGTGCTTTATCGGCACCCAGAGGCAATTTCACTGTGGAATACGACGTCTGTTTACTCCAATTTCCATTCTATCGAGACATTATGGCCTTCTACGAACTGGAACAGCAGGGGTCGCGCGGCAGCCCTGTAGGTCCCTACACACGCTCGACTTCTAGTGGCCTCCCTTATTCTAGTGGCTATAGCCCTGAGGACACTTTTCTTCCTTCCTAGGAGAACGACTGCCATGAGAGCCGGGGGGGGGGGGCCTTGTACAATGTTCTTTTCTTCGTTTCCGGGGTTTTCCTTTCGTTTTTTTTGTTTACTTGTACATGTGTATAGTTAAAAAAAATTTCAATGAGATCTAAGGTACGTAGTTCAAGATATCCGTCCATACGAGTACAAATTGATGTGATTGATATTAAAGAGTCCTGTCTATTTTTCTATTTTCCTATGGGGCATATATATATATCAAAGGGAAAAAAATCGAAAGATCTTTCCACGGGCCCCCCTGACTCCCGGGCCCCAGGGCTGGAGCCCTGTCAGCCCCCCCCCCCATGTGGGGGCCATGAACTTAAGTGATATAGAACCGCACTGACGAACGGCTCTTAAGAGCTCGAAAAATGCACCACGTCACTCAAGGGATCTCTAAATGTGCCACGGATCGCTCAAGTGTTCTTCTTCTTCTTCTTCTTACCAGGCAGGGACCTGGCTCTGTCCCGCTAGGGATATTAGCCATTTACTCGGCTGAGTTGGTCCGTGCTGGAGAGTGCTGAAGGTGTCCGACCGGGAAGCCCTCGAGATACATTCGAAGGCCATCCGGTCCGGCACATCCAGCCCCCTTTCCTCTTTTTATCCATGATGAGGGCACTATCCAGTCCCCCCCCCCTCCCATCAAGCAGCCCAGCATTAGTGGTGTCCCTGTGGGCCGCTCGTTCCGACCTGATTTGATGCAATCCTGCCATCTGGCTCCTTACCAAGCTGTGGCTCCCGATGTTGCACATGCGCACCACCCAGCGAAGCCCTACCTCTCCAAAATTTAACAATTATTTACAAAATTGTCAGAAACTGCTTCGCGAGCATTCGCCTCCTTGGGGCGCAGCGTTTCCTGTGTGCAGTTCATCTTCTGCCTCGCGATATTGTGCCACCTCGGGGGCAGATGATGTTGTCGGTGCTTGTCGTTTGCTTTCGTATCTAAGCTGAGAGTTGAAAACGTATCTTCGGATGTGTTAGAGGGTGGTTCACTGGCGATGTCCTTTTATCACTTTATTCCTCCACCACGTCTGAGTCTTCCTCTGACGAAGCAGCCATCGAGGGTTTTCTGTTACTTTGTGGACGAGCTTCTATAGGCATGTAGTCGTTTTGGTTACGTTCAAGAAGGCGTATAAGTTTTCCTATTTTCTCCGTGCGGTCTGCCCTTTTCAGAAGTTCCGCTCTCCATAAAGATATGTTTTCTTCTGAAGGCGCACCAAAATGTAACTCCTTTGTGAGGGGGCATTTTGTGGAGTAGTGCATGGGGGTGCCTCTTTCCCCGCACTTGCAGCTGTCGGTTGATCGAACATGAAATCTTTTGAGGTAGGCGGGAAAGGGCCCGTGCTCTGTAAGGTACAGGGTCATTCCCCTTGACCAGCCATTGTCACCAATCTTGACCTTCGGAAGGATCTGATAGATCTTTCTTCCTGTTTTGGTGTTGGTTTCCCACTGTTGTTGCCATTTTCGAAGCATGGTTTGCTTAAACTTGTTTTTAACCCATGCTCTGGGGAACGGGAGGTGGTGATCCACGGTTTCCTTCTTGGTGGCCTGTTTAGCCAGTGTGTCTGCCTCCTCGTTTCCCCAGTTGCCTTCGTGCGCCTTCACCCAGGAGAGCGAGATGTTTGAGCTATTAATAAGAATTCCTCTGATAATTCTGGCTGCTTCCGTTTTGGATAGCGGGTCAGCAATCGATTGAAGTGATGAGAGAGAATCCGTTATTATTCTGACTGGTCGATTCATCACTTGGGCCTTTTTGACTGCCTCCAGAATAGCATACATCTCTGCTTGGAAGACCGAGGTCTCGTTATTTAGTTTATGGGCCCATTTGTGTGTAATTTTCTGTTTTTCGATGATGACGAGAGCTGCCGCCGTGGCTTCATCCATTCTAGACCCGTCTGTGTAAATCTCTGTCTCTGTTGTTGGTTGCTCCTCTTTCAGACAGATTTGTCCCTGTTTGGTGCTGGTGGCTGGGTGGGCCGACCATCCTGTAGCCTTTTGGTCTATTTGTGAGGGCGTGACTATCCCGCAGCTTCTCTCCGGTCTGGCGGGTCTTTTAAGCCTGGTCAGCAGTCCCATCTTGGCTTCAAACTCTGTCCAGAGACTTAGTGGGGGGAGACCCGTGATCGTCTGAAGGGCGTTGGTCGGGGTCGTCGAATATGCTTTCGTGATGTATAGCAAGAAGCCCCTTTGCGTAGAATCCAGCTTCTTTTTGGCTTGTTGGGACAGTTTTTTCCCCCAGACTGGTGCCGCGTATGTGAGAATTCTTTGGATGACTGTGATGTATAATATTCGCCGCATTCTGCTGTTTATTCCCCAGTTGCTGCCCGCACAGCTGAGTAGAGTGGGGAGAATTCTATTGGCCTTGTCTCCTTGTTGCTGAATGTGGTCCACAAACGACATCTTTCCATCAATGTGTACTCCGAGGTATTTAACCTCTCATATCTACATATCTCATAGCCACCTCTAATCCATGTGCCTCCATCCATTTATGTATTGTGTCGAGGACCCCCATAGCCCTTTTCCTTGTCTTTTCTTTGGTATGATCCGATACCAACACTGCAATATCATCAGCGAACGCTTGTATTCTGGTGTTGTTTGGCCACTTTGTTTTAAGTAGGCTGTCTATGACTGCGTTCCAAAGTGTTGGCCCGGAGCAAGAGCCTTGCGGGCAGCCCTTGGAAAGGTCGTGAGTGGCTAGTCCGTCTTGCGTCTGTATCGCAACTTTTCTTCCTTTCAACGTGTTGCATGCTATTTTGAAGAGTTGGTTTGAGATTGGCATATTGTTGAGTTTTTCTATGATTGTACTGTGTTTGATCGAGTTGAACGCGTCTTTGATATCTAATGAGATAAGCACTGTGTCGAGCATAGCCTTTTTTCGTTTGCCGATTTCTTCTTTTATTTCAAGCAATGCGTGCTCAGTTGAGCGTCCCTGGCGGAATCCAAATTGTTTGTCGCTCCACCAGTTCTCTTTCTCGGTGTGGTATATGATACGTTGGGTTATGATCTTCTCCAGCGTTTTTCCGATAGTTGGAAGAAGATGTATTGCACGGAACGAGTGTATGTCCCTTGGATCCTTATCTTTCTTGAGGATAAGGAAAATCTTCCCCAACTTGAAGTGCTGAGGGAATACACTCAATTGAAAACATTTATTAAACATAGCAGGCAGGAATCCGGGGAACGTTCGGTTAATGGATTTGAGAAGTTTATTATTGATGTGGTCGTGGCCCGGTGCTTTCTTGTCATTGAAACGATTAATAACTCTAGATATTTCTGGTTTCGTAATCGGCCTTTCTCTGATTTTATTGTTCCTGGGGGTACTTAAAAGTTGTTCGAGATCGAGTTCCCTGGATGTGTTGCAAGCAGGAAACATCCTCTCCAGTTGGCGTTTTGCTGCGTCCATTATCGTGAGATTTTCTCCCTCCTCCATCATAAGTTGGGCTGGTCTTGCTTTTCTTTTTACTGTGCCTTTATATGTTGCACCATATGGATCCGATGCCTCCGTGCAAAACTTTTTCCATTGATCTCGTTTGGCTTTTTTAATCGCTTTTGAGTAAGCTGCTCTAGTTCTGTGGAATGTTTCCTTGGCCCTGATTTTTTCCTCGTCCTTGGCTTTGTTGTATCGTTTTTTGCTGGCCCGATATCGTTTCCTCATGATCTCGAGGTCTTGGCTCCACCATGGGGTGTGATCTTTTTCTGTCTCTCTGGAGACCTTTAGTGTCTCGTCCCCGATGTTCTGGAGAATTTTAAAGGTTTCCTCTACTGTTTGCTCGAGTTCATTTTCGTTATTGGCCCTGTTGAATTTATGTGTCAGCCCCTTCACCTTTGTTTTTAGCTTTTTGAGAAAGTTTTCGATCCGCCTTCTTGAGTTTGAGAATTTTGTTATTGATTCTGTTTTGGGGCTATTGTGTACCTGAATGACTATGTATTTGTGTAGACCTGGGCTTGCTTCTTCGTGAATTTGCCACTCGATGCGGTCCAGTATGGTATGTTCGTTTATAAGGGTGACGTCAGGGGACCCTGTTTTTCCATCGTGGCTGTATGTGATTCCTCCGTCATTGAGAATCGTTAGGTTAGAGGATCTTATAAAATCCAGGAGTTTTGAGCCCCTGGGTTTAGTTTTTTTGTATCCAAACACCGTGTGGGGTCCATTGAGATCTGCACAGATGATGGTCGGTGTGGTGCCAGCTCTTCTTATTACTGTGTGGAGTTCATTTGTCGTATCTTTTAGTTTATCGTATGGGGACGAGTAAGCTGATGAAAATATGTACTCTCGATTCGTGAGACTGGTCTTGATGGTTACACTGTTCTCTGACGTTGCGAACGTTGTTCCTTGAATTCTGTTGTTTGGGATCAAGATAGCAGCTTTCTTGTTGATCGAGGTCCACTGTGCCCATTTTTGTGGGAATCCTTTCAGTGTTCCGTCGTCTCTGACACCCCAGGGCTCCTGCAGTAGAACCATGTCTATTTTTTGTTCTTGAATAAATTTAATCAGAAGATGAGTGACTGGCTCACTCCTGTCACAATTATATTGAAGCAGTTTAGTGCTCTGTTGGTTCATTTTTTGGGTTTTTCTTTCGTTTAGATATGTAGTTGTTTTAGCAGCGGTGTGTTGTGGACGATATTGCGAGATGGTATTTCAATTTGAAATTGTTTGAGATCTCTCGACTGATGGCGTTGGCGAAGATTGGGCTCGAGCACACTATTTGTATGCCGTCGTTGGTCATTTTGGTGTTAAGAATGTACTTATCGAGTTTTGAGTACGCCATTTGTTCGATGAGGTCTCGTCTCGTTCTCTGCGTGTTGATACGTTCCAAAAAGAAAGTTTGGAGTGTGAAGCTTGACCTTTGTGAGATGGCTTGAGCGAAGGTTTTGTGCTGGGTGATTGACGCACTCCTTCGGAGTGTGTGTGGCAGTTGGTTGTGTTCTTTAATTTGATCTCTGTCAATCTCTTTAAATCTTTGTTGATTATTCCTTCTTGGAAAAGTCTGCCTCATGTATCTCTGTATATGAGAGCCTGCGATGTGTTGCCTTCGTTGCCAAGTGTCCGGGTTTCCCATACGTTTGTTACCTCCCTGTTCATAGCCGCTTCTGCTATCATGTACTAGGAGGTTCTGATTGAAGTAGGTCCTATTCTTTCTTCTTCTAGTATTTACTGTGTTCCAACCTTCTTCTGTTGTTCCCTCTATCTGTTCCACTGTGCGTTCTGTGGTCGATGATGCAATGGTGATTTTGAGTGGGGCGTATTGGTCGTTATTTCGAGTGGTCTGTTGTACCTGTCCTCTTCCATTGCTGTTCGCAGTTGTCTTGGGGATTCGCCTCTGGGGTCCTGTGGTTTCTCCGTTCTCTCCCTCTCCAGATTCTCTCACTTCAGGTCTCTGAGGGTTCGCTTCTTCGGGGATGCTGGTGGAAATTTCCTCCTCTGTCTTGTCAGTTTGGTCGACAGTGGGGCAAGTGTCCTGTGTGTCGCTGGGGTCATCTTTAGTGCCTTCATTTTGTGCCGATGGTCCGTTCTGCTCGTTTGTTTCGGTCTGGCAAGCGGTCGATCTTGCTACTTTCAGTGTTGCCTCGGCCCATAGAAGGATAATATCTAACATTTTGTCCGCTCTACGGCGTTCGTGGGTGGGCACGCTGTATTTTCGTCGTTCGTTCGGACCGGTGCTGTAGTGCAGGGCGACTCTCACCCGTCTTATCATTTCAGCTATGTTTATAACTCCGTATTTTTTCTTTATAATTTCATGTTCTTTTAGAATCTTCTCAATGTAGGCGGGATCTTCCGCATCTGCATCTATATAATTTTTTGGAGTCTCGTCCCCGTTGACCCGGTTTGTTGGTATATCAATATCTGAGTCGGAGATGTCTGTGTCCTCTTCCAGTGTGGTGTCCCTCTTTCTCCGCTCAGGGCCCGATGTTCTTTTTCGTTGCGGCGCTCCGGGGGTAGATGTCTGGGGGGGCTGTGGGGTCGTCTGTTCCCTGTCACCCTTAGCCCTCAATGCTTTCTTTCCCTGTCTCGTAATCCTGGTTGTTCCCTGTTTTGCATTGTCTGTTTTTACCAGGTATGCACTCTTCGAGTATTTTTCGGGCTGCTCATTGAAGAGGTCTAGGACATCCTCGAGTCCTGCTTCTCCTGATAGCTCGAAATCGTCTTCAATTCCTCCGCCGAAGAACCTGGAGATCTTCTCTCCGTTTGGGTTATCGTTTTCTTCAGCGGTTGTATCACGATCAGGAATGCGGCAGCATTTCTGCAGCAGGTCCTCGATGATTTGTGCTACTGCTTGGGAATCTTCTTCTTTCGTGAGGCTTGTTTCCACACTTGGGGGTTCCCCGCTGTTGGTTTGTTCCATGGCTAATGGTTGTGTATTGATTGTTTGTTCCTGTTCTCTGCTCTCCGTTTGCGTCTCTTTGTTGCATTGTTCTTTGCGACTTTTTATTTCTTCGGTAGGGATGATGTGATCTGCGGGTTCTCCTTTGCTCTGTCTTTCTGCTCGGTCTGCTCTGATTTTAAGGGTTCGAATGAGGAGCTTTAGTAGGTTGAGGTCTTGCGTTTTCAGTTTGTTAAGTCTCTTGATAGGCTTGTTGTCACCTTTCCGTTGCGTAGGAGACACCAAGGTATTCCAAATATGCTTGAAGATAGTGGCGTTGTCGAGATACTCAGTTTCTGGGGAGTCAGGTGGGGTGGTCTTCTCTGTGCTTCTTTGTAGTTCCGGCTCATCTCTTTCTGGCGCATGTTTGGTGCTACATCCGGTTTCGGTAGCACTGTTATTTCTGCTGGTGTCCGGGTCTTTGGTGTTCCCGGGTTTTGGACTGATCATTACCCAGTGTCTTGCGGTAATTGGTTGCGTAACACTAGGGTTCTTATTGCGCTGGCTAGCCAATAGTGCTATTTTTGCACCACGCGAATATGTTTTATGAGATGGGGGAAGTACAATTTCTCGCGTTGCGGTGGAGGTCCTGAGATCGCCGATCGTATTTGCCGATCGTATGACTGTTGGAGGCTTCGTACGGGCGCGAGGAGGGGGTGTCTTCTTTTCTGCTCCAGACGGAGAGGAAGTTGGCTGGTCCATCGCTAGATGAGAGTCGTGTTTGTTTGTCCGAAGAGCCAAATGACAGTTTATGTCCCACAGAAGATTGTGGTGGTATTGTCGTTATCTAGTATTCGACAACTCGTAGATTGTGCACTGTTGTGTACAGGGAGACTCGTCAGATGTCTCAGAATCAGTTCGCGGATGGAGTTGCTACTATACTGCTCGAGGCGTGTTGAAAACGCGAAAATCTATGAAGACAGTGGGAAAGTTCCCACCAAAGCGTATTAAAGACGTATTATTGATGCGCTATGGCTCCCACTTCAAAAACACAGGTGACCGTTATTCTTATTTTCACGTAGGTACTGTGAAGAAGGGATACGGGACGAAAAACGGGACGGTGTGAGGAATATGGTAAGACACGTAACCGTGATAGCCCGTACACTATGAATGAAGTGTTGTTGAAAAGAAGAAAACATTCGTACATGTGTTGAGAGAGAGACCATTCGTTAACAAATCTCTGCTTTGGAAGCGAACTCAAGACGATTGTTGTGTCCCGGAAGAAAAGAGACTGTCCTGAGGAATTGAGGATATATGGCAAAAGGGTGAGTTGTTTATCAAGCAGGCTTTGGGCCAAGTCGCAATACGATGGGTGTGGGCTTTATTGTCCGCCAGTCAGGTTCTCTCTCCCTCTCCTATTGTATTGCTCTTCTTCGCCACCGTATTGTCCTCGGGGAAGGGGAATGTGTGATTCTTTCTTTATCAATAGACCGGACAGGAAGTACACACGAAAATGGCGCAGAGTTGAATTTTTTTTTTTTTTTTTTCAATTGAAATTACTCGCGAAAAATTCACTTTTAACAGTATATTGCCTTTATTCACCTTATAACGGTCACAGCGATACCAAACACCTTGATATTCTGTCCGTAGGAAGATGTGTTCCGAGGTTTACCAATATCAAAAATTTTCCGGCGGCGGCGGCAATTTTGCTCGATGTACGAGAGAGAAATGGAGATCGAATGGATCAAATGTATAAATTCGCAAAGTTAAGCGGCTATAAAGTTGAGCAAGCTTACCGTGTTCCGTCTGTTTATTGAAATAAAAAGAGAAAAATCCCTCTGTTGGTTGAAGCGTCGTTATAAGCAAAACACTGTTCGTTCACAAACACATTTTCGAGCGTCTAAAAGCACACACACACACACAGTATATAACACAAACAGTTTTGAGAGCGTTGTTGAGATGACGAACGCTGTACACTGATAGTTTACCATGTATTATTCCGTGGGGGACCCGATGAAGTTCCAAAAAATATTTCCAAAAATCTAACAGAACGGCATTTCAACTCAAAGGAAAATTTTCCTTCCTTTCTTCAGGAGAGCAGCGAGGGACACGTCTTCACTCCGTCGTCACTTGAGGGGACTCGCTCAAGTGTTCTGGAACTGTGTTGCGGGTCACTTAAGTCAGGGCCGTAACTATGTTTTTTGCCGAACCCACAACTTTAAAATTCGACAATTTTATAATGGAGTTCTTTGTTCCCACCTAAAATTTTCGCCCGAGATAATTACTCTCCCCCCTCCCCCGCCCCGCTTAAGTGATCTGTGAATGTGCCACGGGCCGCTTAAATGCTCTGGAATTGAGACAAGGGTCACTTAAGTGATATGTGAATGTGCCGCTTAGTTCATTTTTACAAAATTAGGTTTGAGGGAAGGCCGCATGCGATAATCACCCCCCCCCCCACACCACCACAGTTGGACCTCGGGCCAAGGTTTAGCATATAAGGCTTAGGAGGTGGGTCGCAATGAATTTCTTCGCAAATAAATTTTTGATCGTGTCTGGGGGGTAGGGCGGCCACGAACATCCCCCCCCCAAATACGACTCTGATCTCACCAATATGTGTTAGGAGGTGGGGGGGGGGGCAGATGTGTGTGTGTGTGACGAAATTTTGCTGGCAAGGGGGAGGGGTCAGAGTTTTGCGGACTTTTTCTGACGTAATACTTGAAGGTCCCCAAACACCCTCCCAGCTGCTATAATCGGTCAATTTGCCAAAAACTTGTCCATTTCACCAGCTTCCGAAAGAGCCTAGAATAACAATAAACCAAATTGGTCATCTCGCAATTAAATCCAGGCGTCCTGTAGATATAGGTAGTGTCACCTTTTACGATTTTTTTTTGCAAAATCAAATTGTCGCCAAAATATCTGCAACCGCCAATTCCGAATTTTCGTCGAATATCTACGACAAACACTGATTTCAGTGTTTGTCGTACTTACCAGACCAGACCAGAATTGAACTTTGAGCCGATTCCCAGCCCGCGAGGGCCAACTGGCGGCATAAAAACTGGCCAAGAAGTCCTGTGAAGAAGAAAATGTGTACATGTTTGTAGATAGATATGTGTTTGCATCAGGGTTGTTTGGTTTAAACCATTTAAACCTTGGTTTTAACCAAGTGGTTTTTTTAAAAAAACCAGTTTGGTTTTTTTCAAAAAATCAAATAAAAGTTGCCTAAATATAATTTTTTTCCTTGAAAAATATCATATTGGTTCATTATTAGCCAAAATGCTTCATTTTTACCACATTTTATATCCTTGGGGTACATTCTGATGGTATATCTTTAAATGACATAAGATTTTATAAGTGGTTTTTTTCAAAAAGTCTCATAAAAGTGGCCGGAATATATATATATTTTTCATATGAAGTATCTTAGTTATTTAAAGTTATATATAAAAGCCAAAATTTCTCATTCTTACAACATTTTCTAACCTTTGGCTACATTCTGATGCTCTATCTTCAGCAAATTCATGAATAAGGATTGCATCACACATCTAAATGTAGTGGTGTATTATCTCACGGGGTTTCTTTTTCCCTTCACAAAGAAGCAGCAACAGTAGTGACACCATCATGCTAGGGGCAGGTGGTCCTATAATCCAATAAAGACACCAGCTGTCCTTAAAGGACAAAGACCAGTGTACTAGTAGTTACATTACCTAACATACATTTTCATTTTCTTTCCCATAAGAAGTAGTACATCTCCTACTGTATATCTCCCAGTCTTAATATTCAATAGTTGTTTTTTTTTATACTTTCACACTTAAGCCCAGTTAATCAAGGTTCTACTGTATAGTACACTGCTGGCCACCATAAATGCAACACCCTGAAGGAAGCATGCAAATAATATGAAATTTACAACATGCATTAGCGGATGTGAGATATGCAAATGATTAGAATTTCAGCGCAGACGCACATCACGCGTGCCTGTGGCGGCACTTCAAAGCGCTATTTAAGGCTTGGAGATTTCAACGATTTGAAGTACGGCAATTGTGTTTTTCTTGTGGTTTTTTCAAAAAAACGATCATCTTTTGATCAAGTATCCGAGTTCGACAGAGGAAGGATAGTGGCCTACCGAGATTGTGGATTATCTTTCAGGGAAATCGGTAGTCGTGTTGGACGAAACCAAACAACTGTAATGCGGATATGTAATCGTTGGATGCAGGAGGGTACGACGGACCGACATGTTCGATTGCATCCACCTCAGTGCACCACTTCACGTGATGACAGGCATATTGTGCGTATGGCAGTGACGGATCGCTCAGCCACATCACCAACCATAGCACAGCACATTCAGTCTGTACCGCATCATCCAGTGTCTGCGCGTACCATTCGACGCCGTTTACAGCAGAGTGGTCTGTCCGCAAGACGTCCATTGCTTCGTCTACCCTTGACGCAGAACCACAGATGTCTCCGCCGCCAATGGTGCGATGAAAGAAGGATGTGGGCGTCACAATGGAATGAAATTGTCTTTACTGACGAGTCACGCTTCTGTCTGCAACACCACGATGGTCGGATTCGAGTCTGGAGACACCGTAGAGAGAGGATGCTGAACAGCTGCGTTATGCACCGCCACACTGGTCCTGCACTGGGTATTATGGTATGGGGCGGTAATGGATATCACTCTCGCACTCCTCTAGTACGCATTGCCGGTACTTTAAAAAGCCAGCGCTACATCTCCGCGGTGTTGGAGCCAGTTGTCCTTCCTTACCTTCAGGGCTTGGCCACAGCCATATTTCAACAGGGTAATGCGCGACCACACGTGGCACGCATTGTCCAAAGGTTCTTCGTCAATCGCCAGATTGAATTGCTTCCCTGGGCAGCTCGCTCTCTGGATCTTTCGCCGATAGAAAACATGTGGTCCATGGTTGCTCAACGATTGACCCAGATTACATCCGCAGCTGCCACGCCAGATCAACTTTGGCAATGCGTGGAAGCTGCTTGGTCTGCTGTACCCCAAGAACACATCCAAAGTCTCTTTGAATCAATGCCGAGGCGTGTGGCAGCGGTCATCTCCAGCAATGGCGGCTACTCTGGCTACTGATTTTGGCAGGAACCACACTTCACAGAAGTCTATAAATTTAATCATTTGATGCTTGGTCAACATGCTATCTACAAAATAAATATTGTTGCGATATCTCTTGTCTTTCTTGGTGTTGCAATTTGGGTGGCCAGCAGTGTAGTAACAGATTTATGAAACATAATCAGCTATATACAGGGTGATTATAATTTTAAGTTTTGATTCCAAAGCTATACAATAAGACAATAAGTACTGGTCAGAATGACTTGAAAATTTGCATGGATACTCCTGAAGCAATGGAAGTTTCTTTTGCAAAAGGAAAAAAGTGCAAGTAGTGCAAAATGTGCAAGTAGATGATGCTGTACTTGGCCAGCAGTATAATCTATTTTGTGCAACCACATCATTTCAGCACTTCCACAGCATCAGTGTGTGGATAGAACTTCTATCAAGATGCACATTGCAATACCAGCAAAGCAGCTGCTGAAGACTAATTTTGACAGGATGCACCTTAACCCTTGCAACTTCTGGCTGTGGGTGTAGCTCAAAATGTTATAAACAGTGGGCAGATTGCTAACTTTGGTGTATTGCAATCTCCAGCACATTCCCTATATGTTAGAAGTTCCTCAGGAATATGAACGGGGGGGGGGGGGCGTTTGGTTTAATAAAGCTGAATTGCAAGCACATCCACATCATGACCATGGCATACTCCGATTCTGTTGTTGAACAACAATTTTTGTGCTTTCAACCTCAGGTTGGACAACATATTTAACATTTCTTAAGTAAGTTGTAGTTATTTGTTCAATTACTTCGTTTTTTGTGATGTTTCCATGAATTATGAAATCGTGAATGCTATAATTAAGGTATCATTTTGCCATGACTGGCTATCGTTTCCATTCTGTGAGCAAATTTCCCACTTGTTGGATGATGTCATTAATTTTTCAAGTATTTTTTCCCCTTTACCAAATAAAATTGAATTTTTTCAGGAATATTCATGTCAATTTTCAAGTCATTTTGACAATCGTTCTTTTTTACAGCGTTTTGGAATCAGAACCTTAGTTATAATCACCCTGTACATCGTAAATCATTGCTAATTAATCTGCATTATTTATGCTTCATTAAATACATTATATTCACCTAATTTTTATTAGTTTTTGCAAAATAGCTTCCTAATTAAGTTTCTTGAAAGTAACTAGAGAAAAACCTTTATATATTATATGATTAATAATAAGATTGAAAGAATTTTCAAACACACAGTAATCCATTGAGTTAAGCAAAAATAATTAAATTGCAAAAGTTGGTTTTTGTTAAAATGTAAGAAATATTTATTGATTAATTAGTATGGGAATAGTGTTAATTACAGTAATAACCATTTTATTTTAGTTAATTATTAGAAGTTTGAATGATTTTTCAGAAATTTCATTGTTTTTAATGTTAATACTATTTAAAACAAAAAAAACCGGTTTAAACCAAAAAACCTGGTTTAAACCAAAAAAACCTGGTTTAAACCAAAAAAACCTGGTTTTTTGGTTTTTTTCAAAAAAACCGGTTTTTTTACCAACCCTGGTTTGCATGAATGTGTAGTGTATGTAAAAAGAACTGGTCGAATTGGTTAAAAGTCATGATCTGGCTATAAGCAGGCAAATGTCATCACAGTTCACAGAAGCAGGTCACACAATCTGCAGCTAGCAACATCTATTCGAAGAGAAATGGGGGAAAAAACGTCACATGGGAGTCGTGACGCAAAAAACCCCAGCAATAACATCAAAAATGCAATACAGGTAATAAAGTTCTGTTTCAACTCAGTGCATCAGAAATTAATGGGCATTTACCATTGACAAATTTTATGTAAGCAAAACAATCCAAAATTCAAAAAGAGTCTTCTCGCTCTTTTTTTTTTACACCTTTTTCAAATGTACATCATATGCAGGTCAAGCTCAATATGCAAGTTCAATTGGGAAATATATGTGTATATACAAAATTCAATAATGAGAAGATACAAATCGAATAGATGCGAATAAATGTCAAAAGTGGATAGATACATACACTGCTCAAAACAATTAGGGGAGCAAGCAAAAAAGTGAAGAAAACCGTGCGAGACAGCCACGTATTGGCATACAATGGATAGTACACGCGTATCAATGCGCAATACAGAAAAAAGACGTAAAAAAATTCGGAATTAAGCTTTAATTCTTTGAAAATATGGAAAAAACATGAAAAGATGATTTAGGGCAACAATTTGGTTACATGTAAACGATAAAAAAAAGTACTGTTTAGACATGATGCATGAGTTTTAACTCATGCATCATGTCTAAACAATAGGGCGTGTGGTCTCCTCGAACAGCTAAGACTGCTGAACACCTGTTTGCCATGGATGCGATGAGGTTATCGATCAGACTTTGGGGAATACTGTTCCACTCCTCAAGAAGTGCAATCTGCAAGTCTCGGACAGTAACAGGCGGCCTTGGTCGCGCAGCAATGCGTCGTCCGAGCATGTCCCAAACATGCTCGATTGGATTCAGGTCAGGAGAGCACGCTGGCCATTCCATACGCTGTATTGTATCAGCTTCAAGCATGTTCTCCACCAGACGAGCTCTATACGGTCGGGCATTATCATCCTGGAAAACAAAGGAATCTCCAATGGCTCCAGCGTAAGGGATGACATGAGGTCGCAGTATCTCGTCTGTATACCTTCGGGCCGTCAAAGTGCCATTCCGAATGATATGCAGCTCTGTACGTCCGCCTATGCTGATTCCACCCCATACCATCCAACCAACTCGTCTGTATTGTGACCTTTCACGAACGAATGCGGGGTTATTTCGAGTGCCCCTGTCCCTCCTCCATACCAGAACACGTCTGGTGTCACACTCCAGACTGAATCGGGACTCGTCTGTAAACAGCACTTGGCTCCAATCATGTTGCTCCCAATCTCGATGTTCAGCAGCCCATCTTCTTCGGGCCGCACGGTGGCGTGGGGTCAACGGAATGCAGACCATTGGCCTACGTGCATAGAGCCCTCCCTCATGAAGCCGATTACGTACTGTTTGGCTGGACACCCTTCGTCCTGTTGCCAAGAGCAACCGTCTTTGCAGCTACGTAGCATTCTCTGTTCTGTTTCGACGGGCTGTTAACCGTATATACCGGTCATCAGTTGCTGTAGTGGCGCGTGGCCGACCTTGCCCTGGTCGACGTCTAACATTTCCTGTTTCTTGGAATCGATTCCACAGCCTTGCAACAACACTTCTGGCGACTCCAACAGCGTCCGCGACACTACGTTGTGTTTGCCCGGATTCCAGTCTGCCTATAACACACCATGCCATGGATTCCGGTAAATCACGTTGTTGAGACATCCTCAAGTCACCTTGTCTCAAAAAAAAATACTGCGCAATCGAATTTCACAGTTACGGCAGTAAAACAGACGTTTCTGCAACATCCCGATTTCTGCCTTTATCTCCTTTCTCTGGTTTTTGACGTCATTTGCATATGAAGTTTTCTTCTTCCGTTCCCTGCTAGGCTTTAAATTATGGATGATTCATTTTATGTTACTTATCGGTATACATCTTTGCGTAATTTTGTTAAAACCATGTGCTCCCCCAATTGTTTTGAGCAGTGTAGTATGCAAGTAATGTGAGTATATACAATTGAATGAGAGAATTTATGTATTAAAATAGTATGTATACAATGAGATTTGTAGAAGAAAACATCTTTACAAATTCTCCCATGTAAGGCGCCCAATTTGTTTGGGCCTCCTATATTTCCTTAAGCAGTCAGCATCATAGTCAACAATTTCCCTCAGATGTTCGAATTAGGAACTAAACATTCGCTCGAATTGATCATTGTTTAATGTATGTGAATATGTGAGGTATGTCCAAGTCTTGTCTGATGTTTATTCCACGAACAAACCAAGGGGCTCCAACAAATCTTCTGAGTATTTTGTTCTGCATAGTCTGTAGTTTTTTGATATTCGTTTTACAAGCATGCGCCCAAGCTGCCGAAGCATAGAGTAGAGTAGGTCTTATTATGGATTTAAAAAGAATAATTTTGTTCTTTAATGAAAGTTTTGCCTGTGGAAATGTGATGCGATTGAGCATACCCATAATTCTATTAGATTTGTTTATTACATG
Organism: Pholcus phalangioides; assembly: GCF_987345545.1. NCBI lineage: Eukaryota > Metazoa > Arthropoda > Arachnida > Araneae > Pholcidae > Pholcus > Pholcus phalangioides. Next base: position 780,323 of record NW_028301618.1, read on the forward strand.
ATCAATGTGTGAAGAGAAAGATAGATTTTTGTTGAGGATACAGCCCAAGTATTTTATTTGTCTAACAGGGCTTAAAGATTGTGTACCAATTTGAAGTCGTCTGTCCGGCGGTATTTTGCGACGTCTAGTGAACCATAAAAATTTGCATTTGTCACTATTCAGTTGGATGGCAGATTGATCACACCAATATTCTATTTCATCCATGGTTTCTTGTAAATTGTCGAAGGCCTGATTTGCATCCCTGCTACTGCACAAAACTGCACAGTCGTCTGCAAATAAAGATATTATGCCATTTTGGGGACAAGGTATGTCATTAATGTATAGCAGGAACAGTTGTGGCCCCAACACACTGCCCTGAGGCATGATTTTGTTTTATTGAAGAAAGTGTATTTTGAATTGTTACTTGAAAAGTTCGACCTAAAAGATAGTGATAGAAGAATATGACCATATGCGGAGGCATATTTAAGTCAATGAGTTTGGAAATCAATGTAGCATAATCACAACGGTCAAATGCTTTTGCCATTTGTCTCGTACTTACGTTGTTTTACCGTATTTAAATTACAACTGTTAAAATATCGAGGCAAACGTAATAATTGAATTAATATTATTGCTCATATAATATTTGCTAGTATACCATATTGCTTTTTATGCAGCAGAATAACTAAAAACCGGCCACATTAATTTCAGTCGAGCAATCATGACAGTTTCATTCGATAGGTGGCAGCAGAGGTGCTAGTTTAATGGTGTTTTTTACATCTATATCTACATATATAAAATTGATTTTCTGTGTGTGTGCGTATATTCTCCATACAAATCTACAATTTTAAAACTATCGTCGCCAAATTTCGAATATATTGTTCCGGATAATTTTCCACGAGACTTCGAGATTGCGAAACAAGAAGTGCTTCGACGGACAGACACAGATTTATTTACAGAACAGCAATTTATACACGTATTTACAGGCTAATCAGAGAGCTAACATCTTTCTCGCAAAGATCCATCACAACTAACTTTTCATAGAGTCTCTCTCTCTCTCTTTGTGATCGCCTATTTATAGCTCTGGTCGAAAATTCGAGAAAAAGAATATTCCACAAATTTCTATTTTATAGTACCAGGTTTGTGGCGCCACTGTCTGGAGGGGGCGGAACCCTCTGGAATGTTCTCTGCCAACCCTCCGCCAGTTCTCCGTCAATCGCATGTCTTTGCGCTAAACCGAAACCGATATCAACTGCTGCTGCCAACAGAGTTCGATATTTTGAGACCCATCGAACAAATCGCGCCATCTATTATCTATAGATCGTAACAATATACCGAATGGGACTCGACTTGAACGATAGGCTACTTTAGAAGTTCGTCTGAGCAAATGTTCGAAAAGGGCAAAATAAAAAACTAAAACTTTCGGGCGACAATGCTTTCTCGGCCTCAACAGTCACTTTCGAAACGTTTACTTTGGTTCCCGTGGTTCCGCTCCAATGACGTTTCAGGCATGCATATGCCTTTACAATGGTTTGTCACTTCTTTAATGCTGCTACTACTAAACCATACATGTACCTCGTCCATATTCCTCTGCGGAAACTCTAACGAATTGGTTACATGTTGGAATGTGGGTGTATGTATAGTGAACCGTCCGTGAAGTTTGTTTCTGTGTAATGCTTGTTATGTGTAGTGCTGCCATCTGCAATCAATTTTTCAAACTACAACCCCTCAACTCATAGAGCGTGAAGTGTAATGAATGAATAATTACAACATTGTAGGCCTGTTGCTCTCTGCGGCGAGACGGAAAGATCAGCTCGCATTTACGCGAAGTTGGGAACCGCAGAAAACAAACTTCAGCCGATCACCACTGCGGTGACGGTGGGATTTGAACCCTGATCCTCGCGATGAGAGTCCGTCACTATGACCACTCGACCACCACAGCGGCGCTTCTTCAATGCTGCAAAGTATTATGCATTTATTCCTTAGTCTACAAAATATACACTTTTGGAGTCCGAGCGAATGCTTCCGTGTTCCATAGAGTTTTTTTGAAAGCGCAGGAAATTCCTTGTATATCGAATAATCGAATGATATTTCGTCGTTCCTCACAGATATCGAAACACTGTGAGCAGAGAAACACCTGGTTTGTGCAGGTGAAATAAAAGAGAATGTGTCCCCACCTGGGGGAAAAAAAAAAAATCCTTGCATGGCCCGGGATGGCTTGTATCGGGTGTACATAAGGTCAGTTTATGATAATGGGATCAGGTGCTATGATAAATAGCAGGTGCCACTTGGGCAAAAATGCCTCATTTGTCCAAGCGGAAATTCGAGCAACTGAAAAGGGCCACGTAATCGGACCGACCCTCCGATGAGGGCTTTTCCCGGGGGGGGGGGGGCATCCTCCGGAGGCGGATTTATAGTTTCGTCTCCTGTGTACTCTACTGAAATTTCGCTGCCCTCTTAACTCATTCTAGTCTAGTTTTTTTGAACTACTCATTCCATCAAATGAGCCGCCCCCAGACTATATAAGCCCGCCCCTCCCATACCGTAAATATATATATCTCTGCGTCTAAGCAACACCCCGTAAAGATCTTCTTTAGGGGGGGGGGGGTGTTGGTCTAAGTCATTCTTTCGGTCGTTCACATGCTTTCACATCCACTAGGTCACTGTTTTCGTCCGTCGCTCAGCTGATCATTCTTTCGTTCTTTTGGTCACTCGCATGCTTGCACGCTGTTTTGGTCACTCGCATTGCATTCTTGCACACTGTTTTGGTCAATCGCATGCTCGCACACTGTTCTGGTCACTCGCATTCTTGCACGCAGTTTTGGTCCCTCGCATGCTTGCACGCTGTTTTGGTCACCCGCATTGCATTCTTGCACACTGTTTTGGTCAATCGCATGCTCGCACACTGTTCTGGTCACTCGCATTCTTGCACGCAGTTTTGGTCCCTCGCATGCTTGCACGCAATTTTGGTCCCTCGCATGCTTGCACGCTGTTTTGGTCACTCGCATGCTTGCACGCTGTTCTGGTCACTCGCATGCTCGCACACTGTTCTGGTCACTCGCATGCTTACACGCTGTTTTGGTCACTCGCATGCTCGCACAATGTTCTGGTCACTCGCATGCTTGCACGCTGTTTTGGCCACTCGCATTGCATTCTTGCACACTGTTTTGTCACTTGCATTCTTGCACGCAGTTCTGGTCCCTCGCATGCTTGCATGATGTTTTGGTCACTCGCATGCTTGCACGCTGTTTTGGTCACTCGCATGCTCGCACACTGTTCTGGTCACTCGCATGCTCGCACTGTTCTGGTCACTCGCATTCTTGCACACTGTTTTGGTCACGCATTCTTGCACACTGTTCTGGTCACTCACATTCTTGCACACTGTTTTGGTCACTCGCATGCTTGCACACTCTCTGGGTAAGTCATCCAGCTGTCTGGATTTTTTTTTAAACGACACTATCTCGTTAAAATTCAAAACAAAGACCAGCTTCGCGAGTGCCAGCAAACCAGAAAAATTTCTGCTTTGAAAGCTTCCCGGGTTCCGATGTTTTTAAGGGTTCCGTTGGCGCTTGATCATGCGGAACTCCCCCCCCCCCCCCCAAAAAAAAAAAGCTGTCACGGGAACATCAGTTGGAAACCCGTGAGTTAGACATAGGCGTATTTACAAGGGGAAAAGGGGGGGGGCCTTGTTTCTGGTGGAGGTGGGATCGGAGGAGAAGTCAGAGAGTCACTCACAAGAAGAAAACAGTCCTTAATGGAAGAGGGAGTTAAGGAGACACTTCCGTCCTAAGGCACCGCGGCACGCTGTTTGGGAATCATTCCCTCCTTGAAAGATGTAAAAGTGATTCCTTGACTGAAGAAGGCCGTTTCGTCAAGAGGATGATCCCATCCGGGGTCAAACTTTTACTGAAGGAAGCTGAGGTCATCATGATGACGGTGACCCCCAAAAAGAGAAAGAAGAGGAGAGAGAGAGAATCTTCCTCAATCATTCTTAGAAACTGGTTGGGAAAAATCTTTGGCCCTAATACAGGTTGTAATGACTAGTCACCATCACCTTCACTTGCCACAATTAAGCCTGCTTCTAACTGTTACAAAGCACGTTTGTCTGGTGGTGATTTTTTTGTTTTCACAACTTTTTTGGATACAATTGAGATCCGTAAACGGTTTTTTTAAAATATTTTTAAAATTTAATTCCTTTTAAAATCCACTCCAGGATGTTGATCGCATTCCGGAAGGTGAGTCCTGACTTCCGCCGCGAAGCTGGCCTGGAAGAGATCTCAGAAACGGGATAAGTCCGGCGCGGCAGAGAACGCTCATTTATTCATTATATGCTAGTATGTGCTGTAGGTCATTACAAAAAGAGTGTGTCACGTAAGCCTTTAATTTCAATTTCATTATTTTTTTTTGACGTAGGCTGTACGAGATAAGACGGTTATCCTGGTCATGCTGACGCTGGCGGTTACACGGCCAGTGTCTGCGGTCCACGGTGGTTCGAAACTGGAACCGATCCGGACGCTCGATGGGGCGACGCCACCTGGAATTGTCGGTAAGTGGTACAATAGAATGCTATTAAAGCGGCCGGTCCGCAAATATATTTTCGCCCGATTCGTTTATTAGTTTTCCCAAAATGGTTGCTGGTCCGTTAACATGTTCTATTCGATTGCTTTTTGCCGCCCTATTTCTTTGTTTATTAATTTCTTGGAGATCCGCGCGACTGTATTTCTATCCATTTTCAGCTGAATATTTCCATTTATGCACATTTTTTGCTGTGTGTGCGGTCTTCTGTTTCGTTACTTATTCTTTTTTTTGTTGGCCGGCGAACTATTTCTGAATTTATTCATTTTTTTTTCTTCTGGTCCGCCAACTGTTTTTTATTCATTTTTCCGGTCCACTAACTGTTTTTATTCATTTTTTTTTCGGTCCAATAACTTTTTTATTCGTTTTTTCTGGTCCGCTAACACTCACTCACATTCACTTCTGAAATATAGATGGCAGCACTGAAAAATCAAACACAACACTACATACGCATTCAGACTATTAGGCACACACACAATTACACTTCCGGCACAGCTCACTAGGCAGTAAATCACCATAGATGGTGATAGACCTGAGTTGTGCTCGGTTTGAAAGAAAGAAAAAAAGGTCTGCTAACTGTTTTTATTCAATTTTTTCTGGTCCGCTGTTATTATTATCATTTTTTCTACTACACTAACAGTTTTTATTAAATTTTTGTCTGGTCCACAAACTGTTTTTTATTTATTTTTTTCTGGTCCGCTAACTGTTTTTATTCATTTCTTTTCTGGTCCGCTAACTGTTTTTATTCATTATTTCTGGTCCGCTAACTGTTTTTATTCATTTCTTTTCTAGTCCACTACCGGTTTTTTATTCATTTCTTTTCTGGTCCGCTAACTTTTTTTATTCATTTCTTTTCTGGTCCGCTAACTGTTTTTATTCATTATTTCTGGTCCGCTAACTGTTTTTATTCATTTCTTTTCTAGTCCACTACCTGTTTTTTATTCATTTCTTTTCTGTTCCGCTAACCTTTTTTTATTCATTTCTTTTCTGGTCCGCTAACTGATTTTATTCATTTCTTTTCTGGTCCGCTAACTGTTTTTATTCATTATTTCTGGTCCGCTAACTGTTTTTATTAGTTTTTTCTAGTCCACTAACTGTTTTTTATTCATTTTTTTCTGGTGCGCTGATTTTATTCATTTTCGCTGGTCCGCTAACTTTTTATTTATTTATTTTTTGCTAAATTTGAATTGCAATAAAAATTTAGAAAAAAAATTGAATTTATGAGCTAAATTTGAAATAATGGAATTTTAATGAAAACTGAAAAGTTCGTTAACTGTTGAATTGTGAAAGGAAGTTTTTAAAATTCACAAATGTAAAAACTAATAAAGTTTAAAAAAAATAAATTGAATAAAAATTGAAGAAAGATGAATGAAATTAAATAAAATTTAAAACTGAATTAATAAAAGCTGAACAATAAAATTAATAAAAACTGGAAAAAAAAAATTTGAATTGTGAAATGAAATTTGCAAAAACTGAAAAAAAAATGTCAGAATTAATAAATTGAAAACAAAAATAAATTATTTTAAATAAAACTTCAAAAATCGAATTTTATATTCATGAAATAGCAACTGTCAAAAATTGGGGGGAAAAAATCGTCGAATTTTGAAATAAAATTTCCCAAAAATTTCGCAACGGTAAAATCGCCAATCAACATTGGAACAAAGATAACCACATGGAAATCGAAACCAGTGAAAACTTGTTAAAACTGTCCTAAATTCATGAAAAAAAAATTTATCAAAAATTTAACAGAGAATCAGGAAAAATCTATTTTAACTGCAAGAAAAAGGGAATAATATCAATTGTGACGTCATAACGAGCGCGTGTGTGTGTGTTATATCGGTGACGTGAGAAAACAACGATTACCCCATTTTGCGAAAAAATAGTTGTTATTTTTGTGTTAACAACAGTCTTTTTGCAGTATGTTGTGCGTAAATATGCAAGTTGGCATTTTTTTGCTTTCTCCCTCCTTGTTGTTCGCCTTGAACTGGAACAGAATTGATGAGAAAGTGCCGTCAACTTTAACCTTCCAGACATGGAAGCGCTTCTCTAGTTTCCGTCACTGCTTATAATAACGCTTCTGTGTCCCATTTTTTTTGTTTATACTCATTCAAACACAAGAGAAAATAAAAAAATGGCGGAGATGCCTAACTTGTTTCCATATCCAAAAAACAAATGGCTACTCTCGTGGATACCGAAAACTTTATTCGGAAACGAAACGCTCTTATGTGTCATAAACAGAGACCACGCGGCTGGGGTCAAAGATCTTTGGTTCAGTCAGTGAATTTGCATTACTTGACAAAAGCTATAAGTAGAGCCCGGAAGATTTCGGGCAAAATGCTATAAATGCCGAGTTTTTTGTTGTTGTGAAAACGCCTTTTTTTGGTTAATTTTTTCCTGCCATACATGCCTATTTCAAACGTTGTTTCAAGTTTGTTCGTGAATTTATTTCATGTAGAAGAACTTGGATATTTTGAGTATGGGGGAAACTGCAAAAGACTTGATACAAAGGCTATTAACAGCTGGCTGATGTGAAGATTTTTTCTGAAAAGAGAGAAAATTAAACTGCCCCTGTGCGGGGAATCGAACCCACGTCCTTTCACTTTCCGGGTGAACGCCCTAGACATTCCGAGGAAAAATCCAATAAAAAAGCTCCACTTATTCACCTTCTGGTCAAAAATCGAATTATTATTATTTTTCTCATTGCATAAATCTCTCTCCCTTGGCCTTATTAAGATATCCTGAAAATTTGGCTGTATTCGCGGAGTACAAGAACTTTAATTATAATCACCCTGTACATGTCCGTAGATGTGATAATATGAATGGAGAGAAAGTTATTTTTCCCACAACAATAAAGCATGGTAGTCGTGCTTCCATTATAGAAAACGAAATGAATGTTTTTAAAAATTATATGCGACAGTTAAATCAGAATCATTCGTAACTCGAAGGAGCCGCACAGTCAGTTTCTCTACGGACTCCGCGTCTAGTAATGGTGGAATCTACCTCATCCTAATTACAGACCACAAACACTTTACTTTTGACATAAAATCAATTTAGTTTTGAAATTGAAGCGATTGTTACCTGCTGTAATTGAAACGGTAAACGAAGTGTAAAGTGCAACCAATTTTTCGCTACTTTCTGGGCGCTTGAATGCCTTTTTGTGGTGCCTATATTCTAAGCATTTTTAGTGCCTAAACTGTTGTAAGGAATAGCGTTATTTTTCGTTATATCTAATGATAGGCATCCTTTTGAAGTAGTGGTTCTCAAAGTGTGTCGCCAAACTTTGTCGGGAGGAGGTGGGGGGTCGTCGCACCCAGGTGCGGATCCAGGGTCATGTGTCGGGAGTGGGGACTTATTACGTAGGTTCATTGGACCATCCCGTATTTTACGGGACAGACCTATATCATTCTGCTGTTGACAAGGGCGGCCCTCCATCACTCCCCCCGGATTTGTGTCTGAGCGAAGACAGGGAATGGGAGTGGAAAAAAAGGTGGCAGTCATCTCTCTCTTCAGCTGAGAAAATAGCGGAAGCAAGCGCAGATCCAGGGCGATGTGTCAGAAGAAGCGACTTATAAGTCGGATTGTTCCGTATTTTACGGGACAGACAGATTATCCCATATGGTTCTGCTTTTGGGGAGGGTCGATCACACCCCTAATCGCCAAACCACTGGATCTGCATCTGAGCGGATTACTCTTGCGAGCAATGAATGACAGGAGGCAACCTCCTTTCTTGCGAATACAGATGACTGCGCGTTGACTTGTCTGTCGTTTCTAATCACGCCAGCTTTTATACGGATGAGAGGCTTTTCTCTACAGCGCCCTCTACAGTAACTTTTTTCTGTGATTGCGCGGCTGTCCGAAACGCAGTTTTGCATTGATTGGTTGTCCCTTAGCATTTGTTAATCATCGTATATTGTCCAAACGGTGCTACTCTTCAATCATAGTTCGAAAAAATAGATAGATGGCAGCACTATAGCGAACTTCACGCGAGGTTCACGACACGCACATTCCAACATGTACCAATTCGATAGACATTCCGCAGGAGAATGCATACGAAGTGCATGTACGGTTGAGTAATACCGTGCATTTGTTCGAATTTTTGGATCCCATCAACAACCCACATCCTCGATCAACATCTTATCCGCCAGCACTGATTACGAGGATAAAATAAAGTAGCCCTGAGAAAGTTATCCTCGATGGATACGAACAATAAGATTCAAATTAATGCAAATCATCCATCTCAATAACCAGACTGGTTCCATCTCAAAGCGGGCCAACGGAATTACTCGGTGTGTGTGGCATCCGAAATTGCAGGTTCCCACCCACTATCGTCTCGAGGGTGCTGACCTTTACCCGTAGCGTGGGAAAGCGAATATAATACCTTAATCCAATAAGAGACAGAATTCGAAGATGCTAATCCAGCCCTGGTTCGGTTGCAGATCGTGACCCACGAGCAGGTGTCGATTTTCGCGATTGGGCTATAATCACGGGTTTCTCTCTCAAAAGAAATCTCGGAATCACGAGTTGATCTTCCTGATGTTGCTGCGCCAATCAACCAGTTCTGAAGATTCTCAGTATGAGGGAAAAAAGTCTCTTTCATTAATTTTTACGGGTTTGTTTGATGAAATGAAGCGGCCCCGAATCATTACGAAAGAGTATGGGTTTTACACGTCGCTGTCGCTGACGGATCAGCGACACACCCTCGGTTGACATCGAAGCATATCAGCGACACCTCCAAGTGACGTGACTTCTTAAGATTGGCCGAGAAAAAAAATCATAAATTTCAGAGAGTATATTCTACCCACAAAATAAATTGCGGCATCCTAAAGTAGAAATACGGGGTGTCGCGTTATCCCAAAATAAATAGCGGCATCCGAAAGTGGAAAGAATACGGGATGTCGCGTTATGAGTTACTTACCACGACCCGGGGCTTCGGACCCCATACGGGGGATCCCCGAAGGGAGCATTTATTTTCTCAATCAAAAAAAAAATATATACATTCTATATCACCGGAGCACCATTGGTCCGAGATTAACAATTCACCTTACAAAACTCGGGCAACACCATTAACAACCCGCGAGCAGGAATTTGGTGCTCCCGATTACCACTTTTCAATCTATTTGTTTCTCTCGGGAACATTTCACTCTGTTCCTAAGTACCTTTGCACTGCCAAGTCCATTATACCAGAAAGAAGGGCTCTTGTTTTTTGGTTTTTAATCCGTGCCGTAATTGGAATGTTAGTGCTTGTGAAGTTTATCTTCTTTCTCTGGCTTTCCCAATATTCGCATTGATATACAGTATAAGATGTTGGGTGGTGCCACTATCTTTGTTGCAGAAAATGCACATCGGGGACTTTCCATGAAACCTAGCTTGAGCAATTCCTGTGGCACCATGTTGCGTGAGTAATTGATTTATATAAAAGTCTCCTTGAATTCTTGTGGTGCTAATCTTAGGGAAGATAGCATATGTGACCCTTCCTTTGTTGCTATCATCCCAATATTCTTGCCACTCTTTGAGGATGTCTTTCTTGATAACTTGTCGAATATATGATTTTGTATATTTGTTGTTGATGTCTACTTCATCCTTTTGCGTGGCTTGTTTTGCTTTTGTATCAGTATAGTCATTTTTAATGTTTGGGGTGTCGCGTTATCCCGAAATAAATAGCGGCATCCGAAAGTGGAAATACGAGGTTAAAAAAAACTAACAGTGCGGAAAAGCAAATCGCACATTTGTGGCACCAGGGGATGAAAGGGGTAAATCCGTAAATAGTTTAAAAAAACAAAGTAATTGGTATATTTGGATGCGGTTTGCGGAAAATTTATTCACACGAAGATTGTTATTTTTTTTTCTTCGGTATAGTGAAAAAAATTTAGTTCGGATTTTTGTCGGTAGATGGCGCTGGATTCGGAAAGCTAATCGCTGGAAATTTGCAAATCAGACTCCTTCTCTTAACCAGATCTTGGCTCGCCTCTCTCTCTCTCAATGAAGAAATTTCAGCAGGTGGTCGAAGAGGACCCGGGCTGTGCTGGACGCTGTGCATGTATGTGTTGTGAACCTAACGTGAAGTCTGTTTCTGTGCAATGCTTGTTATGTGTATAGTGGCCATCTACCATCAATTTTTCGAACGACGAGTGAAGTGTAATGATCGAATAATTGTATCGTTGTATGACTCTTGCTCTCTGTAGCGGCGAGACTTTTCAACGGGGAAATCGGCTCGCATTCGCACCTCGAAGTTGCGAACCACAGAAAACCAACTTCATCCGACCCACCGTGACAAAGGTGGGGGTTCCGACCCGGGTCCTCGCGATGCGAGTCTGTCACTATGACGACAACAGTGGCCTAATCAGGCTCCTATAAAATGCACGATGTACGATTAACAGCTCATTTTCGAGTTTTCCTAATAGTGCCGCTTACATAAGGTTTTCATTGTGACTACTACAAAGCACAGCTGATGAAGTTGTTCCAACTCAGCCGCGAATTGCTGGCTGAAGCCTTTCGAACGTTTCTGACACAGAAGAGATTGGTTCAGTTCCAATCAATAACTCCTGACGAACTTTTGTGCCCGCCATCTACCGGCAAAAATTAGAACTAGTTATTTCTGGGGGGGGGGGGGGTTAAAAAAAATCATCCCTTCGAATTGACTAATTTTTCGTAAATCGCATTCAAATATACCTTCTCCTCCTAACTGGATCATGGCCCGCCGCTTTGTCTCAATGAAGAGATTTCAGCAGGTGGGGTCGAAGACGTGGGACATGCTGAAAGTTGTGCGTGTGTGTCGCGAACCTAACGTGAAGTTTGTTTCTGTATAATGCTTGTTAGGTGTGTACATTCAAATACAGGGTGGGAAAAAAGTCCGTAGAAACTTTGAAAATCCATAAAAACCGGAAAAATAACCAAAATAAAAAACGGTTTGCAGGGTTAGCGTCGCTAGGTCACTGGAATATTTTTACGACAAAGAAAAAAAAATTAAAAAAACAGCTGATAGGTGGCGCTGACGTACATAAGTTAAAGAAAAGATACGCAAATAACAAACAGATTGCCTCCAAATCGTTTATTACAGCAGTATGTGTTCCACACGTAACCACCACCACCACAGGGATTGTGCATCGAACATTGCAGGCAAGTCACAAAGCCAGCAACGGCATAGCGCGGCAGTACATAACACGTCTCGGCGGGTCGCATCTTTCAGACAGAATGAATGGACGTCATTTGCGTCTCTTTTCTTTGACTTGTGTAAGTCGGCGCCACCTATAGGCTGTTTTTTGAGTTTTTCTTTTCATTCATTCGCAGCTGAAGATGCCTGCCTTTGCTCTATTTGATTATTAAGATGCCTGCAGTAAACTTCCCAACGTCTTCTTATCGGTAGCAGGTCCTCGGCTGTACTTCTTCTACGATTTCAGGACGAAATAACTGGGTTCTAGACTCCCAAAAGTAAAAAACAACACTTTATTCCATTTATTTTCCAACACCTCCAACGAAACCGTCATGCCTCTTCGGTACAAACTTTCACACTATTCTTCTATCTTTTCCCGAATGTCTCAGTTCGTTCTCTTTTCTTTCTCTCGCGACTCCTGTTTCTCCTAGGCCTTCTTCGCACTTTTTCTCCCGAACTTTACACCTGCCTTCACTCCATTCGCAGCTGAAGATTCCTGCCTTTGCTCTATTTGATTCTCAAGATGTCTACCTCCTCTCAATTCGCCGCTGAAAATATCTTCCTCCGCTCCATTCACAGCTGAATACAGGGTGAAAGATATCTACCTCGCCTTTATTTGCAGATGAAGATGTCTGCCTCCACTAAGGTGCAGAGTCAGCGGGGTGCAGTATGAAAGGCCGCCCCTCCCAAGAGCCGAACAGCATGGGAAAATTTATCTGTCCCGTGAAATACGGGACAATTAAACGAACTCGCATAACTTTCCTCTCCCGTTGCACCACCCTGGATCCGCGCATGGTGTCTTCTCGCGATGTATGGGGTCACGTGCTGTTTTAATAACGCAAACGACATTGTTCTCTTCTTCAGGAAACCAATGCCAGCAGCGTCGGAAACTGAACTCGGATCGAAGCATATTCTGCGCGTACAGACCAGGTTCCAAGAAGCTGGACGGATCGCTCGACCCGTGCCTTTGCACGCATCTGGTTTATTACCCTGAAGCCGGTATTCATCACGTGTTATCGGAGCACCTTGGCCTGAACGGTGAGCATATATTTGATATTGGCGAATGAATGTCGCGGAAATATGTACACCCATAACAAACATTGTTTTGTCCAGAGAATGCGACTGACTCTCCGAAAACGTTGTTTCCATTTCAGACGCGGATCGGTTGACTCCGAACCTCTCGAAGATCACCGATCTGAAGACCTTGCTTCTCGTCGACTTGCCTAAGCCGGGCGGCTCGGACCTAGAAACGAAACAGGCCGCCTACGAAGCGTACGAAGAGGTTCAGAGGCGAAACTTCGATGGCGTCTTCGCCACAGTAACGCCCGATGATGGACATCCGGGAAACAAAGAATGGGAAACGCATTCGACTTTCTTCGAAGTAAGTACAGCCTTCGAATTTGAAGGGTTCTCTGTTTTCTTTCCTCTCTAATCACCGTAAAGCTTTGTTATAACCCTACGAAGTTGTTCTTTTTACCTTCCTTTTGTTTCTATACAATTATTAGTGACTTCCCCCCTCCCACATATATATTCTTCTCCACTATATGCGTATAAGGAAGGGGTCATTCAAGTAGTACGTCAGCATCGAGGGGAGGGGGAGGAGGGTTGAAGGTTGCTTACGTCATCAACCACCCTTTATTGAAGATATGAAATATTCTAAGCTGCTGACGGGAGGGAGGGGGGGGGGGTCAAAAATGGCTGAAATTCTGCTTACGTAATACTTGAATGGCCCCTAAGAGCAATAGAGAACTAGTTGGGCGAAGGTAAAAAGAGAAACCTACTTCGTATACCTACTCTCTCTTATATCTAGATACTTATCTAGTATATTTTTTTCCCCCTTCAACTTCTTCACCTTTCTCTAACGTGTGGTTAGGTTAGGACGAGGTTACCATATTTTTCGCCCAATCGTCAAATAGACATCATCCGAATTTCTCGCCTTTCCTTGTTAGCGAAGCGGTTAACACAGGGTGGGCAAAATGTCCGTAGAAACTTTAAGAATCCATAAAAACTGACAAAAATAACCGAAATAAAAAACGGTTTGCAGGGTTAGCATCGCTAGGTCACAAGAACTTTTTTAAGACAGAAAAAAACTCCGATAGGTGGCGCTGACATACACAAGTCAAAGAATAGATACACAAAATACCTCCAAATCGTTTATTACAGCAGTATGTGTCCCACATGACCACCACCACAGGGGATAACACGTTGCAGGTGAATCACAAATCCAGGAGGTCCACATACACGGTTTACAACGGTGAACTGCTTGTGGATTAGGAGCACAAGTTCTTATAACCGTTTCATTTGAATATATTCCACCTATCAGCTGTTTTTTCAGTTTTTTTTCCATGTCTTTTAAAAATAATCTTGACCTAATGATGCTAACCCTGCAAACCGTTTTTCATTTCGGTTATTTTTCCGGTTTTTATTAATTTTTAAAGTTTCTACGCACTTTTTGCCCACCCTGTATATAAGCATACCATATACATTGGATCTGTCGACGCCTCATTGACTCTGGGGTATCTCCTCGCCTCGATGCCCCGCTTGCCGATGCGAGAAACAGGCCCAGCATGCACCACCCATCCCCCCCCCCTCCCGAAAATACACCACTGCTGTCCATTGAGCTGAGAAAACATCTTTGGTTCCGATTGCAGGTGCCGATATCGAGATAATCGCCAAGTTGCCCCCCCCCCCTCCCGTGAATGGAAAGATGCCAAAATGGGACCCAGGTCAACAAATGGGAGGGTAATATTTCGCTTTGGCTCTTCGCTGACTTCGATGTCACATTCATGGGTATTGCGGGATGTACAGGCCAGGTCAAGGCTCTTCTCATGATAAACAGGAAGACTGAAGGGACTCAATTTCTCAATTTAACTGGTAGTCCAATGGAAGCTACTACTAGCGTACAAACGATATCAGGTCGCGTGTATGCGCAAGATTGTAACTAGGCTTTAACCTGTAGTTTTTCCTGTATTTTTCTTTTTCCCTTTACAGACTTTACAAACGCATTATGAGTTGGCGAACGAGGGGAAACCACCAATAATCGCCGTCCGAATCGAGCAACATCCAATTGACGCCCTTGTGGCGTTCGCAGAAGCAAAAGAGTGAGTTCAGTACTTCTTTTTTATTATTATTACTTTACGCGTCCCGTTTGGGAATCTCTGCACGGAAGAATAAGCCTGCTGGTCGTCCACTGGAAGCGACACCAACGCGAGCGACAACAGCAGACATTGAGTCAGACGACTAGGGGCGTCTGACGGCGTCCACTGAGAGCGACCCTTCATATTTTGTATAAAATATTTAAAAACTACAATTTTTGCAAAATGGGTCCAGGTGACCTGAATTTTTGTGGAAAGTCCGCACTTGGCCCGTTCGTGAACTGGAAGCGACTTGAAGATCATACGGGGAAAGTATTCTGACCCCAAAAGGAAAAAGGGGGAAAAAAAACGGCGTGAGTGGTGCGAAAATAAAAAGTACTAAGCGCAACCGCACTGCGCTTGCGCAGAAGTGGTAAGACGCGTGAAATCCCATTTCGGTGGGTTCGGTCGTTCGTCTGGTGCAATCACCGGGAGAGTCACCAGCTCAAGATCGTTTTTAGTGTGGATGATCTCTTACTTTCCAGGCAATGCGACCAGTGTCGCGAATACAGACGACTGCGCGTGAATGGTTTATCGTTTCTAGTCGATTCCGATGGACACAACCAGCGTAAAATAAACCTGAACGCGTGTAGCGGGATTTACAGACCTTGAACGTGATCGAATAGATGATTTCGGCACATAAGAACGAGGTCAGTCTTCAAGCTGAAAAAGGGATACGTTTCGTCTGGAATCTTTTCACGCGTAGCGCAGAGTGCTGCCACCTGCCTTTCAAATCAGAACAGCGAGAACCGATTTGTTTTGGAATATTGGGGCTTGGGAGAGGGTCATCCGATCTATGGCAAGACCCTTCACTTTTAAATATAGAAGTGGGGGGGGGGGGAATAGATAACACCATCGAAATAAATATACAACTTCTGACAATCAAGTTCGGTGAATAGTCCTGTAACATTAACGTAGATGAAATGTTAACGAAAGTTACCTTACTGTCCTTCGAAATAGTCACCTGCCATTACTATGCACCGCTGAGATCTCCTATACATGTCCTGGAAACTTTGCGAGAAGTCTTCTTTTGGGATGGAGTTCAAAAGCCTCGTCACGTTTCGTTGGATGTCAGGAATATCGTCAAATCTCTTTCCTTTCAAAGCGAGTTTGAGTCGTGGGAATAGGAAGAAGTCTGGAGGGATTGAGATCTGGCGAGTGTGGTGGATGTTCAATTTGCACCACCCCCTTTTTTGAAAGGAACTAACTGTTCGACGATATTGGCTGTGTGAGGGCGAGCATTGTCGTGAACAAGAAACCATTAACCTTGTTGTGCGTACTGAGGTCGTACCCTGCGTAGACGTTTCATGAAACGGGTCAAAATTTCAATGTACCTTGCAGCATTCATCGTCGTTCCCTCAGGTAGAAATTCCTTGTGGATTTTCCTGTTCTCAGTTAAGAACCAACGCACTAAACAAGCACTTTGTAAAACAAGTCTTTCACGGAACACAAACGACGCTCAACTGAACAACGGTGGCGGCAGATGGTCAACACCTGCCGCTACGCATGTGCAGCGTTTTGCTTCGCCAGTGTTGCCAGATCGGCCGTTCTGACTTCATTCACCGAACTTTATTGTCAGAGGTTGTAATTGACAACTTTGCTTGCCTCTGACAATTTTTTTGACTAGCAACTTTACTTTCTTTCGACAATTTCTTTGGCTATAATTAGCAACTTTTCTTCCATTTGACAACTTTTTTCTCTATAATCAGCATTTTTATTTCCCTTTGATAATTCTTTTGGCTACAATTGACAACTTTGCTTGCCTCTGACAATTTTTTTTAACTACCACCTTTACTTTCCTCTGACAATTAATTTTTTTTTTTGGCTATAATCAGCAACTTTATTTCCCTTCAACAATTTCTTTGGCTATCATTGGCGATGTCCGCACGGATCATGATTACCCGTATTTTTATGAAGGAAATATGGTCAACTTTTTTACTACTGATACTTTTCTCGCGGGCCGGATGAAACTCATTGGCAGGCCACATGCGGCCCGCGGGCCGGAGGTTGCGTGTGCACACATGCTATAAACCATCACACTGTATGTTGGTTTCTTTCCCCCGTAGTGTAATCGACTTCTTCGTGGTTCCCGAACGGCTACACGAAAGGAGCGTACGGCCGACCGATCTCATGCACAGTGACGAGCACGACTACCCTACCGTGAGTACATTTCCTCTCTTCTTATGCTAAATTAACGCCACGCAGAAACGTTTTTCTCGAACATTCCTCTCACACATCATTCATTCACCAGAAACCCTTCGTCGACCAACTGACGGATGCCACCGGGATCCCACGAGGAAGAATCATAATCGAAGTATCGGCCTTCGGATCCATCCACTACGGAGATCGGCAGGGACGGAGTCATCACCCGATCCACAAGTCACTGACTTACCCACAGGTAAAGAATGGCAACACGCCAAAATGGTTCGAGATCGATCCACTGATCATCTAACATCTTGGCTAATTTGGCTCTTTATACCCCGCAGGTTTGCCAACTGGCCTCTTCATCTAGGTGGCAAATCGTCCACGAATATGGTCATCGGAAGACGCTCGTCGTGAGCCACAGTCCAGAGCAGATCGTCAGATACAACGACGTCGAAAGCGTCCGGCAAAAAGTATGAACCTGATCTTTATACATGTGTCCCTCCTTCAAATATTTGTAACCTAAAGAATCTCTGTGGCCATCGGTGACCGATTCCATGAGTCAAATCAATTACTGCGACACCAGTGGACGTTCTTCAACGTCCATCTATCTCTCCTGCTCGTTATTTCTCCTCAAACCACCCCCAGAAGAGCCAAAAAAAATGCCAGGATGGCATCCAATCTCTTAAGTAGAGCCCGGATTATATGCAAATGCATATGTGCAAGTGTATATTTTGGCCTTTTTTAGCATTAATGCATAAAATCAAAGAATTTTCAGTATAAGTGCATATTTTTGAAGGTTTATTTAAGCTCACTCAATTTTTCTTATAATTTTTCAAAAATAAATATTATTCATAATATTTTCATAACATCGGTTTCTTCCCCGCAGGTGAAATTTAGTGAATTAATGCATATTTATAAAGTATTTCACGAATATTAACAGTTTTATTGTAATGCTATTTCTATAGATATGTCTAAGTGTTAAATTTTTTCAGCAATATTGTCAAAATTCTTTTGTTACTGGTATTTTCGCTATCGAGCAGCTATAACTAACTGAAAATTAAAAAATGCCTGAATAAAAAATATGTAGAAGTTATTTGCATATGCGGGGGTATATATATGAGGGGATATTTTTTTGTAAAAATTGAACACGAAGAAATGGGAAAGATGCATTTTAAAAACACATCTGCATTTTTTTGCATAGTAATTTTTTTAATGCATATTTTCTCATTTTCGGTACATATTTTGAAATTTTTGACTTTTTCAAGATTTTTAGTGCATATTCTGGGGTGTTTAAAGCATATTTTGGGAATTTTCAGTGCATATTTTTGCATTTTTAAGTGCATATTTGAAAGTGCCACTCATCCATTTTGGAACAGCAAACTTTCACTTTCAGAAATTTTTGAAAATGGAGCAAGAGTAAAAACGGGCCCCACATCTGCAGGGGACTTATCAATAGGGGGAACATTAGTTTGGGTGCCCACAAACTATCGACAGGTTTTTCTCCTTTTTAGCACACAGAGTAAGATGCCATTAATAATATTTCATAAAGGGTGGTTGATGACGTACATTATCCAAACCCCCCTTCCTTCGTCATCAGAAGTCAGCTAATTGGAACCCCCCCCCCCCCATCGATGCTGACGTAATACTTGAATGATTCCTTACCAGCGCAGGATGGGTGGGGAGGGAGGTGAACCTGGCAGATGGTGCAAGGAGATTTTCGGGAGCACTCATTTTCCACACTCCGACTGTCGGGCAAGCACAGATTCAGTGCAATGTGTGAGGAGGGGAGATATATTTTGTGTAGGTTCGTTACTGTATTTTACGGGCCAGACCAATTGCACCCTCCCCCCGGATCTGCGAATGCTGTTGGAATCAGAAAACATGCCTGCACTTTCAAAACGACCTGCACCACAATTTCGGCATTGGCGCAAATGTGCAGGGATTTGGAACACCTTGTAGCAGGGGAGAGTTCTTTGCTTTCTCTATAACGTTTTTTGTGTGACTTTCTCCCAGAATAAAAATGTGATTTTTAGAAATTATTTGAACATACATTTGCCATAATTTGGAGGGATAGGTCGCATCTTACTGGAGCCAGGCTCTGCGTCCAGACACCTGGAATTTTTCACCGATGATTATGCCCAATTTTCACATAAAGTTTAATGAATAATCCATATAAAATTCTTCAACAGGTCCAGCTTATCAAACTTGGACACCTAGGAGGAATGATGTTATCATTCTTGAATGATGACGACTACCTGGGTGTATGCAACGGAGGATCATTCCCGCTACTGAAGTCGATGAACGGCATCTTCGAATCGCCAGAAGATTCATCAAGATTGGAAGAGAACCTGCTGCTTCAACAACAGCCATCCACCCTAGTGAAACTTTACGCAGAATCTGATGCCACAAGAGGGATAAGATCAACAGGAGTGACCCGCAACCAGTGCAAGCGTAAGGGATACTTCAGGGATAAGAACGACTGCTCAAAATTCTATCAGTGTGCCAGATCGACCCCGTCCCTACACACCACTGCCTTCACCGCATTCCACTATGAGTGTCCTGAAGGCAAGGTCTTCGATGAGGAACACCAGATATGTACGTGGCCCTCTTGGGCATCACCCTGCATTACTGATGGTAGTATTGTTGATAACGAAAGCAGACAGCCAAAGAGAACAGCCTTCCCCAAATTCTTGTGCCCCGGTCCAGGTTACCACGGGGATCCCCACAACTGCAGGTGGTTTTACTATTGTGCAGATATTGATGGTAAAGGCAGAATCAAAGCTTTTGAGTTCCGTTGCCCTTCAGAGGATTTGGGGTTCGACCAGAATTTGATGATGTGTAACTGGAAGCATCTGGTGCCTGATTGTGAGTCATCAGGAATGAGTTCGATGAATGATACTGAAACTGAAGACGAGACTCCAGTGAACCCCAGAAGAATTAGAAACACAATCAGACGACACAAATGGAGCCAGAATTCGGTTGGGAAGTCTTTGGAACACCATTCTGACCTATTCAAAAATGTTCCACTGAAGAAAATTGGCGTAAATGAACCAGAAAATACAAAAGATGGTTTTAACGATACTTCCGAGCGAGACAGTCTCAAAGGAAACAAGACAACAAAAGACAACATCAATAGATTGAGAAACATTTTGCTCTTCACTGACAACACACCAGATGCAAACTTGTCGGACTGCATCAGCGAGACATCTTTATCCATAGCTGTGCCAAAAGACCGGATTTTCCATAAGAAGTACTTGCTAAAAAGCAACAAAGTCTCGCGAAAACAATCCTTGGAACCAAAGAAACTAAGTGTTGACATTCAATCAGAACTCAAAAAGTTCGATGAAAAAAGCAGCTTCAATGATGTTCTTCACAGTAATGCAACTAACAAACTTGATACTCAAACAAAATTTCGATCTCTTCATTCGAAGGACATTGACGGCAGGCCCAGAAGCTTACGAAAAAGAGATCTCACCTTACATCAAGTTGAATCAAAAAATGCAACAAATATACCCACGAATGATGGAAACAATTCAACGACTACTATTGCTGGAAGTAATATTCTCGAATACTCAACAGATTCACGCCAGAGCACGGAAGTAATTACAACCTCTTTCGAACCATCTCACAGCCCATACACCAAAGAAGTAGGACAAAACGTCACTATCTCAACTTTATTCACTTCCGGCGGTGATAATGGAAAGAAGTCTGAGTTTTCTACTCCAGTTAGTTTCTACTCCAGTGAAAATATCAGCGATTCAGACACGACAAAGTTTGATGAAAACCAAGGTAATCTGAACACAACATTCGGTGTCATTGGAACGCAGAGAATGAGCACAAGCAAGGATGAAACAATCACTGCCAGTGACTTCAGCATGAATAATTTCACAGAAAGTGGACTTTCAGATGAAATCATAGATCATACTATGAAAAATGAAGATGATTCTGTAACACAGTTTGGAACCTTACATGCAGAACATTCGAATCCAACACATGACTCTAATGTTGAGATGAAATCCAGCGAATTGTTAAACACAGAAATTAAAACCCAAGAAACAAAACATGAGATAGAAACAACAACCACCAACTTGTCATTTATGGTCAATGACAGTTTCACAGAAACTCGCAGTACACTGCACCTTACAACACCAAAATACAATGATGACAATACCAATGGAAACAAAACAACAATCGTGACTGGTGAATCAAGTATGAAACTTCCTACTAATGAGTCAGAAGATTCGCAGGAGATTGATAGTGTTCAGATCGTGAAAAACCAAAGTAACATAGGAGATAAAAACGAGAGAACCATGCCCACATCACCAAGTTACAAACTAAGGAGGAGATATCATGGGCGAAAGAAACAGAATTTACTTATAACGTCCCTTTTTAACAATGAGAACGAAATTGCAAACTCCAAAGTTGAACAAATAATGTACAGTGCAACCAGAAATGAGACTCGATCATCAAACATGCCCAATGGCAGATGGTTTGTCGTGCCACGTCCGAACTCGAACATGAGAGCAGCAAAGAACGAGAACGAATCTTTGGCGAAATCCAGTGTGCAGTCCCATATACCACCGGAAAATACGGAGAACAACTTGCTGCCTTCTGGTCCCAAGAAGAGATTCCGTTGGAACATACCTTTCCTGAATAAGAAAGAGAAAAAAATAACTCATCAAAATATTGCCTGTTCAGCAGTGGGTCTATTCTCTCATCCGGTAGATTGCACAAAGTTCTACGAATGTTACTGGGACAAATGGGCGCAGAAATTCACGATACACTTGTTTTCTTGCCCAGCAGAACTAGTCTTTGATGAAAGAGTACTCAGTTGTGTGAATCCAGAAAGGCACGAAATGTGCTCCAATCTCAGGAAATGACACAAATTAATTTTAAACTCGATTCCCCAATTTTTTAAAGGTGTGGAAAAATGAATATGTGAAGTTTGGACGCAAAGACACATTCGCGAAAATAAATCACCTCAAGAACAATCTCTTTGATGTCTTAATAAACATTTATTTTGTATCATTTGGAATCTAATTAAATCTGATCAAGTTTTTGCGCCTTTCAATGGCTCTGTGCTCTTTTTATACCAAACGAAAACAAAATCTATTGCCACACATTTAAAATCATTGCAGTAAATATGGGATTTTGATACAATAATCTGTAGACTTAGAAACCAGTCTGTGACAATACCTTGCATAACATCGTTGCTGACAATTACGCGTAAAAATGCATCTTTGTAATATAAACAGCTTCACAAACTGTCAGCTAGGTTCGACAATCAGCATCTGAAGGTAAACGAGAAGTTTTTCAAGCAACTCCATTATATGAACCTGTTCCTGAAAAGAAGGAAAAAGGTTTTTTAAAAGTAATGAAATCCATGAGCGAATATAAATGCAAATACATCTCAATAAAGCAAGATCGTGTAATTGGGAAACATCATATTCAACTATGAATAGTGCATGAAATTGCAACCAAACCATGCCAAAGTGCCTCTGGATGTCATGTCAAACCTCAGTAAACAAATTTTCCGATTCAAGACATGTTAAACCAAAATTTGATACAATGCCAAACTTGTTATAGAGCCAGAATTCTGTGAAATATATGTATATAAATGGTAGAATGGAATCAGGGGTTCGACTACATATTGCAGTGCTCAGGGCAGTAGTCGGCTGAAGTTGGTTTTCTGCAGTTCCCAACTTTGAGGCGTGAATGAGAGCCAATCTTTCCGTTAAAAAGGCCGCAGTGAGCAACAGGCCTACAACAGTATAATTATTCATTCATTACACTTCACTCACTATGAGTTGAGAAAAAACTTTAGTTTCCCTAAAAAACCCAGCCGAGGGGGGGGGGGGAAATGACTATCCACCCAGGGGAGCAAATTTGGAAACCCTGCTTGAAACCCCAATAAATAGGTGGGGGGAAAGAGGAATACAGTACTTCGCTAAGCTGAAGTTGGTTTTCTGCTGTTTTTCAGCTTCGAGATGAGAATGCAAGCTTGTTCCCCATTTGAAAAAGTCTCTCCGCAGAGAGCAGGCAGACCTACAACACCATACTGACATAACATGAAAATACAAGCATTTTCATCTTTACTTCAGAAAATGGAAAACAGATGGCAGCATGAACACTAAACAAACGCAACTAAACAACATAAATACATTAGGGGGCTATACACACACTCATAACACACATTTCAGCACGTGCTGATTCATTAGAAATTCTGCAGAGAAATGTGTATGACGAGCATGTACACTTAAGGAGTCCTTTGCTGAGAGGTTGTTCTCTGAGATCTAGTTCAAAAGATGGACCCTACCGGTGCCGTAGCAGTGGTCAGCTGAAGATAGTTTTCTGTCAGTGGGGGTACTGCTCCAGAAAATGTTTAGCCTTTGTATTAAATTGTGTAAAAGGAAACAAACATGCATTAAAAAAAAATAATAAAAGAACCAAAAATAAAATCAAATTGAATAGCTGGAAGAACGATAGTAATCTAATTCTATACTTTATCACATTCAATAATATGGTACACGGATTTTAAGCATAACACACGTAGAGTAAAAAAAACAAAACAAAAACAACCTTCTACTAGCACACCAGGGTCGGCAATGCGGAAACGACAGTGCTCTCGCCCCCTCACAGCATAAAGTGCAGTTTCTTATGTGAGCATGTGCACAACAGTCAAACATCACGCTGCTGGAACTGTGAAGTGTACAGTTTCATACAAAGATTTTTGTATATTTTTCATAAACCGGGGATGCCCACTGACATTAAGCTTAAGGATTATATATTGTACAAGTATCAAGAATGAATTAAAGAAAAAAGGACTCATTATATTAAATGTTATCGATAATATCAAGTGGAAATAGGGGGTGCTGCAATTCCACAATGCCTATACGTGAGCTGCCACTATTTTCTGTGGTTCCTAACTTAGAGACGCGAATGCAATCAGATCTCCCTTTAGTTAAGTTAAAAAAAGTTAAGTTCACAACACGTACACTCATATTCCAACATTTACCAATTCGTTAGAATTTCTGCACAGAAATATGGACGAGGTGCATGTGTGGTTTAGGTCCCCTCCTATTTTTTTCAATAGACATTTCAGAAACAGAATCTGTCTCCTTAATGAGAAAAGTAAGAGGGATTCTACACAGAGGGATACATGAATTAAATTTCCACAGGCTCGTTTTTGAAACTTCAGGAATTTAACATGCTATAAATGGAGTGTAAATAACATTCAACTTGATTTCCAAAAATCTAAAATGAAATATGTTTGTTTATAATACGAACTAACTTGCAAGGTGGTATCTCTATTTCTTAAACCCGCAAGTCCAGTAACGAGAGACATTTCACTCAACACAATGATATATGGAATTCCCATCTCGTCAAACCTTGAAAAAAAAAATCAAAATTAATTAAATGGATTAAAAAAAACTGAAAACAAAACCCAACTGAAGCAATTTCCAATAAATATGGCGCATCCAGAAAAATGACAGGAAGAGACAAATGTGCCACATACAAGGTGTGATAAGAAAATTTCCCGGACTCTCACTATGAAGAATAAAGGAATAAAGTTACACAGATGTGCTGGGGAGGATCTTATAAGCTTGTATAAGTCAGAGTTTTATAAGGAACTATCCAAAAAATGCTATTTTCCATGCCCATTATCTATATTTTTGCCATTGAAAAGATCATGAGTTAGAAAGTGTGCTCACGTTTCCAGACTGGGGTGCGGGGGGTGCTGTGAGTGCAAATTTTCAACTGAAACTCAAGATGAGCACCCACAGATTTGAAAGATTTCCAAATACTCCTGCATGAAATAGAAGTTAAATTTTGGCTGGAATTCTTACAATGATTATATTTGTTACTAGAGATCGGATGAATATTTGACTGCTATTAGGTATTCAGCATATTTGGCCCTTTTGCCGAATATTTGGTTTGGCTGAATGCTTAGGTATTCAAGATGAGCACCCACAGATCTGAAAGATTTACCAAAAATGCTCATGCATGAAATAGATGTAAAATTTTGGCTGAAATTCTCACAATGATTATATTTGTTACTAGAGATGGGATGAATATTTGGCCCTTTTGCCGAATATTTGGTTCAAGCATTCAGCCAGATACCTGTGTATATCTAAGCACATCAAACTAATTTAAAAAAATTGTATTAATAGGAATTATTTGTATTCATTAAAAATTCACTGATTATATTTCATTGTGTTGTGTGTATCTCTTTCTGTGCAAAAGGTTATGTCGGTAAATTTTTAGGATAAGTAAAACATGAAACTGAAAATAGAATCCTATTGCAAGAAGGTGGAAGTGAGCATGAATTACACAAGTTCACTAACGGAAGGATGCACCTAGACAAGAAACCAGGGATGCCGGAAGTCAAAAATGTTTGGTGTTTGGTATTGCTCGAGTAATGAACATAATGTTCACTTGGATATGTATGAAGACCATAAGTCACACATTCTACAAAAATGTCCTGTTTTTGGTGAATCTCTCATCGCCCAAACTGAGGAGGGGGGGGGGGGAGAATGAGCTATATTTGAATGATGATTGGTGTTGCTTTAGCAACATGAACATATATGTTCCGGCATCCCTGAAAGAAATGTATTGAGAGAAGCAAAGAACATCTGCAGTGGAAAATTAATTAGTAAATTTTGATGCATTTATACTTAAGAGTAAATAATGGTTGACATTTTCTTAATTAGGTGTAAAATTGTAACAACTGTTGAAAAAAAAATTGAATCTAAGTACAGTGATACCTTGTCTTATGAATTTTCCAACGAACAGATTTTTTCATGATTTTTCTGCTTCGACTAATGAACACAGATTCAGTTTACAAACTTTTTCGATGACATGAATGCCTGCACTAACTTAAAATATCCACATCATTAGCTGAATTTTCGCACCAATCACCATCAGAATTATTGTCACTAGGGCATGATTAACTCATGTTCACCTTGGAATCTTTCTTCAGATTTACCCACACTTCTCTTTCTGAAATTCTCTGAGCCATTTCATGTAAAATGAAAAATTCAGCCAAAATAGAAAATGCATTGAAAGTAAAAAAGGGGTAGCCTATGTTTTCAGAACATGCGTTCTTTCAGTGTAAGACTCTTCACATCAAGCTGAACAGTCTGAGAGATTATCCTTTCCCACATCTGCATTCATAAGGCTCAGAAATGAGCTGACCAAATCACAAATGAATGGGGGGACACTTATGAACTCGATTGGGTTGTGCCAACACTAGCTTTATAGTAGATTAAAGCTGGTGTTGGTTGTGTACATAATGTGAAATCAAAACGATCTTCAGCATCTCTCTACAATAATCAAAGAAAGTCAATGAAATCTGCATGGGATATACAGGGTGATTAAGAACTCATGGACGAAACTTTAAGAAGTGAGTCTTGTTGTACAATACATGGTAGTAACAGAAGCGGTGAACCACTAGACTGTTGCTCAGCACTTATTGTCATTTCTGTTGTGGGTTTCAGAAGGAATGGAAATATGGACATGCATTTCATGCACGGTGCTGCAGAGAGGAGTACTTTGGAAGCCTAATGACTGTATCGGGACTGTTTTCTGTCAAGGTGCTTACCGTATCCAAAAATCTTTTGAGTGACTTCATTGATGTTTGTGCAAAAGGGTCTTCTTAGTCAGTGGCATGCGGGAAACAGGGTGTGCCAGTAGTGTGGGGATGGCACAACAAGCCCATTTTGTACAGACACCATTGCAATCGCCCCAAAGATTTTCGATCTGGCATGTCTTGCTGAAAAACATTCTCTGTGTCGTCGTACAATATATGAAATGCATCTCAGAATTTCCATCTCTTCTGCAATCTATGATAGAAATTACAATAAGTACAAAAAACCAGCGTTTTATGCACTCAATGATAGCGCCATCTAGTGGTTCACCACTCGCAGTGTGGCCCTGCATTGTAAAACAAAAATCGCTTGTTCAGATGTGTTCTATCACTCCTTGAAGTTTTGGCTACATGAGTTCCCAATCACACTGTATAATGTTACCGTTATAATCTGACCTACCATCTGAATTGTGACTCCAGAGAACTGTGATTTAAATGTGGATTCGATAAAACTGTTATGGAGCTCCGCTTGAATTCTTTTGTTAAATGACTTGAAAGATCTGCCAGCTTCTTCACTTTGGCTGGATCATCGCTGTTATTAATGGTGATGGTCACTTTATAGGGTGCTAACCTATGACTCATTCGCAGAACCTACTTATTGGAGGAGGAAAAGAAAATCTAATTGTAAACAACATAAATCAAAGAGAAAGACATGATTGAGAAAAAAAACTACATAAAAAGAGAAAGAAAACAACTGAATGGTTTCAAAACAGTATGTGCGGTACTTCCTTTACATTAGTTTTAATTAGTGAAGATTAAGGAATTTTAACTATGATGTATGAAAAATTAGCATCCTAATAATGATTCCTGACTGATTTCGACTACTACCAATCACTTGCAATTCATATATATGATTTCAATTTTGATAAAAAA
This sequence comes from Pholcus phalangioides, assembly GCF_987345545.1. Classification (NCBI taxonomy): domain Eukaryota; kingdom Metazoa; phylum Arthropoda; class Arachnida; order Araneae; family Pholcidae; genus Pholcus; species Pholcus phalangioides. Next base: position 807,822 of record NW_028301618.1, read on the forward strand.
AAAGTAATTAGCAAATTAGAAGTAAGCAATTGAGAAGCCAGAAAAAACTGGCACACACATAAGCGTATGCAAATAAGGGAGAAATGCAACCCAATCAATGTAACTTGATGCGATGAGTAGCACCTATTTCAGGCAACAGGTAGCTAGGGAAGCTGTAACATTAGCTATGTCTACACTGGTGCGTTTTTTCTGCGTCAATGCGCTTTCCACTGGCACACCTGTCATCAAGCGTGTCGTAAATCACTCAGGCGTGACTCAAACTTGTTGAAAGGCGGCCATTTTCTAAGAGGCATTCCTTTTCCTTCTGCTCCACCAGGTTTGGATTTTCATTCAATTTCCCTTTCCTTTTCGTGAAGATTCAGTGTTGTTTTCATAAGGTTTTTCTCGATTTTTGATGTCAACAAAAAAAAAAAAAACATTGACACTTTTGAAGGCTTCAGGTCACGTAGTGCATTACGTGATATTATTGAAGGTAAATTTAAATTAACGGTAATTATAATTGTAAAATTATAAATTAAACGATTGTCTTGAAAATTATTTTTTGGTAGAATTTCATGTTAAAATGCTGGTCGATTTCTTTTTCATGTTTTGGCGAAGAGCTCGCGTTACGGAGGTTTGCTGTGTAATTATAAAATAATTCACGAGCTCTTCGCGGGGCCACCCAGACACGGCGTTAGAACTTTAACCAGATGTGTTGGAGGGCTGTTTATGATAATAAGATCTAATGGTATGATTTTTCAAAGTATATAAAATTGGTACGCCCTCCGAATATCACTTTCATCGGAGGTCCACCGTGCTGTTGAAACTCTTGACTCCACATTTTTCTAAACATTTCGTGGAGGCACACGAATAATACTTAGTCAACTGTTGGAGGATCACCCTTACCGGATGCAAGACCCCTTTACCAGTGCCTGTTTCTTGCATGGGCAAACGGGGGCAAGTGACCTTCGCCCTTGCAATTTTCTTTCCTTTATTTTTTTTAACCTTCCTTTCCGTAGAATATTTCCAAATGTGGAATTTAATTTGAGAGTAATTATGTAAACTTTTTACATAATTGTAATCTGTAGCAGACATATTCAACCTGCTGCTCGCGGGCACTGTGGTGCTTTCAAAGTGCTTGATGCTTGTGTCCGATTTCATGTTTGCGAGTACTTGATTAACGTCCCAATTTGAACACTTTGTACAAATTACATTCAACGATTAAAATCATCCTGATTTCAAGCAGTCGTATGCCAAACTTGATAAGGGTGCACCCTTTTTGATGATGGGAACAAGCATTGTGCTTGAGACTGGAAAAAAGTTGCCTCAAAGAACGTTATATAAAAGGGTGGGGGAAGGGAAAAGATTAATGTTTGCACAGGGCCCGAATTTATGAGGAACAGACTGTGCCCTTCAGCACAATAATAATCTTCGCTATTTTCTCAAAAACTGTACAGTTTTATGCAGATTTTATTTTCATGAATATTATTAGAGCTGCAACCAGAAGCGTACGCAGGACCAACCTTTCGAGTAGCAAGCCGAGTTTAGGGATGAGCGTACAAGAAACTCTCTTCTAGAGAAATTTTCTGTTACTGACTGTCGAAAGTACGGTATTTCAAGTTTAAAAATTGTTTGAAACAACATATTAAATAATTTTCTTTTTGATATTCGAATTGTGTGCGAAAATGTTTTAAATCTGATCACCTTGGGCTATCATATTCTGCTACTTTTTATTATGAAAAATTATTTAATTTTGGAATTTCAAGTTTATCACTTCTATTACCACGGATTTAGTGCTTTGATGTATGAATAAACACTTGAGAAAAATAATGCGCTGACTATAATTTTGAACGAAAAAAATTATTTAAATACGTATTAGATTATGACTTGGCAAAATAGACGTATACAGTTTTCTTAATTTCTTTGACTCGACTATATTCGGGTAAAGTTGACGAACGACTTGATTTAATTTTTAATTTATTCCGAAGTTGAGCAATTTTGAGAATGATTTCGTCTATATATTCCGTCTTTTATAGAGCAATTTTCCCTCACATATTTTCACATTAAAATGTGGAAATTGCATCCACTGCGACAGTTGCATCGGCATCTGAATTGAAAGGTTTAGCCGTATAGGTGAAGACAGAAAAAAGGCACGCCACTTGAGGCATGCGATAGAATTCAGCGGTAAAGAAAAAAAAAAACGAGATTGAAAGTTGAAAGCTGTTGAAAGAAGACGCACCAGTGAGGACATACCTATTGGTTTCTGTTGCTACAATGGCAGGTTATCACGATTTAAGTGACTTTGAACGTGATTTAGTAGTGAGCGTTCATGAGATGGGTCACAGCATTTCTGAGGTGGAGATGAAATTTGGATTTTCATGTATGATCATAGCAATAGTTTGCTGTGGGTATAAGGAATTCATAGAAACATCAAATCTCTGGCAGAGGTGCCAGGCGAGAAAAGACCCTAAAAGGATGAGACCATGGAACAGCTGACAAGAATCACTTCATGACGTAGACGTGCAGAACTACCTCAAATTGCTACAAATTTCAATTTGGGGCATCAAGAAATGTCAGCATGCGAACTGTACAATGATCCCTTCTTGACATTGGATGGGCTTTGAAGCCAAAGGCCCACTCAAGTACTTTTAATGACTGTGAGGCACATAGTTTTGTGCCTCCCGCCAGCACCGCCATTAGATAGTTGATGACTGAAATCACATTGCCTGATCTGATGAGTCACATTTTCAGCATGGGCGGAGATACGGAGATACAGAGTCAAACGTGGAGTCGACTGATCTAATGTATATATGTAGATGAATTGTCATCATCATCATCGTGCCTCCCTCCCAGACTTCCAAGTCAATCTCTGCCTATGATTCTCAGTTGTGTTGGTGGATGTGTATGAGTATGTAGAAAATCCTAAGAAGCCATGGATCCTGCATGTCAACCGGGGGGGGGGGGGGGGGGGGCGGCTGCTCAAGCTGATGGAGGCTCTGTCAGGGTATCATGGTATGGGGCGTATGTAGTTAGCAGGATATGAGGTCCCTTGATAAGGCTACAGACAACTCTAAAAGGTGACTGATACATAAGCATTCTCCCGATTGCTTACACCAATTCATGTCCTGTGTTCATTCTGACGGACTTGGATAATTCCAACAGGACGGTGTGACACCACACATATTGGGAGTTGCTACAGAGTGGCCCCATGAACCACTCTTCTGACTTCAGCATTTTCTATTGACCACCTAAGACCCCACCCAGACATGATTATTGAGCATACATGGGTTGGATACCTCACAACATGCTGTACAAAAGAGATCTCCATCATCTCACACCGTTATGGAATCATGAACTGTCCTGCAAGAATCATGCAGTGAGTTGAATGCCAGGATACCTTCACAAATTAGTGGAGTCCATGCAATGTCCTGTTGCGGAAGTTTTGCATGCTCAAGGAGGGGGGGGGGGGCAAGCACACAATATTAAGTAGGTGTAACAGTTTTTTTTGCACTTCAGTGTATGGACAGCAAAGGTACAAAATGTATTGAAAAACAATTTACACATACTAAAGGATGTTACCTACTGATCTCGTCGATTCTTGTGAAAGAAGCTGTTTCTCTTCGAATGCATCGTATAAGTAAGCCACGACAGCAAAGTCCAAGTCAGCCTTACATAATATGATGGACGGAACACTACAGCTATCAGTTTGATCATTCCTGGATTCAAAACTTTTGCCGTGAAGTTCTTGCAGTTTTTTACTCCCTATAAGGGATATGGTCTCAACATTTTCATCACCCCATGAAAACTTCTTCCTCAAGGACATAACCTGATCCTCATTGCTCTTCTGTGTGATGTCAGACATCGCAAATTGGGAAGGCATAGCAGAAAACTGTGTAAAAAGAAGAAATTAAAATAGTTAATGTGAATAACAACATTCTTTGTGATAAAAGCTAGATACATAATAATTATATCCCAGAATGGCTCGGGGAAACGTCACAAAAACACCGAACCTTTCTCCACCACATATATCTCTGTCTCTGCCAGAAGTAAAACAAATTTGTTGATTTCTTTGGATCACAGAAGAATGCAATCAGAAGCGAGGTCCATTTCTTTGGTCTCCTAAAGAAGTTGAGAAGAAAAAAAAAAGAATGAATTAAACTGCAACACCAATTATCTCATTGTGCAGGCGATTTAAAAGCCAAGTTTCTCAACCTTTCTGAACCCAAGGATCAGTAAAATGTCAGAAACAATTAGAAGGACCACTTGCATTCCATATTATGGACATGTGGTTTTAGTTGTTCAGAATATTATACATTTATCCCGTCTTTTCAACAGTGCTCCCTTAAATTTGTACAAATACAGTAGAGTCTCGCTTATCCGATTCAAAAATAAAATGGACCGGCAGAACGTTGGATAAGTGAAAATGGTGGATAATAGGTGGTGTTAAGAAAACACCACACTATTACTAATTAAACGTCACACTATGTTATAATTTTACACATTACGAACCTAATAATCATGTTTTCCAACAAAATAACAGAAAAAATGAACTTACAGAATATTCTGAAGTTGGATACAGTACTTAAAAAGTTCAGTCTTGTGATGATTTAAAGAAATATTTGATCGCAGTCTGCTTCCCTGGCGAGTGCCATTTCTTTGCTGTTAAGTCTCGCCATCTTTGTAGCATAACTATGTCGAGTGATGTAAGCATCATCCAATCCCCCCCCCCCCCTTGTCATCAAAAGTCAGCAAATCGGAAACCGCTCACATCATGAAGACTGGGGTTCAAACCCTATAGGTGCCACAGTGATGGTTGGCTGTTGGTTTTTCTGTGGCTTCAAACTTCGAGGCATGAATGCAAGCCAATCTACCCATTTAGAAGTCTCGCCACAGAGAGCAACAGGCCCATAATAATACAAATATCAAATCATTACGCTTCAATCAGAATTTTAAATATAGATTGCAGCACTGGAAAATCAGACATTACAGTAGATACACACTCAGACTGATAGGTACACACACATTCACACTTCCGGCACAACTCAATTGGTAGTAAATTGCCTGTCAATAGACTGGAGCTGTGCTCGGTTGGAAGAAAGAAAGCCCTGTTAATTAATCTACAATGCTATTTTGGCATCCTAAAATTTAAATTTGCAGTGCTGAGGTAGAACACAACAGAAACGACTTGGCGAGAAAAACTGTTGTTTAAGACGGTCCACGATACTCGTGCACGATCAACTAGACCAGTGGTTCTCCACCACCGGGCCCTGATATCATCCATACTGGGCCGCGAGTGATTAGCCATTTCATTTTCCCTCGTTCATTTTCCGTTGGCCTAGTGTTTGACCAGGCTTTCGACTCACAAAAATGAATGGAACCAGGCTGCGGGCTTGAAAAGGTTGAGAACCACTGAACCATACATGATCAACATGATCAACCCATGATGTGTAGGCCCTTGGAGTCATCTGATCTCAAACCTAATTCTGGAAGAATGAACGAAGTGACACATTCTCAGATTACATCAGTGACCCACAGCACATTTAAAGATGACTTAAGTGGTCCGCAGCACAACTATAGATCACTTGTGATCATTTTGCCTCTTCACTGTCTTCAATATGTACCCAGGGAAAAACATACATAATTCCCCCCCCCCCCGCCCTCCACCATAGAGTTCAGGAGAGAAATAACGCCCTTGAAAATTATTTTTCTCGCAGTGACGCGCATATTTTTTTCCCCCAGACTCCATGTCAATAATGGCCACTGTTTGAAGGTTATCTGTAATGTCAAGTCTATGTGACGTGTTCGGGGTTCCAACAAAATGTGGCCGTTGTTTAGAGATTACAGTTGTTCAGAAGTAGCGAGTTAGGGACGAGTTTCCTGGATGGTTTTTTTCTTTCATTAAATGACTAATTCCATAAAAGGAAGAAAAACATAAAACTTAATTAAAAGGTATTGAAGGGAGAAAACTAATTTACCACAAGAACTCGTTACACCCTGGATCTTCAGAAGTTTCAGAAATTGTCTTCAATTTTCCTTTGCTGCTACGTTTTGAGGAAGAAACGCATCCACACGAGAAAGATAGAGCCAAAGGTGAATCTTGACCTACCAGAGATCGAGTGCTCGAATATTGTTCCACTATTTCTACAGATAAGAAAAATACGAACAGTGTTATATGACATAACATACATAAGAACGTATCTCAAATGCAATCAAATTCAAACAACTGAAAACTTGGCTCTTTGGACCAAGCAACATATTTCCAGTCGTTAACAGTCCAATGGAAAAAGCACACAGTTTTGTGACTTACAGTCATCAAGTTACTCGAGAGGGCCTTTGACTCCAAAGCCTAAACAAGTGGGGTGAGGGGGAGCTATTGTACATAGACACTTGCTGATGCTCCAACATCTAAACTTGAGGCAGAGTTGCACGTCTATCTTGTGAAATTATTCTTGTGAGCGGTTGGTGATCCCGTTCCTTCAGGGTCTTTTTCCGCCTGTACTTTTGTCAGAGATTCAATGATTTTCCGGATTCTTTGTATTCACGGTACGCTCTTGCGATGGTTGTGGTTGCATTTTTCTCCTTTATTTGCAAATACTCGTCTGCACCAATTTTTCTGGTGCTTCACAGTATAATTGGGGTTTATATTTGATCTGCCCTTGTATATATACAGATGTGGGGGGGGGGGGAAAGATGATACTAATGCATTTGATGAATTAAATAATTACTTTTACTTAATCATCATTAGACAGGTATGATTAATATAAAATAAAAATTAGAAAACGAGCAGCAGCATGCTGTACACCGATTATACTATGGCACATTAATGTCACCAAAACTACAAAAATGAAATATTAGGGATATTTACAGATATTGTGGTGGCTTCATGTGCCATCTATTAGAATAATTTAGAAACACTACTCATATCCCTATATATATATTCGAGAGAACCATGATTTAACGCTATCATTTATTTCGCAGGAATTCAGTGCTACGATCATTTTGCCCTTGCATCTGATAATGGTTCAAAGCATACAATCCTTAGAAATTGAAGACTTGTTCACTAAGAATTTCTGATGATAAGAGGGGGGGGGGGGTTTATGCCAGATAATGTCACATAACTGAGACCATGAGACAATCTGATATGATAAGAGTCAGAAACGAGAACTCAGAAAATTTCCTTTTGATTTACTAGAAATTTAACGATGAAAAATTTAAGTTTTAAATATTTTGACATGAATTAGAACATCACAGCAAGTTTCCTCACTCCTCTGTACACACTTCCGGTCTGCGAAGAACTAGTCCTATTACGATGAACCATGAGAAAGACCATCGAACTTACATCAGTTTGATGTCAATGGCTCCTTTATGTTCGTGGACCTTAGATGACGATTGAATGGACTGCAGGAACATCAATGGAGTCGTTCTATACCTTGGATAACTGACTCTCCGGGTGGAGTCACCACAGTATAACCGAAAAAGCAAGTGGTCAGTGAAAATTCGAGAACATAGAGAAGAGATCGAGCGATCCCGTTGCAGCTATACAGGGTGTTCTGTTAATGAACCCACAAACTAAGAGGGTTGTTAGTAGATATCAAGAGGAACGAAAATTGTAATGGAACATGGTGTCACGAACCACGTTGATAGGGTGAAAATCGTGAAAAAACGCATGCAGGTTTTGAGATCACGCCGGAACGACAAAAAGTACAATAACTACAAAGAGATTTATTTGATTAATTATTACAAGAGTTGTTAGAAGTGGCGGCCGCTGATGTCATTGCACAGTCTACAACAATGTAAAATGATTCCTGGATGTGCTCAAAGATACCAGGAATGCTTTTGATGTCTGTTGCAGCTATGTTAATCTGCAATATGAGACCCTCCGGTGTGTCCACAGACGTTGCATAAACGAGTGATTTAAGGTGACCTCATTGGAAAAGTCACACAGATTGAGATCTGGCAAACGCAGATGCTAAGCAACGGGTATTACTACCGCAATAGCGCTACTTTGCGTCATCTGCAGCACATGATCCTACCCCAGCCCATGCATTTGGTGATGCTGCTTACATCAAATATGGTGAGAGAACCCACGAAAGCATTCAGCGATCAACTGACATACACCTTTTGTGTCCTCTGGACTCAGAGCCTGCATGCATTTTTTGCGATTTTCACCCTCTCAACGTGGTTTGCGACACCATGTTCCATTGCAATTTTTGTTCCTCTTGATGCCTACAAACAACCCTCTGAGTTTGTTGGCCCATTAACAGAACACCCTGTGCATACAGCCTTTCTGGAAATGATCCAATGACAGGGACTGCCTGCCCGCAGCATAGACCAATCATTGCCGATCATGTGTCATGATTTTATGTCATATGTCTACTTCACCATTTCAGAATGACGATGTGGCAATGGCAGTTGCAATTCCATGTTAATTTGATGAAAACAGCATCTTAGCTGGACATCAGGATGAGGATGCGGCAACATGGTCAGTTGATCTTGGGTTGATACTTGCCAAAAGGTGAAAAAAGGAAATATTTAATGAAAATTTATATTTTTACACTTATTTGAAACAGGTGGCCCCATTTTCACCTGCCGCAGATTCATACCGTTACATAACCCTGGCAATCTAACGCTACCATTTATTTTTTTTGCAGGGATTCGCAGCTACAACAAATCGGCCGAGCCGTCTGGCAGTTGAGTGGTTAGGGAACTAGCTTCTCACTGTGCAGGTCTGGGTTCGAATCCAAGTTTGGGCATGGATGTCTACTAACTTAACACTAACAAATTCCCTGGACGGATCATGCTGATCCCTTGGGAATACGTGAAGATCACGTTATTATTATTATATCTAATCACAGCAGTTTAATAAGCGTAATCCCTAGAAATGGAAGTTTTGTTCACTGGGAATTTTTGGGGTAAAGCGAGACATCAAGAAGGAGGGGGGGGGGGGGGTTGTTGCTATAACAAGACTTGCTTCAACTATACTTGATAATCAGACCGCATGAAGCAAAACACATTTCAATGTTCCACATGTTAATATATTGCCAGTAAATAACTACAATTACCGTCAAGTAATGCGCTATCTGATGCATGAGTATTCAAAGCTGGCGATGTTGCTACGATTTTTTGCACGTGTACAGGCAAGGTCGTACATTCGCTGTTGAACAAGCTGAATGAAAACCTGCGGGAGGAATAAAAAGAAAATAATTCTTAGCATATTACATTCATCAATTAATCAGGGCTAGGAAAAAAAAACCTCCAAAAATTTACATTAGCCCAGTAAATGCGTATACAGCTGGTCGCACTTGTAATGTTCCCACTTATGTTACTCGCTTAGCACAATTAATTTTCATGGTCACAACTATAAGAAATTCTTATTAAGATTTCCCGTTTAAAGCATATTCCCTGCTTACAAAGTTTTTCGACGACAGTTTTTTAAAAAACAGTATAAGCAGGATTCAGTGTATATAATTAAAGTTTCCGCACTCCACGTAGTTTTTTTTCGAAAAATGCTTATCAGAATACCGGCAAGTTTTTACAATATCTTAATGAGACCATGGGAAGGAGAGATGTATGAAATAAGAAAAACATTTCGACCACCAGGAGAAAAAGCGGGGCTTTTGTTTATTAAATTATTCTTTCCATGGCCCATATAGCATATACAGTCAAATGCAGTTTTAACAAATACAGTTATAGCGAATAAATTTTGTTTTAACGAACAATTTTCTACTTCCCCAGATAAGTTTACATAGGGACATTTTCAAAAAACTTGGAAAAGCTTTATAGTGAAGTGATTTCTAAGGTCTCTTGGAGTTGGTTATAATGGGATTCAACTATATACCAAGTTTTGATGGCATACATCTACCAGAACGGGTGTTGCGCATGTCTGAGTAGTATCAGTATACTGACACCGAAATTCTGGGTATCAATAGCCAGGGCCATCTTAAGAGCGTCATGGGTCCCTGGGCCTATTGATTTTCCTGAGGCGCTACCTGGCAAATCAAAAATTTTAACTGATTCTCGTGTTTGTGAGGCCCCTCCCTTGAGACCCCCGGGCCATGCATTAAGATGGTACTGTTAAGCCGGGTTTTCCTAGGAGCAGAATTTCAGCGCCGTGTGAAAACGATGAGTGTTCTACAAAATGTCTGACCACACTCCTTATGTAGTATATTTAGGCCTACCGTTCATCCATATAACTTGATCATTTCCATATAAAACAGGTCACAGTTGGAAATCACTACTACTACTATTACTTTTCGTATAATACATGCACTCGAACACAAACGTGTTCATTGGAAATTCAGGTTTTTTGACCAATCAGTTGGCACGCTGCACGCGCGGTAGGAACCCGCTTTTAGGACAGTGGTTCTCAACCTTTTCTGATTTCCGGAGCCCTTGTCATTGTGTAATTTCTATGGCGGAGCCCTGTTTAACTCGAGGAGCCCTTTATAGAATATTATTTATATGGCGGTACCCTTTAATCCTCTATTTTTTTTGTTTGTTTATAAAATTTATTGATTTATTTTACTATCCTTGAGTGGCAGCAGAGCCCCTGGGAAGTACACATGGTGCCCAAGGGCTCTGCAGAGCACCGGCTGAGAACCGCTGTTCTAGGAAAACCCGGCTTTAATAGCAATGCTAAAGCCGGTGGTTTTTGTAAGGAGCAGATTTTCTGTGTCGCGTGCAACATAAATCGCCCAGCGTGACACGCCATCTACTCATCCACAGGAGCTGTTTTCTTACAAACACGACTCACGCGAGCGCTTTACGCCGGACGTAATTGGCGGACTGCTTCTGGAGGAGGACGCGAATGCGCCATGCGTGTCGCCAATATTCTCTTCATTTTGTTGTTTTTTTTTCCCTTCGTACCGGAGCTTGCAGACGACAGAATAGCTGATGAAAGGTCTATAGGCCTATCTGTGCTCTGAGCTGATGCGCCACGCTAGGAAAGCACAAACGCGTAGCGTGATCAGGTTACACGTTTCTGCCGACGCGAAATGGCCCAATTCGGTTCACGCGGCGCAGGAAAAACCTGCTCCCAGGGAAGGCCCAGCTTATACGAAAGAAATTCATAACCCTCTCACCATTCCTTGAATATGTTTTTTCTCAGTAGCAACCCAAGAGGTCCGTACTTGACACCGGTTATGACGTTTCCGTCGGCCTCTAGTTCGAGTATTTTGTTTCGTTGGCAGAGAGCGAGCAGCCTCCGGAACGACGAGTTTGGCGAGCTCATAGCACGTAAAAATCATTGGCGAGAGATCGAAGAAGAAAACGATGGCTCTCTTTCATTAACATATGTTCTTCATCCACGCATAAATAAATATTCTCGGTGCTAATATCACAAAGTACATCGTGGATGACCGCATTTTCACCACACGTGCGCGCTCAACAACACAAGAAAACTGTAAACAATCAGTTCGAGGTCAAACGATAGGAAGCAAGCTGTATCGTCTGGTTGCCGCTAATATAATTTTTATTGATGTATTGACCATACTACCCGTAGTTTACGGGACAAATTTTCGCCCATAATACTTGGCTTGTTTATTCATTGTATCACATTTTTTTTTGAAAATTATGAAATTCAAATTTTAATTCTTCGAAATTATGAATTCAATATTTTAATTCGAGTTTTGCATCAATTAAAATGTCCTCTTTTTTTTCATATATGGTCATAGAAATAAGTTAAAAGTGTGATTAATTTTTCATTCAATTCAGTTCCTTCTGAGCTAAGTCCTCAAACTTGAACTGAATTCGATGGAAAGTTCAGTCATTTTCGTTGCCCACAAGGAGCCGTTCAAAACAAAGAACCTAATAATAAGCAGACGACAGGTCGAGAGTAAGGCTTCAAACTTCTATGACCATATGTCCAGTATTTTCTGAAACACTCGCATATTTTTTGATCGACCCTTTAAATGTAAGGTTTTTCTCGTTTTTTATCCTCCCAACGGAGCTCACGTTAATTTATTATGGCATCGAGATTATATTAAGCCGGGTTTTCCTAGAAATAAGTTTGTTGCGCAGCGTGAACCGAATTAGACTATTTCGCGCCGACAGAAGCGTGTTACATAATCACGCTACGCGTTTGTGTTTTCCTAGCGAAGCGCATCAGATCAGGCCGGCTATATAAAGTATATGGCTTCGGCATCAGCTACTCTGTCGTCTGCATGCTCTAGTTTGAAGGGAAGGAAAACACTCAAGAGTGAAGAGAATATCGGCAAAAACCGCAGCGCACGACGCATTTGACTCCAGAAGCAGTCGGCCAATCACGCCCGACGTAAAGCGCTGTCGTCAGGCGTATTGCGCTCTTAGGAAAACAGTCATGCTGCTTTTCTTACTGGTGAGTGGGCGGCGTGTCGTGCTGGGCGATTCACGTTGCGCGCGGCACAGGAAACCTGCTCCTAGGAAAACCCGGCTTTACTGGAGGGAGCATCCAGCCGCCGCGACGTCGTCTACATCTAATGCAAGGATACCACGTGACTCGGTGCAAACAAACACGATCCCCCATAGAGATCAATGTTAAAATTGCCGATTAGCATAGAAATGTGGAAATTTAGTAAGGTTTTCCGCCACATCAATAATTTTAAAAATTGAATTTTTGATTTTCGAAATATTGAGTTCGCTTTGAGATACGAAGCCCAGAAAATCAAATATAAAATAATGAGCCAGACCCACTTTTGAGGTGGATGTCCATGCAATAACATTAATTTCAGCTTTTTATTTATATCTCAAGCACGAAAATGAAAATTAATGTCTCCGTATTGTCTTATATTATCCAATTGCATCAATCCATTTTGTTTAGGATGTTTTGAAATTAATTATGGAATTATTTCTTTAATTATTATTTCTTTCATTACTTCTGGAGTAATTGCTTTAATCAATTCTGGATTTGTTTCTTTCATTAATGCTGATATTATTTCTTTTACTAATGCTGGAATTATTTCTTTCATTGATTCTGAAATTATCTCGTTAATTCTGGCATTATCTCTTTCATTAATTTTGGAATTATATCTCATTAATTTTGGAATTATATTTCATTAATTTTGGAATTATATCTCATTGATTTTGGTATTATATCTCATTAATTTTGGAAATATCACTTTTTCATTAATGCTGGAATTATTTCTTTCATTAATTCTAGAATTTTTCTTTCATTAATTTCGAACTATCTTTTACTTTAATTCTGGAATTACAGCTTTCATTAATTTTGTAATTATCACTTCATTAATGCTGAAATTACTTGTTTCATCGATTTTGGAATTATCTCTTCCATTAATTCTATAATTTTTTATTTCATTAATTTTGGAATTTTCCCTTTTTCTTAATTCTGGAATTATTTCTTTCATTATTAATGCTGAAATTATCGCTTTCATTTATTTTGGAACTAAAATTATCTGTTTCATTAAAACTAGAATTTTTCTTTCATTTATTCTGGAATCATCTTTCATTAATTCCGAATTATCTTTCATTAATTCCGAATTATCTTTCATTAATTCTGGAATTATCACTTTCATTAATTTTGGAATTACCTTTCATTAATTTCGGAATTATCACTTTCATTAATTTTGGAATTATCACTTTCATTAATTTTGGAATTATCACTTTCATTAATTTTTCAATTATCTTTCATTAATTCTGGAATTATCACTTTCATTAATTTTGGAATTAACTTTCATTAATTGCGGAATTATCACTTTCATTAATTTTGGAATTATCACTTTCATTAATTTTGGAATTATCACTTTCATTAATTTTGGAATTATCACTTTCATTAATTTTTGAATTATCTTTCATTAATTCTGGAATTATCACTTTCATTTATTTTGGAACTGAAATGATCTCTTTCGTTAATTTTCGAATTGAAATTATCACTTTCATTAATTATGGAATTATCACTTTCATTAATTATGGAATTATCACTTTCATTAATTACGAAATTATCACTTTCATTAATTACGAAATTATCACTTTCATTAATTTTTTAATTATCTTTCATTACTCTCATGAAAGGAATGCCACATGCGACTCATGAAAGGAACAAATCTAAGTTTTGAGAAAAGAGCATTTTATAGTGGGAAAACATTAGCATATATATAGCGCCTGCGAGCAGTTTATATTAAAATATTTTAAGAATGTTTTTCTAGTACAAGGTAGAACAAAAAATTTGAACAGAGTTAGACGCAGAAAATTTCATAGTACTGGAAAATTGAAAAATTCGAAAATGTGGTTTTTTTTTTGGAAAATTTGCGCGCACCAACCCCTTCAATGGAGAGTAAATACAGTCCAAGGGTACCCCTTGGGTTGTTTCCTAAAAGAGCGCAGATACGTGTGGGAAGAAAGCCAAATTTTTCAAAATTGTAAAAATGAGAACGCTCAGAATGACGTCACCAAGTTGGCATATTTTTTGTGATAATTATGATTATTAATAATTATTGTTAGCTATGGCAATCCTAACGATCAAAGGAATCGGAACATCGATATATTAGGAGAGTGGCTCTCAAACTTCTGTCACCTGTGGCTGCCTTGCCTGATTCGTGGTTTATCGGCGGCTCCCCAGAACAGTTTGGCAGATATTTTCCCACACAAACGAACCACTTCAGAGCATAAATAGACACACAAGTCAATATCTCCAGCTCGCCGCGACGCCTCTGGGAACCGCACCGCACACTTTGAAAGACACTGTCTTAGGAGATTGATATACACTGGTGTAAGAAATTAAGAGAATTTGCAGACTTGGTCGATTATCTCTGGAACTACCGTACCGATTTTAATGAAATTTGATATGTACATACACTGATACAATACAAAACAAATAACCATTCAATAATTGTAATACACACGCATGATCGTGCGTAACACTCGTTGGAGTCGGAAGGTATGAAACAGCGGTTGCAGAATAAACAAAAAAAATGGGTTAATAGGGGGTATGGTCCCCTCTTACAGATATACAGGTCTCGCAGCGTGATTTCATACTTGAAATAAGGCAGTTTATCATTTCCTGTGGCAATTGATCCCACACGTTCAGCAACGCTGTTTTCATTCCCTGGATGGTTCCCGGAGGGGGGGGGGGGGTTGCGAGTTGCAATTGCCTTCCCCAGAGCGTCCCAGACATGCTCTATAGGGTTAAGGTCTGGAGATCTGGCTGGCCAATCCATCCGGCGAATACCCTCACTCTCTAGAAAATCGTCGAGCAGAAGAGCTCTATGTGGCCTCGCGTTATCGTCCATTAAAATGAACTCAGGGTCAACTGCATCCCTGAAAAGGCGAACATAGGGCTCCGAGACCTCATCCCTATACCTCACACCAGTCACAGTGCCTCTTTCAAAGACATGGAGAGGTGTGCGGCCATCCAACATGATGCCTGCCCAGACCATTAAACCTCCTCCGCCATAATGGTCGATTTCACGGATATTGGAGGGTAGGTAGCGGGTCCCTGGTTCTCTCCTTATGAACGTACGGCGAGAATCGGTGCTTAGCCTTCCGGGAGTCATCAGTGAAGAGAACGGTCGCCCATTGATCCATACTCCGATCTCTATGCTCTCTGCACCATGATAAACGGATTCTCCTGTCCGTAGAAGTGAGCGGGACGCAAACAGCAGGTCTTCTTGACCTGTTGTTGAAACAACCCTCTCTCATGAAGTCTTTTGGAAACAGTCACCCTTGATACACGGGTTCCTGTGGCTGCATACAAGTCACGAGAGAGCTGAGAGGCTGTAGCACTCCTGTTACGCCTCGCTATAATCGACAAATGGCGATCTTCTCTGGCCGTCGTGGCTCTTGGACGACCTTGCCCAGGCTTTCTCTCGATGGATCCGGTATCCTGGAACTGTTTCCATAAGTTACACACGACGCTGCGCGTTAAATTGAACTCTCTACAAATCTGGACGTGAGATTGGCCTGCTTCTAGCCTCCCCACAATTCGCCACCCCATTCCATCATCTAAACGTCAGTTCAGTTCTTTTCATGAAATTCGATAAAATATGCAAATTCTCTTAATTTATTTCACCAGTGTAGGTTTTTCCGGGATCTCCAGCCACTTCCGTCGAATGTTCAAGTCAATTGGCCGGCCAGTTCACGAAATGGCCAATTTCGGGATTTGGCAGTAACATATATAATTTTTGCACCCGGCCCTTCTGGACCAGTGCCTGCTCTTAATAGAATTTGGTGCCGATCATCTAGGTTCTGGGATGAAAGTGAACTAGGACCCTTGAATGGTTTTGAGGAGTATTCCGCGGACTTATGAACTATCCACCAAGATAACCGGAATCGAATCCTATTAAATGAATCCACCAATCGCTGCTGGTGGTGTTTGGCAAGAAATACTGTACAACCGGAATAATTCCATAAGTTGCTGGGTAAATTTCATCACGTGTGCGGAAAATTCACCGACAGCAAAACAATTCACCGTCACGCAATTCACCGAATGGGAAGTTAACCGCTGGGAAAATTTACTGCCCCGCAATTCAACAACATGAGAATTCACAGCTAGTAAAATTTACCAGCAAACAATTGATTGATGGACTAGCATATCGAATAAGGGGATGAGCAGGTGAGTGAGCCAGTGAGCAATTCATCAAGTAAGTCAGGAGTAAGTGAACGAGCGGGTGAGCAAACGAGCACGTGAGCAGGTGCGTGAGTGAGTCACTCATACGATCACCACTGGCGTATTTATGGGGGGGGCCTTAACGGGGCTATAGACCCTGGCGTCAAGTTCAGAGGGGCAGCAGATTTAAAAAATGCGTGGCAAAGAAAGTAAGTAGAATGGGAGAAGAGAGGACGGTAGAATTTGTATAACCCTAAATAAATCCGTCTCTGCGAGACAGTAAGGGACTAGGTCAGTGAGCGACCCGAGATCATCTAGCGAATACGGGGATATGACCTAGATCTGTGTTTCCCAACTGATGTACCCCGGCACCCTAGGGTGCCGCGATATCGGCTAAGGGGTGCCGCGAGATAGTATATATTGAGATAAATATCAAAAAAAATATTAGTCCACTTAAGGTCTTAAAATAAATTAAGTGTAATTAATTACTTTCACATGCATGACAGACTCATCGGATAAGTCGCCACCTGGTGGCAGTGTCAGCAATGTGAGCTTTGGCCTGAGTTAGGTTTGGCTGTCCGTGTAAGGACCCGCTCGGCCAACGCCATCTATAGCAGAAAGCCGCAGGACGTCAGCTCGTGATGTCAAGCGAAGCTCGTGACGTCACTGAAGAAGTCCATTTCACCTATAGTCATTGGATATACTGCAAAAAAAAAAGGTAAAGATTTCGCATCTGCGTCGGCTTGCTATATCCACTGGCTACATGTGAAATGGACTTCTTCAATGACGACAAAGCTTCGCGCGGATGACTCCTGCTATAGATGATGGTGTTGGGTCAGCGCACACGAGCTTTAAGGAAAGGGGATTCTTTGGCTTTGTAGTTTAATGGTCTAGGGCAGTGATTCCCAACGTGGGCGTTAACGCCTCTTAGGGGGGTGTTGGAATGCTCCGGGGGGGGGGTAGAAGCTACGGGTATAACATAGGATCCTATGAGTTAGATTGCGTTCGGGGACGGTGGGAGAAAAAAAAATTCTAAAGAAGGGGGTGATGGGACAAAAAATGGTTGGGAAACTGTAGTCTGTCTAGGGCGCTCACCCGGCAAGTGAGAGGACGTGGTTTCTCGATTCTCCGCAAGGCCAGTTGAATTTTCGTTCTTGGATTTATCTTCGCATCAGCCACAGTTGTCGAAACCTTCGTAGTAATAGCGGAGAGTGACATCATCTTCGGATGTGCTCTGAAAGACCTCATTCGTCAACACTTATCAAGATTAGCAAGATGCAATAGATATGTACTTTCAATCTCTTAACACTGAAAATGTCGACTGGGTTGCCTCACACTGTAATAAAAAAATAAAATAAATTTCGCTGCTTGCGAACGAAATGAATTCGTTGGTCTTTGCGCCGATTCCACACTCAAAGGTAAATTCACCGAGAGAGTGAGGTAGGTGTCGGTGGCTGTTTTTTTGGCTTGTACTGAGAGAGGAGTATCTTAATCTAATGAAGAAAGCAATTATGCACTTTTCCCTTTTCAACATCATCTACACTGCTCAAAACAATTAGGGGAGCACATGGTTTTAACAAAATTACGCAAAGATGTATACCGATAAGTAACATAAAATGAATCATCCATAATTTAAAGCCTAGCAGGAAACGGAAGAAGAAAACTTCATATGCAAATCAAAGTTCATGACGTCAAAAACCAGAAAAATGAGATAAGGGCAGAAACGTCTGTTTTACTGCCGTAACTGTGAAATTCGATTGCGCAGTATTTTTTTTTTTGAGACAAGGTGACTTGAGGATATCTCAACAACGTGATTTACCGGAATCCATGGCATGGCGTGTTATAGGCAGACTGGAATCCGGGCAAACACAACGTAGTGTCGCGGATGCTGTTGGAGTCGCCAGAAGTGTTGTTGCAAGGCTGTGGAATCGATTCCAAGAAACAGGAAATGTTAGACGTCGACCAGGGCAAGGTCGGCCACGCGCCACTACAGCAACTGATGACCGGTATGTACGGTTAACAGCCCGTCGAAACAGAACAGAGAATGTTCTGTAATGTCTTCAAAGACGGTTGCTCTTGGCAACAGGACGAAGGGTGTCCAGCCAAACAGTACGTAATCGGCTTCATGAGGGAGGGCTCTATGCACGTAGGCCAATGGTCTGCATTCCGTTGACCCCACGCCACCGTGCGGCCCGAAGAAGATGGGCTGCTGAACATCGAGATTGGGAGCAACATGATTGGAGCCAAGTGCTGTTTACAGACGAGTCCCGATTCAGTCTGGAGTGTGACACCCGACGTGTTCTGGTATGGAGGGACAGGGGCACTCGAAATAACCCCGCATTCGTTCGTGAAAGGTCACAATACAGACGAGCTGGTTGGATGGTATGGGGTGGAATCAGCATAGGCGGACGTACGGACCTGCATATCATTCGGAATGGCACTTTGACGGCCCGAAGGTATGCAGACGTGATACTGCGACCTCATGTCATCCCTTACGCTGGAGCCATTGGAGATTCCTTTGTTTTCCAGGATGATAATGCCCGACCGCATAGAGTTCGTCTGGTGGCGAACATGCTTGAAGCTGAAACAATACAGCGTATGGAATGGCCAGCGTGCTCTCCTGACCTGAATCCAATCGAGCATGTTTGGGACATGCTCGGGCGACGCATTGCTGCGCGACCAAGGCCGCCTGTTACTGTCCGAGACTTGCAGATTGCACTTCTTGAGGAGTGGAACAGTATTCCCCAAAGTCTGATCGATAACCTCATCGCATCCATGGCAAACAGGTGTGCAGCAGTCTTAGCTGTTCGAGGAGACCACACGCCCTATTAAAACTCGTGCATCATGTCTAAACAGTACTTTTTTTTATCGTTTACATGTAACCAAATTGTTGCCCTAAATCATCTTTTCATGTTTTTTCCATATTTTCAAAGAATTAAAGCTTAATTCCAAATTTTTTTACGTCTTTTTTCTGTATTGCGCATTGATACGCGTGTACTATCCATTGTATGCCAATACGTGGCTGTCTCGCACGGTTTTCTTCACTTTTTTGCTTGCTTCCCCTAATTGTTTTAAGCAGTGCATATAAAATTGATTTTCTGTATGTCTCTCTCTCTCTCTCTCAGTGTGTGTGTGTGTGTGTATGTTCTCTATACAAATCTACAATTTTAGATAGGACCCGACCAAATAGGACCCGACTTGAACGATAGGTTACTTTAAAATTTCGTCAGAGCAGGGCAAATGCCCCAAATGAGCAAAAAACGGTCAGGCAACAATGGTTTCTGAGCCTCAACAATCACTTTCGGAATGTTTACTTCGGTTACCGTGGTTTCCTAGCAATGCGTTTCAGACGTGTATATGCCTTTACAATGGTTTGTCACTTCTTTAATGCTACCAGTGTATGTATATGTATAATAGTTTATGCCTTTATAATGAATGGTTTGCCACTTTTTCAATCCTCCCAGTAAGGAGATTTTGTGAATAGATGCCATAATCATTATCAGCATCACTTTGAGGGTCAGGAAAAGGGGATCCTCATAGAAATCAGGTATTCATTTGAAATTGCCAATTTTACTGTGGGGTCGTTCAAGTATTACGTCATCATCGATGGGGGGGGGGGAGGGGGTCAAAAATGGTTAAAAATTCATTTGCTTACGTAATACTTGAACTTTGGATAATCCTTACGTCATCAACCACCCTTTATGAAAATATGAGTTAGCTGTATTAGAGCTGATGACGAAATTTTGCTGACAAGGGGGGAGGGGGTCAAAAATGGTTAAAAATTTGCTTACGTAATACTTGAACGGCCCCTGTAGAATTGCGGAAATTTGGTGGGGGGTTTTCTGTCACATCAATAATTTTAAAAATTGTATAGAATTCTCGATTTTTGAAATATTGAGTTCGCTTAGAGATATACGAAGCTCAGGAGATTAAACATGAAGTAATTAGCCTCGGACCTGCTTTCGAGTTGAATATCCATGTAATAACATTGATTTCAACTTTTTATTCACATCTTCTCAAGTATGAAAATTAATGTCTCCGTATTTTCTTTTGATATTCAACTGCATAAATTCATGTGGGTTAGGATATTTTAAAATTAATTATGGGCCCGTAAAAAGTATATCGAAAAAATTCCACAGCTTTAATTAAGCATTTTTGGAAGCTGAAACTGGCAGAGATAGATAACTTGAAGTTCGGGGAGGGGCATCGAAATACTGAGCGACCCTTAAAAAAAAAGGGGAAAAAATATATATATTCATTTCTACGTTTCTTTAAATCTATAATTTTATCTATAGTTTGTTTCAGGTTAACTTTGCAGTGGAGAGAATGGTAGAGAGTGTATTCCTTCGCCGCAAAATATAGTTCCCATACATCGGAGGTTTATGATGATCATTTATATAGAATATTTCAAATTTTTTTATGATTTTGAAAAAGATACTGAAAAAATACCGTTTTGAACCAATGTATATTCGTTTAAAATTTTTAAATTAGAAAAATATTGGTTACCATTATCAAAAATCCATGGCGAGCTCAAGAACATTTTGGCGCGATTTCCAAGAAATTTTCCCCGCCAATATTACTATCGTGCTTTTTTTTTTTTTTTTTGATTGCACAGTTATATATATATATATATATATATTATATCGTCAGTTTGTTGAATTTTTTCCGATATAATTTTTCATTCAGTTTTGCATGTAGTTATATGCCTACACACCCAGACGAATATTCAATCAGGTTTTTTTGTCTCGCGAAAATAACCTCCAACGAATTCAGATATTCACTCATAGATTACAGCAAGTGTCCCTCTTTCACGACAGCGCCGATACCGTTGTGGAGGCTCTTTCTTTATGGGTGTAGGTTACGGTTCCAGACCCCTCCTTTTTTTTTTATCTATTTCTTGCCGTGTTCGTAGGATAGGGGTGGTTTCTGAATTCCGATAGCGGAGGGTGTTGACATGAGTAATGTCTTTTTTTCACCCACGCTAACGCCGTCTTCTCCCCCACAGCAGAGACTGTTCCTCCAGATGCCCCTTCGGTGTCTCTCCAGATAAATATAAATAAGCAAGAGAGAGAGGCCCACAATGGTTTAGGCTTGCAGTGTATTTTTTTCTTCTGTGACAGTTGTATCTTTCTTTTCACCATTGATTGACACGCTAAAATAATCTACGTTCTTTTTGGCAATAATTGAAAAAGAAGAGGAATTTTGGATTGCAGATGGAACGCATGTTGGACAAACAACAGTTAATAAGTAATACTGCTGCAATTTTTTCTACAAGCCTTACGTCGCTGTGGTGGTCGAGTGGTTATAGTGACGGACTCGCGATGCGAGGATCCGGGTTCGAACCCCACAGTGGTGGTCGGCTGAAGTTGGTTTTCTGTGGTTCCCAACTTCCAGGCGCAAATGCGAGCCGATCTCCCCGTTAAAAAGTCTCGCCACAGAGAGCAACAGTCCTGCAACGATAAATCATTCAATCATAACACTTCACTCATAGTTAGAAAAACTGGTGGCAGATGGCAGCACTACACATAACAAGCATTACAGAACAAAAAAAACTTCACGTCAGGTTTCACTACACGTACACGCACATTCCCGCATGTACCGATTCGTTGGGGGGTTCCGCGGGGGGGGGGGGGGGGTGTAGCAGTAGCAGTAGTAGGTAGGGCCTCCAAAAAATGGCTCAGGGATCCATGATGTTCTTAAGTCAGCCACCTCGTTGGGCAATTTGCCTGTTGTGGCGTTGTATTTGTATTACACGTAAAAAAATTTTTTTTCTTCGAGATTGGCGAGAATCAGCCATACCTTACCGAGGCCGCGCATCGATACACAGGTTAAGAGGCTTTCGTTGGCATAGCAACGAGTGATGCGGTTCCCTCGTAGTTTCCTCTTCACTGCAAAGTTAACCTAAAACGGACTAATAGATTTGTTTATTTCATGAGCCGCGCAGGAAGTCGCCATATTGGTTAACTTAGACATGGTTTGCATGTCCCTCAAAGAAAGAGGGAGATATCGCATGATCCAAAAAGCCTTATTGAAGAAAACCCGGAAACACAACGTCGGGTATTATAGCTAGTATACTATAATATAGGCGCCCTGATCTGATGCGCTACGCTAGGAAAACACAAACGCGTAGCGTGATTATGTAACACGTTTCTGCCGACGCGAAATGATCCAGTTCGGGTTCACGCTGCGCGGAAAAAGAAACCTATTTCTATACATGGAAAACCCGACTGAAGTAACGTAAAGATACCAGCCGATGTAAAGGCGTTCATCCTCCAATGACGGGACTCCATTTCCTCATCAGAAATGCCGGACACGAGACTGGCTGAAGTTCCAAGCCTAGAATATAGCGAGGATATTTAGTTGTTTTATTTTTCTGCTATCACTTCCGTCAAAACTTGTTTGGACAAGATTCAAAGACGAATCAGAATCAGCGTTAGGGAGGCTGAAATCAGCGGAAAGGGGGGTTCTCGTCTGCGACACAGAAAGTGGTGAGTGTGTGTGTGTTTCCAGCGACGCCGCCATTTCTTTTCCTCCTTGTCCTGAAGATGTTTCTGTTGTATCAGCGGAAGTTTTGAAACCACCAGAAACTCGCCAATGATGCTCTATTACCTGGTCGTCCTCCGCAAGACCGAACCGAAGTGCACCGTCCTGTGCTCGGAAGCGGACGTCTCCTCCTTCAAGTTCTTCAACCGCAACAGCGCCAAGGAGTTCATGCTGTTCTCGATCCAGGCGCTCGTCGACAGGCTGCCGCCGGGAGGGAGGGTGTCGGTCAAGGAGCAGGACTACATCTGCCACGTCTGGATCAGGGAGGACTCGCTGGCGGCCGGGCTGGTCTCGGACCTGGAGTACCCGCTCCGGGCCGCTCACGCCGTCCTCAACAAGACCCTGGCCGAGTTCGGCGAGGCCGCCTTCGTGATGCCGGGCAACTGCCCCCAGGGCGTTGGCGTCGGATCGTCGTCGTTGGACGAGCAAGGAGTGGAGTCGGCCGAGATGTCGTTCTCGGGCCTGAAAGTGATCCTGGCCGACAACCAAGACCCGAGGAAGATCGACCCGCTGCTGCGGATCCAGGCCGATCTGGACGAGACGAAGATAATACTGCACAACACCCTGCAGGCCGTGCTCGAGAGGGGCGAGAACCTGGACACCCTCGTCGCCAAGTCGGATCAGCTGAGCACGCAGGCGAAGGTCTTCTACAAGACTGCCAGGAAGACAAACTCTTGCTGTAAGTGAATGGACTAGATGTGAATGTAGCCACCCCCCCCCCTCCCCCACACGTCCTCCGTGGTGTCACGGGGGGTCGGGTTTTGATAATGAGTATTTGGACACATGTCAAAATAAATTTTTCGCTTCTTGGCCTACAAATTGTAATGTCGCCAACAACGCCATTGATTTTTTAGATTTTGTATTCCCCAACCGGCCCATGGGCCGCAGTCATCGCACCCAATTCCAGTTTCACGATGTCATGGTTCTCCCAAGGTTGGTAACCACTGCTACACAATCATGGTCCCGCAAGGGTGGGGGGGGGGGCGCTGACAGGGCTGCAGCCCGGAACGATTCGCCATTTTCCCGCGAGCCAAATGTGGCCCTCGGTGTCAACTGATGTGGCTCGTGACCTCGAATCAAATTTTTTTTTTTTTTTTTTTGAAAATGAAATTAGCACATTCGCAGAGCACTGTACTGCCCCGTGCCACAGTTCCGCGTTACTCATGTGGCCCACGGCACACTTCCAGATCACTCAAGTGACACCCGTCACATTTACAGATCGCTTAAGTGACCCATGGTACAGTTCCACATTACTCAAGTTACCCGCAACGCATTGACCAATCACTCAAGTGACCCGCGGCACAGTTTCAGAGCATTTAAGTGGCCCGCAACGCATTTTCAGGTTGAACAGCTCGCAGCACATTTCCAGCTCACTTTAGTGCCCCCCCCCCCCATTCTCCAAAAGGTTGGGCACGCTTACTTTAAACTCACTATATGGGGGGGGAGGAAGTGCCGTTTTAACGCATTGGCCCATCCAGGGGCTCCCAAAAGGGAAAGTGGGGGGGGGGGGCTCAGAAGAAACGATAAAAAGCTGAATATTTCGAGAATTTTCCAGGTAGGGGTCCCTGAAAAAATCACTTTGGCCCGGGGGCCCCTTCCCTCGATGCTTTTAAGACTGTCCTGAACGGCACCACAGCGGAAAGGGCCGTCAGGGATAGATGACTGCTACCCAAAGCACAACTAAACGCGCTTTTGTGTCAAGAGCATGCCTTCGCCCCCGCCCCTCCCCCACGTGTAAGTTTACATAAGTCGTTATAGGCCGAATTTAGTAGACTCCTTACGGTCAGGGCACCGGCCACATTTGGTCTGCGGGCTAAGGGTTTATCATGTATGTCTCAGAGGATGAAAAATGGCTAAAAATTTGCTTACGTACTACTTGAATGGCCCCCATAGCCTACAGATTTTTAAGCACCGATGGCAATTTTCTAGTCGCCATGGTGACTTGGAGCCTGGGATTTGTCAAGCCCTGACCTAGAAACGGTACAAGCATGCGAGTAATTGAGTGACCTACAGCGTGCGCAGAGCATATTAATGATCAAAAGAAAGGCCTACAGAGCATGGGACCCTGGTCAGTGAGCGATCAAAAGCGTGACCAAAAACGTGTGCAAGCACGTGAATGACCGAAAGAGAAACAGAGAGAGAGAGAGAGAGGCCAGGTGTCGGTGAGCGATCTATAAATCGTGGCCTAGAGAGCATGTGAGTGACCAGTACAAGTGTGCAATCATGTGAATGACCAAAAGGGTGACGTAGAGATTGTGTGAGCATGTGAGTGGACCAAAACAGTACGCCAGCATGTAATGTAAGTAAGTAGCATAAAGAGTGACACATACAGGCACGCGCGTATTCACAGGAGCGTTAGGCCAAGCCGGGAATTACTCGGGGGGGGGGGGAAGAACAGTGCCGTCTTAACTCATGGGCCCACCCGGGCACGGCCCGGGGGACTCAAGAGAAGAGGAGGGGGCCTCTTAAAAGTGAGATCCGGTTGAAATTTTCTAGAATTCACCAGGTAGGGCCTCAGAAAAACCACGGCCCGGGAGCCCATGATGCTCTTAAGACGGCCCTGGGGTAGGCAAGGCAAATTCGAGAAATAAATGGCCAACAAGGATACTAGAATAGCTTAGAACGTGAGAAGGGCGGCAAAATTTGTGTAGCCCACAGGCGGAAAAACAGTAAATGCGCCGGTGGGCACACGTCGGAATGCGCGTCTTTTAATCAGGTTTAATGAGTAATGTAGTGCTCGGCCCAATGTCCGAAGTTCGGGCTTTAGCCGGTACCTATATAGCGATTCCTATACATTCCTACATCGATCACTATGATTCGGGGTGATCGTCACCATGAACGATCCTTATTACATTATGTTTTTTCACACTGTAGATTCACTACACATGTATGGGGGGGGGGGGGGTAGGTCTGTGATGGATCCCAGTCAAAGGGTCCTGCAACAGAATATGAGGGCCATGAAAGAGGCCACGGTCTTGGAAGTTATGTAATGAATTGTGTGAACAAAGCAGGTAAGTACGAGTAGTCAGTGCCGTCTTAACGCATGGGCCCACCCGGGGGGCCTCACAAAATTGGAAACTAATTGAAATTTTCGAGAATTTTCCAGGTAGGGTCCCAGAAAAATCAATTGGCCCGGGGGCCCATGACGCTCTTAAGACGGCCCTGAGAGAGTAGGTATCTCCCACACACTTAAATAAGTCGTTTTCTATTACTTTTTCGATAATCCGAGTTGGTCTCGATCCCGTTCACCTAGGATTATCGAGACGCTATTTACTGCTTAACCGTTAGGGGGCGCGGTATCGCACTCTCCTTAAAAGAGCACCGCCCGAATGACGGGCATGTACTGGTGCTCTTGACTCGAAAAAAACAACAACATTCAAGCACACCCGGTACCTCATTTTTAAGGTGTCGACATACGAACGGGAAAGCGGATGAAGTGGATGAAACAACTGAGGATGCGACGGCGCTATCCCAGAAAGAGGATGAAACGGAAAAGGATGAATCGGGACAACACAGCGTGTATGGGGGAACCTCTTCAGAGCCGAAAAGCCTCTTTTGTAATGTGCCGCGCAACCTCAAGTGTAGGCTTATGTGTGGGCCGCAATAATGTAAAAAAAAGAAGACCCGTGGTACATTCCCAGATTACTTGAGTGACCTGCGCCACAATTTTATATCGCTTGAGTGACCCCGCACATTTTTTTCAGATTACTTGAGTGACCTGCGCCACAATTTTATATCACTTGAGTGACCCCGCACATTTACAAATCACTTGAGCGTCACGTGGTACCTTTCCAGATCACTTGAGTGACCCGTGGCACATTTTCAAATCTTGAGTGATCCGCACATTTTTTTCAGATCACCTGAGTGACGCACGGCACTTTTTTTGCAAATCACTTGAGTGACCCGCGGCACATTTAAAAATCATTTGAGTGACCCGTGGTACCTTTCCAGATCACTTGAGTGACCCGTGGCACATTTTCAAATCTTGAGGGATCCGTACATTTTTTTCAGATCACCTGAGTGAAGCACGGCAATTTTTTTTGCAAATCACTTGAGTGACCCGCGGCACATTTAAAAATCATTTGAGTGACCCGTGGTACCTTTCCAGATCACTTGAGTGACCCGTGGCACATTTTCAAATCTTGAGTGATCCGCACATTTTTTTCAGATCACCTGAGTGACGCACGGCACTTTTTTTTGCAAATCACTTGAGTGACCCGCGGCACATTTAAAAATCATTTGAGTGACCCGTGGTACTTTTCCAGATCACTTGATTGACCTGCGGTACAATTCCAAATCACTTGAGTGACCGGCGGTACACTTCCAAATCACTTGAGTGACCTGCGGTACACTACCAAATCACTTGAGTGATCTGCGGTACATTTTTAAATCCCTTGAGTGACCCGTGGCATAGTTCTAGATCACTTAAGTAGCCCGCGACACGTTTTCAAATCAATTAAGTGACCCACTAAAATGTTCAGCGAGCACCCCTTGACATAGGTGTGCCTTTCCGAATGATGGGCATGGGTGCTCTTGACTCAAAACAAAAGCCCAATCCGCACCTCATTCTTAAGGTATCGACAGAGGAACGGGAAGCGGATGAAGTGGATGAAACTGAACTGAACTTTATATCACCTGAGGATGAAACGGCGCTATCCCAGCAATAGGATGAAACGGGAAAGGATGAATCGGGACATCACAGTGCGTAAGGGACCCTTTTTAGAGACAAAAAGCCTCGTTTCAAATGTGCCGCGCAACCTCAAGTGTAGGCTTATGTGTGCGCCGCCATAATGGAAAAAAACAAGACCCGTAGATTACTTGAGGGACGGACCTGCGCCACGTTTTTATATCACTTGAGTGACCCCGCAAATTTTTTTCAGATCACTTGAGTGACCCACGCACATTTTCATTCAGATGACTTGAGTGACCGGCGGCACATTTACAAATCACTTGACTGACCCGTGGCACATTTTCAGATAGCTTGAGTGATCCGCACATTTTTTTCTGATCACCTGAGATACCCACGGCACATTTTTTTCAAATCACTGGAGTGACCCACGGTACCTTTACAGATCACTTGAGTGACCGGTGGCACATTTACAAATCACTTAAGGGACCTGTGGTACCTTTCCAGATCACTTGAGCGACCTGCGGTTCATTTTCAAATCACTTGACTGACCCCTGGTACATTTTATGATGACTTGAGTGACCCGCACATTTTTTTCAGATCACTTGCGTGACCGGCGGCACATTTACAAATCACTTGAGGGACCTGCGGTACTTTTCCAGATCACTTGAGCGACCAGCGGTTCCTTTCCAGATCACTTGAGCGACCTGCGGTGCATTTTCAAATCACTTGACTAACCCGCGGTACATTTTCAGATCGCTTGAGTGACCCGCACATTTTTTTCAGATCACCTGAGTGCACATTTAAAAATCACTTGAGGGACACGTGGTACCTTTCCAGATCACTTGAGTGACCCGTGGCACATTTAAAAATCGTTTGAGTGACCCGTGGTACCTTTCCAGATCACTTGATTGACATGCGGTACACTTCCAAATCACTTGAGTGACCTGCGTTACATTTTCAAATCCCTTGAGTGACCCGTGGCATAGTTCTAGATCACTTACGTGGCCTGCGACGCGTTTTCAAACCAATTAAGTGACCCACACTCTTTAAAATGCTGACATAGGTGTTACTTTCCGAATGATGGGCATGTACTGGTGCTCTCGACTCAAAAGGCATTCCAGCCCAATCCGCACCTCATTTTTAAGATATCGACATACGAACGGGAAGCGGATGAAGTGGATGAAACTGAACTGGAATTTGTTACTCGAGGATGTGACGGCACTATCCCAGCAAGAGGATGAAACGGGAAAGGATGAATCGGGACATCACCATGTGTACGGGAGGCCCCCCCCCCCCTTTTAGAGACAAAAAAAATCTGTGCCGCGCAAGTTCAAGTGTAATCTTAAGTGTGCCGCCAAATAGAAAAGGTTTGAAAGCGTTATAATGGGGGGGGGGGGGGGTGAGAACAAAGGACCACCAGTATGATGATAATAATAATTATAATTTGATGATGATTTCTAGAAATCGAATACCAGTCGATATTTGCATACGGTGATATAATTCCGTCTCGTATTGTTTTTTCAATGTGCCAATACTTGACACAGTGTTATCAATTATGATTGTCGTTACATTTTACGATTTGTGGCAGATGAATGTGATTTGACTCACCCATAAATAACAGGTATCCAAAAGCCCGCATATAACGAAGAATGATTGGGTTTGGACCCTCATGTCATATACGCGACTGACATTGACGCCATCAATTTTCTTGACCCCGTCGCGATCGATGGGATCGGTCATTAATGAAGTCGTCCTCTTCCTCCAGTCGACATTGTTTTTAAGGACCTCCGTCGGGTTCTGGTGATCATCGACATCTTCTCTGTTTCGGCGTTAGACATGATGCTGCCGCACGCCGCAATGTCGTTCACATTGGTGGTCTCCCTTGCAATGCAGGTAAGAACTTCTTCTTTTTTCAGTTGAAGGTAAACTCGCTTATAACGACCGATCGAATATTCTGAGAATTTTTTGTCGTTTCGACTGAATTAAAAACACGGTGAAATTGGGGGAACGGGAGAGTCATAAATACGAGATATCAGATAGTTTCAGAAAATTAATGAGAAAAAAATATACTTTCAGAATCAACGGAATAAAATAGTTTCAGAATCAACGGAATGAAATAGTTTCAGAATTAATGGGAGGAAAAGTTTTGGAATTAACGGGAAAAAATAGTTTCAGAATTAATGGAGGAAAACAGTTTCAGAATCAACGGAATAAAACAGTTTCAGAATCAACGGAATAAAACAGTTTCAGAATCAACGGAATAAAACAGTTTCAGAATCAACGGAATAAAACAGTTTCAGAATCAACGGAATAAAACAGTTTCAGAATCAAAGGAATAAAACAGTTTCAGAATCAACGGGGGAAAAATTCAGAATGAACAATAAAAATTTCGGAATTAACGGGGAAAAATAGTTTCAGAATTAACGCAAAGAATAGTTTCAGAATTAACGCAAAGAATAGTTTCAGAGTTAACGCAAAGAATAGTTTCAGAATTAACGCAAAGAATAGTTTCAGAATTAACGCAAAGAATAGTTTCAGAGTTAACGCAAAACGCAAAGAATAGTTTCAGAATTAACGCAAAGAATAGTTTCAGAATTAACGCAAAGAATAGTTTCAGAATTAACGCAAAGAATAGTTTCAGAATTAACGCAAAGAATAGTTTCAGAATTAACGCAAAGAATAGTTTCAGAATTAACGCAAAGAATAGTTTCAGAGTTAACGCAAAACGCAAAGAATAGTTTCAGAATTAACGCAAAGAATAGTTTCAGAATTAACGCAAAGAATAGTTTCAGAGTTAACGCAAAGAATGGTTTCAAAATGAATGAACAGAATACTTTCAGAAAGAACGGGAAGAAATAGTTTCAGAATTAACTTCGGAATTATCGAAACAAAACAATTTCAGAGAGAGAAAACTAACCAAAAAAATGTTTTCAGAATTTTACGGGGGGGGGGGGGGGAAGCCTCAGAATTAACGGAGAAAAATAATTTCAAAATTACCGAAAAAAAACGGCTTCAGAAAACTGAGGTGCCCCGACGACTGAATCAAGAAAAACGCTGGGGGAAGGGGAAGGGATCATATATCACTAGTGCTCGCCAAAAACATTGCCGTTTGCGAAAGAAATCGCCAAATATCACTCCTAAGTAACCCTTGGCAAGAAATACTGTGCTACAGCAAGTGTGTAGTGATTTAAAACATATTTCTCCGGCAAAAAAATGCAACATAACTAATATGCGAGATTATTAGTTAAGCCGGGTTTTCCTAGGAATAGGTTTCTTGCGCCGCGTGAACCGAATGAGACCATTTTGCGCCGGCAGAAACGTGTTACATAATCACGCTACGCGTTTGTGTTTTCCTAGCGTGACGCATCATGTCAGCACGGCTATATTATAATGATATATGGCCTTGGCATCAGGGCCGTCTTAAGAGCATCATGGGCCCCCGGGCCAAATGATTTTTTTGAGGCCCTACCAGGCAAATTTTCGAAAATCTCAACCAGATCCTATTTTTGTGGGGCCCCCTTTTCTCTTGAGGCCCCCGGGCCGTGCCCGGGTGGGCCCATGCCTTAAGACGGCACTGCTTGGCATCAGCTACTGTGTCGTCTGCATGCTGCTGTTTGAAGGGAAGGGAAAGAAAACACACAAGAGTGAAGAGAACATCGGCAGAACGCACGACGCATTTGACTCCTACAGAAGCAGTCAGCCATTAACGTCCGACGTAAAGCGCTGTCGGGAGGCGTATTGCGCCTCTCTAGGAAAATAGTCATGCTTCTTTTCTTACTGGTGAGTGGACGGCGTGTCGCGCTGGGTGATTCACGTTGCGCGCGGCACAGGAAACCTGCTCCTAGGAAAACTCGGCTTTAGGCGTATTCATACAAGTAAGAGCTTCGTTTAAACAAAAACAGGAAAAACGATACATTTTTATGAAGGGAAAAAAATAGAAATGGAGAAAATAACGGGAAATTACTGTAATGTCCCGTATATACGGGTCGTGCCAATAAGCAGCGAGGCGGAATGCCGAACAAGTAATAAATCATTTTTATACAACACTAGCTCTAATAATACCCGGCGCTGCCCGGGTTCTCTTCAATGAGGCTTTTTGAATCTGGGCTTCGTACATCTCTAAGCGAACTCAATATTTCAAAAACCAAGAGTTCAATACAATTTTTAAAATTATTGATGTGACAGAAAACCCCACCAAATTTCCGCATTTCTACAGTAAAATCGGCAATTTTAACACTGATTCCTATGAGGATCACCCTTTTCCTGACCCTCAAAGCGATGCTGATGATAATTATGATGTCTATTCAAGAAGCTCTCATTAATGGGAGGATTGAAAAAGTGGCAAAAAAACCATTATAAGGGGCCATTCAAGTATTACGTAAGCAGATTTTCAGCCATTTTTGACCCCCCCCCTCTCCCTCCCTTGTCAGCAAAACATTGACCGCCCCCTCCCCCTGTCAGCAAAATTTCGTCAGCAGCTTAGAATATTTCATATCTTCAAAAACGGGTGGTTGATGACGTAAGCAACCTTTAAAATCCCCCTCCGAGCCCTTGTCATCACAAGCCAGCAAGTCTGGAAATCCCCCCCCCCCGCCACCGCGATGTTGACGTAATACTTGAATGACCCGTAAAGAGGCATAAACTACGTATTATGCATACACACTGGCAGCGTTGAAGAAGTGACAAAGAGAGAGAACCGCGGTAACTAAAATAAACGTTCCAAAAGTGATTGTTGAGGACCAGTAACCATTGTTACCCCGACAATTTTTTCAACCATTTCGGGCATATATTTGCCCTGCTCTGACTAACTTTTTAATGTAGCCTATCGTTCAAGTCGGGGATATATATATATATGCGAAATTTGGCGACGATCGATCTAAAATTGTAGATTTGTACAGAGAGAACACACACACTTCTAGGACCATTGGAGCCTCTAGGACCATTGGAAGTATGCCTCTAGGACCAACGGTTCTCGCCAGTAAAACGCCATACTCCTTGTTGCGCCTCGCCCCCGTATACATATATATATTCCAGGATATAATAACATATACAGTCAAACTCGGTTATAACGACACCTAAGCTATAACGGCAACAATCGGTATTCTGGTTTATCCTAGAGGCATACTAGGGCATCACTCAGGGCCGTCTTAAGAGCGTCATGGAACCTGGGCCAAGTGGTTTTTATATGAGGCCCTACCAGGTAAATTCTAGAAAATTTCAACCAAATCTCATTTTTGTGAGACCCCCCCCCCCCTCTGTTCTCTTGAGGCCCCCGGGCCGTACCCATGCGTTAAGACGGCATTGTCATCCCCCGCGGCGCGACCCCCCCGCCCCGTCAAATGTCGGGCAAATCGCCCGGGGCACGAGACCCGCCTGCTGCCCCCTAGTTGCGGCCCTGATTAATTTCATTAACCCTTATTCTAGTGGCTATAAGTAATATAAGCTCGAGGGGGCTCAGGCTTGTGCCGCCTTTTAGTGATGACTCATTTACCTCTGTTAACAACAGATGGCGCCACTGTGATTTACAAAAACCCTCTAATGGTTCACTAATCAAAACAGAATTGCTGTTACTATTTTTTGACCACGGGTTACCGACATGGCTCCCGCATGGGAAGGGGGCTGACAGGGCTAAAACCCGGGGGGGGGGGAATTTATCTTTTTTTTTCCATGTTATAAATTCATTATTAAAGGCAGAGCCGCAGTGTGGCTTTCCGGGGCCCTTCTTGAAATGGCTATTATTATGCAAAATAAGTGTCAATATTTTTTGGGCTCCTGCGGCAGGCCCGTGGCCAGAAATTTCGTTCGGGGGGGGGGGGACCAAATTGATAGAACAATAGATTTGACGACCATCTTTTTTCGGTCATTTTCTCACATTTCGGGGAGACCAGACCTCCAAGTTCCTCTCTCGCTACGACCTTGCCCTGGGAAGTGTCCCGGTTGCCCCAAGCTAGTTACGGCCTTGATGGGCCCATGAAAAGTCTGGATTGGGGCCCGCCAAAGATCGCAGCCTGGGGGCCCTTCACTCACATATTTTCATAAATGATGGTGCCTCTGTGAATACAAATATTTGTAAATCGGAATCCGGTAACCATATGACCATGGGCGGAGATACGGGGGGGGGGGGGGGGGAAACCGAGGGCAATGCCCCCGCCCCCCAGCATCAAAGGTGAAGTCGACAGACCTAATGCATATACGTATAGATGAATCGACATCATCATCATCGTGCCCCCCAGCAATAATGACCGTGCCCCATGGGTGGAGATACGGGGGGGGCCCCCCCCCAGCGTCAAAGGTGGAGTTGATTGAACTAATGTATATATGTATATAGAAATTGACATCATCATCTTGCCCCCCCCCCAGACTTCCAAGTCTATCTCCGCCTATGCTGGGCTCCCCCCCCCAGGTTGAGATCTTTGGTGGGCCCTCAATCCAAACTTTTTACGGGCCCTTTTATAGTGAATTTATTGCATGAAAAAACAAAAAATTATGGTAACCTCCCAGGGACCGCCTCTGGTCACTGGGCTGAAGTCCTAGCAGTCCCCATACTCTCGTAACTTGGTCAAAAGTCGAAAAAACCTGTAATATTTGTTGTTGTTTTTTAAATTAGTAAACTATAGTCAACGCTCGTTATAGTGACACATCCCACGTTATAGCGACCATTCCATTACTACCAGGGTTGAAACTAGACGGGGCCAACTTCCCCGGGCGGAAAAATTTAGGGGGGGGGGGGAGGAGTGGCAGTTTAACGGGGTAGCTCCCGAGGGCGCAGAGGAGCTGGCCCGGCGGCCCCAGGCCACGGTTTGTTTTCTGGTCGACAAAGCTTTTTGTTCTGCCCTTCGGGGGGCCGTTCAAGTATTACGTCAGCAAATTTTTAGCCATTTTTCATCCTCTAAGACAGCGGTTCTCAACCGGTGCTCCGCGGACTTCCCAGCGGCTCCGCGGCGACTCAAGGAAAATAAATATGTAAATTTGACAGATAAATAAAAAAAGAGGCCTACGGAGTTCCGCCATAAAAACTATATGCAGAAAAGGTTCCTCGGGTCAAATAGAGCTCCGATGTAAAATTTATGTACAGAAAAGGGGCTCCATTTTTGGCAATTTTTTATTGCTGTTTTTGTTTAATTAATGTAAATTAATGGAAGTAAAGGAATCAAGTACTGGAGTTCCATGACCTTCCACAAGGGTGGGCCTGACAGGTAGGGCCGTCTTAAGAACATCATGGGCCCCCCGAGCGAAGGGATTTTTTCCGAGGCCCTATCTGAAAAATTCAACTACGTCTCCTTTTTCTGAAGCACCTCTTCTCTTGAGGCCCTTCGGGCACGGCGAGGGGTGGGGGAGGCATGCATTAAGGCGGCACTGCCTAAGGTTCTCACCAGGCGTCCTCCTTTTTCAGTTTCGAATCTGGTAACCCTATCTGAAGACCACATAATCCGTGTTTTCACTTATTTGTTTCGATCATCCGTATTGTCCGAATGTTTTTGTGGAAAGAAATCATTATTTTTTCTACATAAAATCGATTGTTGCAAATGTACCAATTTTGTTACCGAAATTTTCGTCTCATAAAAAAATTTTATGCCAAAAAATAACAAAGAACTCTTTCTCTTTTTCATCATCGCATGAGTTGCCTGAAATTTCGAGATTAGATGGCAGCACCAACAGTATATAAATCAAGGCTCCATCGAGCTTATATTACTGGAGAGAGTATGACGTCAGCGGTCTCCGCCTTGGAAGTGCTGAGCACATGAAAAAATAATTTCAGCATCGATGAGATAATTCCAAAGTTAATGAGAGATAATTTCAGCATTAATGAAGGAAAATATTCCAGAGTTAATGTAAGAGATAATTTCAGCATTGATAAAAGTGATAATTCCAAAGTTGATGAAAGAATGAATGAATAATGAAATTTATGAAAGATAATTCCAGAGTGAAGGAAAGAGATAATTCCAAAATTAATGAAAAAGAGATAATTCCAAAATTGAGGAAAAAGAGATAACTCCAAAATTAATAAAAAAAGAGATAATTCCAAAATTAATGAAAAAGAGATAATTCCAAAATTAATGAAAAATAGATAATTCCAAAATTAATAAAAAAGAGATAATTCCAAAATTAATGAAAAAAAAGATAATTCCAAATTTAATGAAAAAGAGATAATTCCAAAATTAATGAAAAAGAGATAATTCCAAAATTAATGAAAAAGAGATAATTCAAAAATTAATGAAAAATAGATAATTCCAAAATTAATGAAAAAGAGATAATTCGAAAATTAATGAAAAAAAGATAATTCCAAAATTAATAAAAAAAGAGATAATTCCAAAATTAATGAAAAAAGAGATAATTCCAAAATTGAGGAAAAAGAGATAACTCCAAAATTAATAAAAAAAGAGATAATTCCAAAATTAATGAAAAAGAGATAATTCCAAAATTAATGAAAAAGAGATAATTCCAAAATTAATAAAAAAGAGATAATTCCAAAATTAATGAAAAAAAAGATAATTCCAAATTTAATGAAAAAGAGATAATTCCAAAATTAATGAAAAAAAAGATAATTCCAAATTTAATGAAAAAGAGATAATTCCAAAATTAATGAAAAAGAGATAATTCCAAAATTAATGAAAAAGAGATAATTCAAAAATTAATGAAAAATAGATAATTCCAAAATTAATGAAAAAGAGATAATTCGAAAATTAATGAAAAAAAGATAATTCCAAAATTAATAAAAAAAGAGATAATTCCAAAATTAATGAAAAAAGAGATAATTCCAAAATTGAGGAAAAAGAGATAACTCCAAAATTAATAAAAAAAGAGATAATTCCAAAATTAATGAAAAAGAGATAATTCCAAAATTAATGAAAAAGAGATAATTCCAAAATTAATAAAAAAGAGATAATTCCAAAATTAATGAAAAAAAAGATAATTCCAAATTTAATGAAAAAGAGATAATTCCAAAATTAATGAAAAAGAGATAATTCCAAAATTAATGGAAAAGAGATAATTCAAAAATTAATGAAAAAGAGATAATTCCAAAATTAATGAAAAAGAGATAATTCGAAAATTAATGAAAAAAAGATAATTCCAAAATTAATAAAAAAAGAGATAATTCCAAAATTAATGAAAAAAGAGATAATTCCAAAATTAATGAAAAAGAGATAATTCCAAAATTAATGAAAAAAGAGATAATTCCAAAATTAATAAAAAAGAGATAATTCCAAAATTAATGAAAAAAGAGATAATTCCAAAATTGAGGAAAAAGAGATAACAGCATTAATGAAAGAAACAAATCCAGAATTGATGAAAGCAATTACTCCAGAAGTAATAAAAGAAATACTAATTAATAAAGAAACAATTCCAGAATTAATGAATGAAAATTCAAGAAATAATGAAGGAAAAAATTCCAGAATTGATGAAAGAAATGATTCCAGTAATTAATGAAATAAATGATTCCAGTAATTAATGAAACAAATGATTCCAGTAATTAATGAAATAAATAACTTAATCTTTTTTTCACCTTTAGATGAGTTCTTTATCCTTTTCTTTAATCTTTAAAACCTAATATTGTACATTTCTATGTGCAAATTGCCAGGCGGGAGCTTTGTTTTCGCCGAGTCACGCCTCACATTTGATGTCGCTGCAGTCGCGGCGGCTGGAAGCTCCCTCCAGTAATATAAGCTCGATGCAAGCTTCAGAATCTCTGTCGTCTGCTTCTCCCCAGGTTACTTGTTTTGGACGTCTCCTTGTGTCCTGAAAAATTACTGAACTGGAAGTTCGAACTTCCAGTTCTGTTTGTGAGCTTAGCTTGTAGGGAACCGAACAAACCGTCTGTCGTCTGCTCATTAAGAGGTTCTTCGTTTTGGACTTCTCCTTATGCTCAGATAAAATAACCGAACTTTTAGTTTGAATTTCCAGTTCAGTTTATGAGCTCTGTTTATAAGGAACTCAGCGGAATAAAAGAATATAGTTTTTTTACTTTAAACTTCATCATCACCACATGAGTCACTTTTAAATTTGACATTAGATGGCAGCACATTACTATAAAGTGGAGTGTGGAAAAATTCATTTTTTACGATCTTACCTGTCGTCTGCTTGTGTGGAGGTCCTTTGTTATTACTGAACTGGAAGTTTGATCTTCCAGGTCAGTTTATAAGGAACAAAGCTGAATGAAGAATTATACATGAGCTTCGTCATCACCACATAAGGCACTTCTGATTTTCAAAGTACCAACAATATCTTTAAAAATGAATGTCCTTCTAGTATTCTAGAGCAGCGGTTCTCAACCGGTGCTCCGTGTGCACTTCCCAGGGGCTCCGCGGCCACTCGAGAATAATAAAATAAATCAATAAATTCGATAAACAAACAAAAAAGAGGCCTAAAGGGTACCGCCATATAAATGATATACTAAAAAGGGCTCTTCGAGTTAAACAGGGCCCCGCCAGAGAAATTATTCAGTGAAAAGGGCTGCGCGAGTCAGAAAAGGTTGAGAACCGCTGCTCTAAGACATACGTATAAACCCTTAGCCCGCAGACCAAATGTGGCCGTTGGCCCCTGGAAGGGCAGCTTCTGCGTCGGCACGGGGTGCATGGGTCCAAGAACCACCCCTGGATTTGAATGAACTTGATGTGAAAAGATCTTTTCTCTCTCTAAAATCTTTTCTCCAAAAAAAGGAAATATTTTCGAGAGCACTAGTTTTTTTTAAAAAAAGAAAAAAAAGCGTCCCGTAAAATACGGGACATATAGTCACCCGAAATGACTCGTGGAAGATAATATGCAGAATGGCTTCTCCAGGGAACCGCCGAAACACAGCGATTCGGTCGTTAGAATGTAAGGTTTCCAGGCACCCCACTCCCCATATATGAGGACATGTCCTAATTTTTGTATATTTGCGTCCTCATACGCGTTACTAAAATGTATCCCTTTTCATCCCCATAAAAATTCGCAGAAGCAACAACCCAACTTGCCTGCAAGAAAGGCGGAGGGTGTTCCAATAATGGCTTTACGTGTTCCATTCAGGGCCGTCTTAAGAGCATCACGGGCCCCCGGGCCAAGTGATTTTTCTGACGCCCTACATGGCAAATTTTCTAAAAATTCAACTACTCATTTTTTTTTGAGGCCATCTATTCTCGAGGCCCCCGGGCCGCGCCCATGCGTTAAGACGGCACTGGATCCATTGTGTGCTTCTCAAAGTGGGCGTCACGGCCCCTATGGGGTGTCTCCAACCTTTGTCAGGGGAAGGGGATCGCTTCGAGCTGCAGATATTAATGTCCGTGCCTGTTCATGCTGTGAAGTGGTTCACTCTTTCTCGAATGCACAATATCTTACAAAACTATTCTGGGTAGCCGAAAAGAAACAAAGACTAAGGCAATTGAGCCGTGGGAAAGGGGGGGGGGAAGACAAAAGTTACTCAGGGTTATCTCAACAGAATCATCGTTGGGGTCGGGGAACTCGGGCAAAGTAATATTCCGCGGTCCCTTGTGCCCAATATTCAAAATTTTAAAAAGTACGTCACCAGATTTAACTGTCATGATGTCCCCCCTATCAACCCGAGGCCCCCTCCCCCCCAGATGGTCTTGGGGGTTCTTCCTCTTTGCATCCAGAGATAAACAAAGAAAAAAGCAGCTTGATTTTTCGATTCCAAAACATGTAATTATTGTTTCTTGGTCCGTACAGCGGCGGCGCCACCTACTGTCAAAATATGTAAGTGATGATGCGAAGGCTGCTCGCGCATGCGTCCTCTTTTCTGAGTTCCGAAATCTATATAGAAACCCTATCAGAGTGTGTGGGGGAAAGAAAGCGACCACGGATGCTGCCATCTTTCTTTGAAATATTGCGTTTTGATAGAGCATTATTTTCTTTTTTTCCGTACGGCATATATTCACACAGAAAGACCAGACGCGCCTCCACGTTAATATTCGTGAGAACCTCTAACGTATTGGAGACGCGCCGGAGACCGTTTATTGAGTAAAAGAAAATCTGACTGCAAGAGCCATACAGAATGGACACAACCGTGGAAGACAATACTGTCCCATCACGAGTCCTAGATTCTTGGATAAATATGTGTGAGAAAAGGAAAGGTGACAGAGCAGCGCGTCCGCTTTCGAGGGAGCTTGGTGTCCAGACCTAGGCTCCCACCCGGGCCGTCTGCGCCGGGGAGCATCTCTGCTGGCCGTCTGCCAGAGAGTGATGGCTCCCATCTAGCCGTTGCTAGAGAGCGCTCCCATCCAGGAAGCTGGAGAGCCAAGTTTTACCAAGGGGGGACACCGCGCCGTCCCTCTACGACGGTTACAGAAAAAAAAAAAAAAAAAAAAAAAGATTGAGCGAAGCAGAGTGCCCGTGCTGTGCAGATTTCCAAAATGATGAAAAAAAAAAAAAAAAAAAAAAAAATAGTGCAAGAAAGAACAGTATACAAATATACAAAATGTACAGGAGATCCTATAATACACACTATATACACACGATAATACACATGTGATCCTATAGTTACGGCGTCGACATCAGGGAGCTTACACAAGCCCTGGGTGTGGTGAGTGGGTGAGTTGGTCGTATCGCATCTCGTTGAGGGGTTTCGGATTACACCAGCATAAAATGTTGACCGGTGGAGCGTGATCTGGTAACTGGCGGGTCAAGATCATCCGTATTTTCGCTGTCAGAGTCGCTAGACGGGGGGTCAGACATGGTATCTTGACGTAGAAGGTGCGAAAAAGCTTCCAAGAAGTTAATTAGTGCAGCAATTTTGTTGTAGTTGAAGGGGCTGCGCATCATACGTCGTTTCCATGCATATTGGTGCACGCTCCAGTCTCCCAAGAAGAAGGAATGGTACGATTCCGTAAGGGTACATATGGAAACGTAGTGATGGAGATCGCCGATTCCCCCGCAGGCGCAGAAGTGGTTATTCGAGGCCTTAAACCTCTTCAAGTACGTCGGGAAGGGACCATGTTCCGTGTAAAAGCATATATTCACACAGGTAATGTAAAGAAAAATATTTTGAGCAGCAGAAAAAGTAGATCACATACCCGTATCTAGGACATGGCTCCCCACGAGGGTGGGGGCTGACTAGGCTCTAGCTGGGGGGGGGGCGAAAAAACGATTCTCGTCATTATTTTTTCACACAATAAATTCACCATTGAAGGGCCCGTGAAAAATATGACTTGGGAACGCTACAAATTATTCTACAATAGGGACCCTGATCCAGGATGTGTGTGGGCATCAACTTGGTACCACGGGCCCCGAGTTCCCCCCCCCCTTCCTTCCCTGAACATTGACCAATAAATTTTCATAAAAACTGTATAAATTATTCCATTTGAGCTTTCCCAATTTTCTAATAACTCAGGACCTTTTTTTTGATTTGAGGCTGGGGGGGGGGGCCCTTGAACAAAGCAGAAATCAAGAGCCCCCTCTCCTCCCCACGCCAACTAATGTTGAAGATGTTTTGTGAGTGAGTATATATTGTTTATATATTTTGCCCCCCCCCCCAAATAGTTGTCACACTTGCCCATGATTAGTTCTCACCATCATAATTAAATGTGAAAAGATTTTTGTGGTGCCCTCTCTCGGAATTTTCAGTGACGAGCCACCAGTGCCTTGTACGTGACTCTTTCTTTTGCGTTTCTTTGCAGGTGTTAGTGGATCCGGCTCCACTGGAATCTCTGAATGATCTCGACGACAAGGTAATTCCATGTTCCACGCGTACCCATAATTTCCATTCCCCCCCCCCGATGCATTAGAATTTTTATTGCTGGATGCAGTGGAGGGGGGGGGGGGCCCGTCAGTGTTCCACTGAAAAGAAAAAAACTGACCAAGATGCCTCGTAATTTCAGGTGCTCATCACCCTGCTGAGTCCCAACAGAACGAGCAAAGGCGAGTTGCTCTTCGAAGGAGACATCGCCGTCGATTCCGAAGACGTCGATGGGTCATCCTCGGTGACCATGAAGGCCTTGCCGAACCGTGGAGCGATATGGAGGACCAAAATCATACCCTACGAGTTCCATGACTGTAAGTACAGTGTGTATGTGACCAATTTCGAGATTGTGACTTTGGGCTTCTTGAACACGCAGTGGTTCCTCAAACAAGTGCATTCGCTCTAATAATCATTTACCCGTGGCTCCCTTCATTCCCCCCCCCCCCACATCCTGAAGAAGGTCCTCCTAGGCTGGGATCTTTTCCTTCTATTATTCCGGAAAGGATCTGCAAGTCCAGCACCTACAGTTATTGCCCTAATTGTTATACACCTGGGACCTCTTCCCTTTCAGGTGGGGCTTTATGGCGGATGAGATGGGGGAATGTGTTGGGTTTCTGCGCCTAATGGGGGTGCTCTGGGCCTCCGTGGGAGGTTTGACTTCACTCCTACATGCTCCCTATACGTTAGAGGTTCCTGTTGGAATGTTAACGTGGGAGTATGTGTGTGTGGTTCTCGGTCCACCTATGCTCCTTTCTGAACCGACGGGGGTTTCCAGGAGCTTTCCCGGAGTGTGGCTGCTGCTGCTTGGAATGGAGTAGGGTCCCGGTGGCTTGCGAGTCGGGGGATGTTCGCCGGGCCCGGATGCCAGGAGAGTTCTTCCAGCATGGCACAGCCACAAGCCATCCACTTATAGGGACAGAGCGGGGGTCATGTCTGATGTTATGGGATCTTTTGCGGGCCCCCGGTCAGACTTTTCACGGGCCTTTCTATAGTTAATATATAGCGTGAAAAAGCAAAAAAAAATAAATTGCGAGAATTGTCCTGGGCCTCAGGGCTAGAGCCCTATCAGCCTGTGGCATCCTTGCCCCATGATTATTTTCCCGTGGCTTCCTTGCCCATTTATCCGCGTTGTCCCATGTGGTTATTTATCCGTCGTTCGTTACCCGGTGGTCACTTGTCTGCGGTTTCTTTTTTGCTAGCGGTCATCCATCTACTGTACGATTTCCTTCTGATAGAGGTCTATACGTGCGGTTTCCTTTCTCTCTACATGCGGTTTTATTCCGCTAGTGGTCATTTGTGTATAGTTTCATTCTGTTAATGGTCATCTGTCTGTGGTCATTCTGGTAGTGGTCATTTGTGTGCGGTTTCTTTCTCTAGAGGTCGTATTATATGTGCGGTTTCCTTTTCCCTCCATCTGCGGTTTCCTTCCGCAAGTGGTCGTTAGTGTATTATTTCCTTCTGCTAATGGTCATTCTTCTGTGGTTTCCTTCTGCTAGTAGTCGTATACCTGCGGTTTTTCATTTTTTCTGTCAGGGGTTCCTTTCCACAAGTGGTCATTTATCTACGGTTTCCCTTTCCTTCTGTCTGTGGTTTTTCTTTTGCTAGTGGTCATTCTGTGTATGGCTTTCTTTTGCTAGTGGTCATTCGTGTATGGTTTCCTTTTGTTAGTGGTCATTCGTGTATGGTTTCCTTTTGCTAGTGGTCATTCGTGTATGGTTTCCTTTTGCTAGTGGTCATTCGTGTATGGTTTCCTTTCACTAGTGGTCATTCTGTGTATGGTTTCCTCTTGCTAGTGGTCATTCGTGTATGATTTCCCCTTTCACTAGTGGTCATTCGTGTATGGTTTCCCTTTCACTAGTGGTCATTCGTGTATGGTTTCCCTTTCACTAGTGGTCATTCGTGTATGGTTTCCCTTTCACTAGTGGTCATTCGTGTATGGTTTCCCTTTCACTAGTGGTCATTCGTGTATGGTTTCCTTTTGCTAGTGGTCATTCTGTATATAGTTGCCTCTTGCTAGTGGTCATTCTGTATATAGTTGCCTCTTGCTAATGGTTATTCGTGTATGGTTTCCCTTTCACTAGTGGTCATTTGTTGGGGCTTCCTTCTGATAGTAGTCGTATATATGAGGTTTCCCTTTTTTCCGTCTGCGGTCTCTTTCCGCAAGTAGTTCATTAGTGTATGGTTTCCTCCTACTAGTTGTCATATATCTGCCGTTTTTGTTTCGCTAGGGGTCATATAATTGCTGTTTCCTTCCGCTAGTAATGACTTGTCCATGACACCCTTGACGTATCGGATACTTAATAATATTTTTTACCATAGTGTGCCCCCTAACAGTCAGGTATCCTCGACACAGTCATGGCAGTAACACTTGTAAATGATTAAAGGCTACACCCAACTAAATAGGCACATATCCAGGGGCGTAGCCAGAAATTTCGTTTGGGGGGGCACTTTCATTTCGGTGTGGGGGGGGGACCTAAGTGATAAAACAATAGATTTGGCCATCTCTCTCCCCCTTTTCTGTCATTTTCTCAAATTTCGGGGGGGGGGGGACCAGA
Source organism: Pholcus phalangioides (assembly GCF_987345545.1). NCBI lineage: Eukaryota > Metazoa > Arthropoda > Arachnida > Araneae > Pholcidae > Pholcus > Pholcus phalangioides. The sequence continues at coordinate 851,735 of NW_028301618.1, forward strand.
CCCCAAGTCCCTCCCACTCGCTACGCCCTTGCACATATCAGTCTCCTCAGTCCGGTGATACTCCTCCTGGGAACCGTAACACGTAGTTTGAGAACCACTGTCTTAGAGTCTAAACTTCTGACTTCGAATTGCCCCCCCCCCCCCCGTTGAAATTTCAGCCGTCAGTCAGGAGACCCAGAAGGTGATAACAGACGCCATGGCCCAGTGGTCGTCCAAAACCTGCGTCAGCTTCGTACCGAAAACCGAGAATGACAAGAGTTACTTAAGGTTCAGGACCGATTCGCCTGGGTGAGTGAGATTTACTTTACCAACCGTACACACCCCTGGGTCTATCACCTACAGGCAACCCTCCCCGTTATCTCTAAATTTCTTGTAATAATTTTCTAACATTTTCCTTCAGGTGCTATACGTTGGTTGGTCGAAAGCATTCCGGTGGCCAAGACGTCAATTTAGGAGAGGGGTGCCAGCACGTAAGTATCTAACGCGTTATTCTGAAGGGTCAATATGTATGCAGAGAGAGTGCCGCCATCTACCTTCTGAATTACAAGTTTCTAATCGGAAAAAATAAATGCTGTTTTGTATTTTGGATTTCAGCTGCAGATAGCGACGCACGAGATCGGCCATTCGCTGGGATTCTTCCACGAGCATTCCAGAAAAGATCGGACCTCCCACCTCCGGATACTGTGGCAGAACATCCAGCGAGGGATGACGTCACAGTTCTCGACCGGAAACGACGATCCGAGGGGCGTTCCTTACGACGTCACTTCCATCATGCACTACAGCCCGATGGTAAGCTTTGATTGGTCAACCGAATCTATCACGTGACAAAAATATCCACTGTTGTAGATTTCGGAATCGTATTTGACCTTTGATGTTTCGTTTGGCCAGTCTTTCAGCAGTAGAATGTTCGAGAAAAACACCATGGTCGCCATCGATCCGTTCCTGCAGCCGCTGATTGGTCAGAACAGAGGCATAACGTTCAGGGACGCCAAGCTCGCCAATATCATCTATAAATGCAACGGTGAATAAAATTATTATGATTCATATACCTACAGGGTGGTCATAAGATAAACTCGCCGATACACGAGCCCCTAGCGGTTGCAAAAATCAACTAATGCTAATGGAGTTCGATATGTAGGTGTTTTAAAGTATGTGCTCTCGAGAATGAGATGAGAAACAAAACACAGCGGTTACAATTACAGCAACAAAATTTCGAAAAATTGAAATGGCAACACTCTTTTATGCATTGCGAAAAACCATGCAACGGCGCAGTAAGCACCACAAACGACGGCACAGGACGCATACAAAGAGGAGATTGCACCATGGGGGTTGATGCACTTCCTGCGGATCTGACCGAGTGATTAGCGCACCAGATCTTCTTTCTTTGTCTGCGTGTTGTGCCGTCGTCTATAGAGTACTGTTCCGGATAATTTTTCACAAGTTCTTGAAATAAGCAGAGGATGGAAACAACTTTGCGGGACGCTACAAATTTACTTACAGAACAGCAATTTTTACATGTATTTGCAAACAGAGGTACACGCTAACCAGATCAGAGTTCTCAACTCTTGTCAAGTCCAACAACTATCTCCGTTTTTATAGATACGACGAAAATTCTAGAATTCTTCTATAGTTCCGGTTTTGTGGCGCCACCGTCTCGTCAGGAGACCTTCTAGATAAATCTAGAATCTTCGAGCATATCTTGACATTTCCGGTTCGGCAACAGGATATCATTGTCCCAAGGAGTTCTTCAAAAATTGCTCTATGATATTTTCCGTAACAGTACCATAAGTACCGTTTCAACGTCATTCATGATCTTTCACTGCGCCGATCATTTTGCAATGCAAAAGTGTGTTGGTATTTGAATTTTACAAAATTTTGTTTCTGCAACCGTGACCGCGAGGGATAGGTTTTTGTTTCTCATCTCATTCTCGAACGCATGTTCTGAAACACCAACATATCGAACTTCATTAGCATTAGTAGAATTTTGCAACCACTAGGGGGGGGGGGGGTCTCGTATATTGACAAAATTATTTTATGATCACCCTGTGTACAAACATCTCATAACTCATTACGACAAAAATTTATATTATTCCCTCTTCTTTTGTAGAGCAATGTAAAACGAAAAGCGCTGCCAAATCTTGCAAAAATGACGGCTACTTGGCGCCTTCGTCGCCGGATGATAATAAATGCAGTTGCGTCTGCCCGCCAAATACCAGCGGAGAGTTCTGCGAGGTTTTAACCGGCAGTTATTACGGTATTTTTATATTTCTGTCTTTTTCTTCTGTTCAGGTTTTTATGTTAATGTGTTAGATGTAACTCAGTGTTTCCCAAAGTGGGTGGTATCGCCTCCTGGAAGGATTCAGTGAAGGTAGAAGTTATGGGTTTAGTATAGGAACCTATGGGATGGCTTGAGTTGGGGGTCGACGAGGAAATAAAAATTGAAAAAAATGGACGATGGAGAAAAAAAAAAAGGTTTGGGTAGCTGTGGTGTAACTGGAAGATGATGGCATTTTTGGCAGGACAATTTGAGCTCTTGGTGGAAAATCAGGCAGAGTTTTCTGCTCTGCAGCAAGGAGGTAAAAAAAAAAAGAGCTTCAGATTATGGCTTTTGGCAAGATTTGGGGTAGATACTGTATCTCTACACAAAGAAGGGGGGGGGCGGAGTGGCTTCAGACTGGTTGTTTGTGAAATTTGAGATGGTGATTTCTCTACAGAGCAAGAAAGAGAAGTTCCGATTTCTTGCCATTTTGGCGAGATTTGGGGGATTGAGATTTCTGCAAAGAGAAAGAAAAAGAGGTTCAGATTTTGGTTCTTGGCGGGATTTGATGTGGTGATTTCTACACCAGGGAAGAAAAAAAGGTTTAGATTTTAGCTCTTGATAAGATTAAAGGTGATAATTACTGCACCAGGGAAGAAAAAGAGATTCAGATTTTAGCTCTTGGCGAGATGTGAGGTGGTGATTTCTTCATGGAAGAGGAAAAGCCGGTTTAGATTTTGGTTTTTGGTGAGAGTAGAGGTGGTAATTTCTGCACAGAAAAAGAGGTTTGGATTTTGGCTCTTGGCGAAATTTGAAGAGGAATTTTTTCACACGGAGGAAGAGAAATATACTGTATTTTGGCTCTTGACAAAAAAAGAAGTTGAGATTTTGACTCTTGGCGAGATTCGAGGGTGATTTCTGCACAGAAGAAGGAAAAAAGGTTCAGATTTTGGCTCTTGGCGGGATGTGAGGTGATGATTTCTGCACAAAAGAAGAAAACCGGTTCCGATTTTTTCTACTGTGACCATATGGTCCGTATTTTAAGGGACATTTCTGTATTTTCCTTTATTTCTCATCCCGAATTTATTTTACTAAATATAAATATGTAGTTTTTTGAATGGCAATGTCTCGTATTTTTCTCAAAAATATAGTCACTCTAAGGTTTAAGCTCTCGCCTCGAAATTAGTAAGGATATCCTGGCTTAAGTCTACAAGTCTATATATATATATAATTGACATAACCAAAACTTGTCAGATGTGTGAAGTATCGACACATGACCTCCGTCGATGCGCCTTGGTTCAAAACTCTCGAGAGACCAATTTTTCTGAATGTGTACCATTCATCGAGCTTATATTAAGACGCCTTCATATACTGTAGGCTAGGGGAGTATGACGTCAGAGGTCTTCGCCTTGGCAGTGCTGAGAACGGTGTCGCCAACATCATTCGTCGGAAGATCACGTGACTCACTGAATATCGGCGCAATCTCCGTTATTTTCTTATGGCATAAATAGTTTAAAACAGTAAATGAAAGAAATAATTTCAGCATAGATGAGATAATTCCAAAATTAATTAAAGAGATGATTCCAGTATTAATGAAAAAGATAATTCCAGTATTAATGAAAGATAATTACTAAATTAATTAAAACACTAATTCCAGTATTAATGAAAGATAATTACAGAATTAATGAAAGAAGTGAATTTCATTATTAATGAAAGATTATTCTAGAACTAAGGGAAGAGATTATATATGTTTCAGAATTAAGGAAAAAAAATAATTTCAAAATTAAGGGAAGAGATAATTCCAGCGTTAACCAAAGATAATTTTAGCATTAATATGAAACATAATTCCAACATTAGCCAAAGGTAATTTTAGCATTAATGGAAGGTAATTCCAGCATTAACGAAAGATAATTCCAGAATTAATGAAAGAGAACTTCAGCATTGACGAAAGTGATAATTCCAAAATTAATGAAAGTAATAATTCCAGAATTATTGAGAGAAAATTTCAGAATTAATGAAATAAGTACCAGGAACTGCGTGTCATTCAACGAGTCACGTGATTTCCTTGCATTAGATGTCGCTGCCGTCGCGGTGGCTGGATGCTCCCTCCAGTAAATATAAAGCCGGGTTTTCCTAGGAAAAGGTTTTCTACGGTGAGCTCTGCGTGAAATCGCTGATTGGTTAAAAACCTAAAAAATTCACGTTTTTTAACCAATCAGCGTTTCCACGCTGCACACGTTGCAGGTAACCTGCTCCTAGGAAAACCCGGCTTAAGCTCGATGGTGCCATATTCCTTGTTTCTCTTCTCTGTCTCATCTCAACAGGCGAAAGGGAATGTGGTGGTGACGTAACAGAAGAGACCGAGATCCAATCACCCGGATATCCGGATTCTCGCAGACCAGGGGTTAGCTGCACTTGGAAGATTCAGGTACGTGGCATTACGCCCGTGCATTTTGCACGGGGTTTCACAGTCCCATACATGTGTGTCCATACCCATGACGTTTTATGTTTTACTTTTCCTTTCGCGTGAACACCTTTAGGCCCCCAGTGGTAAGAAGGCGTGCTTGGACTTCTTGGACTTCAGCATCAGGCCGAGGATGGACAAACCCGGCACCCGATACGACAACCTGTGCGTCTACGAACACGTCGAGGTCAGGAAATCCGGTGGCGACGACGGCGACATGTAAGACTCGGAATCAATAAGTTTGTTTTTCCCGACGCCAAACGCAATGGTCTGCTTGCGATTTATATACGCATTGGCATGTCTTTTTTTTTCTCCAGGTTCTGCGGGGAGGACGTTGCTCCCGGGACGAGGATGTGCTCGACGTCCAACGTCTTCTGGATCATCATGAGGTCGGACACCCGCGGAATCGGCAGAGGATTCAGAGCCAAGATCACCCATTCGTGAAGGGTGTGTGTCACACAACTTTCCCTCCGTACGTGTGTGTCGTGTGTCATTTCGACATCGACATCGTCTGTGGTCATCTCTCGTCACCGATTTGTCTCATTGTCCTTTCATTAATAAAGTTTTGTTTCCGTGTGACAAAAAATGGATTTATTTGTGTCGCCCCCCCCCTTTAATATTATCAAATAAGGATCACGGAAATGCTGGTAATTGAGACTATTGTGTACTAGATCAGTAGTTCTCGAACTGTGGCACGTATACACTCTTTGGGGGGGGGGGGTGCGTCACGGGACACCATTTGAGATGTACGCGAAAAATACCTGGCAATGATGGACGAAACGAGTAAATTGTTTAAAAAAAGGGTGAAGCATTAATTTTATAACACAAACTAGGGGGCTCTGCCCCTTCCCCTCCACCTTTGACGGCCAACTACCCCCCCCCCCCCGTTTCCTCCTCACAACATATCTTGTTTATTTCGTCCCACTTCATCAGAGTGCTATGAAAAGTGACGTGGAAGCATCCGCTCACTGATGAATTTTGCAATAGGGGGGCCATTCAAGTATCGCGTCAGCAAATTTTTAGCCATTTTTGACCCCCCCCCCGATGCTGACGTAATACTTGAATGACCCCATAATAAAGCAACAAAAAACAAATGTGATGTACCCCCAGTAATGGGGGGCCCTGAAATTCAAGGGGATACCCCTAGAAATGGGGGTACTTGATGGGTTCTGGGGCTGGGCTATGAAAAATTTTCACTTGTTCATTTTCCAACGAATAAATTCCAGGGCCCCCCAATCAAGGACCCTGGACCCAACTCACAGAATTTTAGCGAAGCACCCAGACTGGATTTAGACACCCCTGGGTTATTTCGGGCTTCCACTGTTGCAAATTTTACCGTGTAAAACAGCAAAATAACAATGTGATTCATCCAGAGCCCCCCCCCCCCACAAATGTAACCTGTCAACTTCCACATGGGGCCGCTGACCTGGAAGCTTGTCGGACATTCCCCCCATATGAAAAATATTCATTTTAAAAACGAATAAAATCCATGGCCCCCAACCAATTACCAGGGACCAAATTTGCATACTTTTATTGGGGCCCAAGAGTGGCTTTATCTCAGGCTAACGATATTGCAAATTTTACAATATTAAGCAACAAAAAACGATGAGATTATCCAGGGCCAGCGAAATGAAACCTGTAAATTTCTCCATGGGGGCCCTACCCCGAGGCTTGCCGTAAATTCCTTCCCCCCACCTCCCCCGTGAAGGCCACGAAAACTTTTCACTTGTATCCATTTTAACAACGAATGAAATCCAGGGCCCCCCCCCCAACCAATTACCTGGGACGAAATTCGCAGATTTTTGTGAGCCCCCCCCGGACTGGATATATCTCGGGCTATGGCAAATTTTTCAATGTTGAAGCAGCAAGAAAGCAATGAGACCCATCAAGGGCCCTTGGAAAAATGAAAACCTCTTAATTTCCCCCCATGAAGGTATATATGCAAAGCCCCGCCTTAGGTACTGCGACCATCATGGCCCCCACAAGGGGTGGGCTGACAAGGCTCCGGCCCTGGGGCCTTGGAGGATTTTAATCATTTTTTTGTTTTTTCACGCTATAAATTCATCATGAAGGAGGCCCCGTGAAAGTCTGGTCGGGGGGCCCGTAAAAAATCCCAGCCTAGGGGCCCTGCTTCAGGATGTGGGGGCCATGGCGACCATGTTTCTCATGCGTTAGCATGTGTATAAGCCGCACTTAAATTCGATATTGCCGTGAGCCGGACTTGAGATAAACGTCACAAAATTTTAATCGTGTCCAACAATTACAGTCGAATCCCTTTATAACGAACGTCAAAAGACCGGAGGAATCACTTCGTTAAAACGAAATTTCGTTATAAAGGGGAATTCCAGGTTACCTAGCATTTTGTTCCCATGTAAACTTATTTGGGGGATTAAAAAGTGTTCGTTAAAACGAGATTTTCGCTATAACGGTATTCGTTAAAACGGGATTCGACTGTAATATGATACGGCTAGCTACAATGTCCGGCGCTGTCCGGGTTTTCTTCAGTTACTGGGAGGATTGAAGAAGTAACAAACCATTACAAAGGAATGAACTACAGTCGAATCCCGTTATAACGAAAGCCAAGAGACCGGAGGAATCACTTCATTGAAACGAAACTTCGTTATAAAGGAATTCCAGGTTACCTAGCATCGTTCCTATGTAAACTTATTTGGAGGATTAGAAAAGTGTTCGTTAAAACGAGATTCGACTGTATCATACATAATACGGGCAGCATTAAAGAAATGACAAACCATAGTAAACGCATTGCTACGGAAACCACGGTAACCAAAGTAAACGTTCCGAAAGTGATTGTTGAGGCTCAGAAACCATTGTTGCCCGACAGTTTTTCGCTCATTTGGAGGTATTTGCTCTGCTCTGACGGAATTTTAAAGTAGCCTATCGTTGAAGTCCGGTCCCGTTTTTGTGTCGAATCCAGTTACAACGAATTCCAAAAGACCGGAGAAATCACTTCGTTATAACGAAATTTCGTTATAATGGGGAATTCCAGGTTACCTATCATTATTGTTCCCATGTAAAACTTATTTGGGGGATTAACAAGCGTTCGTTAAAACGAGATTTTCGCTATAACGGTATTCGTTTAAACGGGATTCGACTGTATATGCGAAATTTGACGACGACCGATCGAAAAATTGCTCACTCACCCGCTTACTCACTCACGGGCTCAGTAGCTCGCTCGCTCACTCGTGTCGAACCGTTGCCTTCGATCGCTCCTCAAACAATGATATTGCCCAGAGCATTTTCCCAGTCCCCTTGGGTTGGGTGGTTTTCAAGGTGTGCGCGTCGCGGCTCCTAGTTGGGGGGGGGGGGGCTTCGTGGAAAGATGGTGATATTGACGTGCGTCTGTTTGTTTTTTGAAGTGGTTCTCTGTTACATTATTCTAAGGAGCTTCATATGGGAGGTGGGGGGGTCATGTGAAATTTTTTTTAAATACAGTCTATCCCCGGGTTCCCAGACTGGCCATGGGCAGTGGATAATTACTGGGGGAAATGATCTTTGTTAATTGATTTCAAGCTCTGGGCTGGCAACGACGACCTTCCAATTGGAATAAATCGATTAGATAGGAAAAGGGGCCGCGATAACCTATCGGGAGGCACGAGTGAAGTCACAGACAGAACCTATAATGGCTGGCGTCAGGGTCCCCCTTTATGGGACGGCAACCCCCCCGTCAGACAGAAAATCGCTTGGGTACCTGTTGTGGCGCGTGCCTCGCAGCTGCCGCGAGTTTCTTTTTTGTGGCGTTTCAACAGGTGACGCGATGGGAACAATATGAGGATGCAGCGATGCCTCACGCGGGGCGTGGGAGGGGAGGACCCTAACCCACCCCCCCCCCTCTACTGTTGCCTTATGGGGAGGGCACCCCTACCACTTACGATTGAGTGTTACGAGGGACCCCGTCCCCCCCAACTCTACCACCCGTGATTGAGTAACGATAATATAATTACAAACCTCTTCCCCGTCCGTTGGGAAACGCTCGACTTCTTCCTGGCCGAAGCTTCTTTTCGGCCTGGCCTAGCCCCACTTTTTTACGGACTGGTGTGAAAATAAAGACTTATGTGGTTCTCAACCTTTGGAAGCCCGCGGCCCGGTTTCATTTATTTTTGTTAGTGGAAGGACCGGTCAAACACACGACTAACGGGAAATGAATGGAGGGAAAGGGTAAATGGCCCGTGTGAATGATGTCAGGGCCTGGGACCGGGTCGCGGCCTGGCGGTTGAGGAATACTGCTCACGGTTGAGGAATACCGGGTCACGGCCTGGCGGTTGAGGAATACTACTCTAACACACGACTAACGGGAAATGGGAAATGAATGGAGGGAAAGGGTAAATGGCCCGTGTGAATGATGTCAGGGCCTGGCGGTTGAGGAATACTGCTCTAACACACGACTAACGGGAAATGAATGGAGGGAAAGGGTAAATGGCCCGTGTGAATGATGTCAGGGCCTGGCGGTTGAGGAATACTGCTCTAACACACGACTAACGGGAAATGAATGGAGGGAAAGGGTAAATGGCCCGTGTGAATGATGTCAGGGCCTGGCGGTTGAGGAATACTGCTCTAACACACGACTAACGGGAAATGAATGGAGGGAAAGGGTAAATGGCCCGTGTGAATGATGTCAGGGCCTGGCGGTTGAGGAATACTGCTCTAACACACGACTAACGGGAAATGAATGGAGGGAAAGGGTAAATGGCCCGTGTGAATGATGTCAGGGCCTGGCGGTTGAGGAATACTGCCCTAACACACGACTAACGGGAAATGAATGGAGGGAAAGGGTAAATGGCCCGTGTGAATGATGTCAGGGCCTGGCGGTTGAGGAATACTGCTCTAACACACGACTAACGGGAAATGAATGGAGGGAAAGGGTAAATGGCCCGTGTAAATGATGTCAGGGCCTGGCGGTTGAGGAATACTGCTCTAACACACGACTAACGGGAAATGAATGGAGGGAAAGGGTAAATGGCCCGTGTGAATGATGTCAGGGCCTGGCGGTTGAGGAATACTGCTCTAACACACGACTAACGGGAAATGAATGGAGGGAAAGGGTAAATGGCCCGTGTGAATGATGTCAGGGCCTGGCGGTTGAGGAATACTGCTCTAACACACGACTAACGGGAAATGAATGGAGGGAAAGGGTAAATGGCCCGTGTGAATGATGTCAGGGCCTGGCGGTTGAGGAATACTGCCCTAACACACGACTAACGGGAAATGAATGGAGGGAAAGGGTAAATGGCCCGTGTGAATGATGTCAGGGCCTGGCGGTTGAGGAATACTGCTCTAACACACGACTAACGGGAAATGAATGGAGGGAAAGGGTAAATGGCCCGTGTGAATGATGTCAGGGCCTGGCGGTTGAGGAATACTGCTCTAACACACGACTAACGGGAAATGAATGGAGGGAAAGGGTAAATGGCCCGTGTGAATGATGTCAGGGCCTGGCGGTTGAGGAATACTGCCCTAACACACGACTAACGGGAAATGAATGGAGGGAAAGGGTAAATGGCCCGTGTGAATGATGTCAGGGCCTGGCGGTTGAGGAATACTGCTCTAACACACGACTAACGGGAAATGAATGGAGGGAAAGGGTAAGTGGCCCGTGTGAATGATGTCAGGGCCTGGCGGTTGAGGAATACTGCTCTAACACACGACTAACGGGAAATGAATGGAGGGAAAGGGTAAATGGCCCGTGTGAATGATGTCAGGGCCTGGTGGTTGAGGAATACTGCTCTAACACACGACTAACGGGAAATGAATGGAGGGAAAGGGTAAATGGCCCGTATGAATGATGTCAGGGCCTGGGACCGGGTCACGGCCTGGCGGTTGAGGAATACTGCTATATAGCAGTGTTTCTCAACCGCCGGGCCGCATCCCGGTACTGGGCCATGACATCGTTCAGACCGGGCCGCGACTGATCTGCCGTTTCTTTTTCCCCCATTCATGTTCCGTTAATCATGTGTTTGACCGGGCCTTCCACTTACAAAATTGAATGAAACCGGGCCGCGGGCTTTCAAAGGTTGAGAACCACTGCTATATAAGGCTAACAGAGCGGGATCAATCACCCATATTCCGTTTTGATCTTCTTTTTTTTTGCTATTCTATATCAGTGTTTCCCACCTCGGGCCGCGGCCAGATACCGGGCCCTGACATCAGTCCCACCGAGCCGTGAGTGATTCACTGTTACGTTTTCCACATTTATTTCCCATTAGTCGTGTTTGGGGCCTTCCACTCAAAGGGAATTCCTCTTAAAAGAATCAACCGGGCCGCGAGCTTTCAGAGGTTGAGAACCTATATGATGGGTTGTATAACACAGTCGAATCCCGTTTTAACGAATACCGTTATAGCGAAAATCTCGTTTTAACGAACACTTTTCTAATCCTCCAAATAAGTTTACAATGCTAGGTAACCTGGAATTCCTTTATAACGAAATTTCGTTTTAACGAAGTGATTCCTCCGGTCTCTTGGCGTTCGTTATAACGGGATTCAACTGTATAAACCAATCACATATAGGTTCATCAGTTATCACGTGGTATAGAAGGTTGAGACTTCCATAGCATACGCGCTCAACTCATGACCCGCGGGCCAAACGTGGCCCTCGGAGTCATCTGATGTTCCCCGTGGCCTCAAACCTAATTTTGTAAAAATGAACTGAGCACTTTTATATATCACTTCAGTCACACCTGCGGTGCGATTCCGCAACACTCAAGCGGCCCGTGACACTTTTTCGGATCACTCAAGGGACTTGCTGCACATTTACAGGTCATTTTAGTTCGCTGCACTGTTCCAAATCAGTTAAATGACCCGCTGTACATTTCCAGACCACATAAGAGACCCGCTGTACAGCAAGTAGTGCATTAATACGCATCTGCTTGTTAATACGCCACTTCCCGGGGGCCCACAATGCTGTTCAGATGGCCCTTGTTCCTGAAGTTCGTTTTAACTGTTTAAAAGTTCATCTCGTTATAATTCGAGTGGGGAGATAGGACCTTGGGTCGCATTAATATGCGCAACCCCAGGCTGTCGTCGGGTCCAAAAAAGTGGAAGAGAATCAATATCACGGGAAAGGGGGGAGGGGTCAGAATCCGGGCCGTCTTAACGCATGAGCCTACCCAGGCATGTTCCAGTGGGGCCCATATACAGGGTTTATGGTAATCTCAGAAGGGGACCATAATGGCGGGGGGGGGGGGAATCGTAACTTAGTTATCATTGTAATTTTGTGTGCCTGGGTAACACCCACTAGGAGGTGTTGGCCTGGGGCTCCCAGTCTGGTGATCTAGACGGTGACGTCGGAGTTGGGGATGCAGTGGGTGCTCGAACAGCCACAGCATTTTCTAGCACTGGATTGAGCACCTCCCAGTGTTTTGATCCAAAAACCAAAATATCCTACACAAAGACCAACTCGAGCACCGATAGTATTTGGTGGCACTGGATATTAAGCACCTCACAGAATTGATTCAAAAACCAAAATCTCCTATATAAAGACCAACTTCGAGCACCCATACTATTTTGTAAGCACTTGAGCACCCCCCACTATTGAGCACCCCCAGAATTAATTCAGAAATCAAAATATCTTTTATAAGACCAACTCGAGTAAGCCTACCCACAGGTCAATGCCTCTGAACCAAGCGATGAATTTTCGTGCCCCGGGGAGGGGGATAGGGCCGGAGCACCTAAGCAGGAGCGAAGGGGTTGCGGACACACCGGGCCGCTAAATTTTAGTGGCCACAAAACGGGATTATAAGTATGTACTTTTTTTTTTACTTCAACTTCTTTTGAGCTTAAAATTTCGTCCCAGACCCCCCCCCCAGGCACCCTTACCACTGCTAATCCAAAATAAGGGTGCAGGGGGATCTGGTGCCGTGGGTTCCGGACCGCGGGGAGGGGGGACTGACTGACTAAATTCTTCTTTTAAAACTGTTCAAAATTACACGTAGGGGAGGCATGATGCATGCTTATCCGGCTGAAAGGGTATCTAGTTGCGGCCCTGCGTAGATAACCGCTTCTCTATGGCCCTGACAGCCCCCCCCTCTCCCTACCTTGATGCCACACTTTCACTGAGCACCGGACCCTATTGTTTTCAATTTTATTGTCGACTGTTTTTGTTTTATGGCCACGAAAAATGGTAGTTTCATATTCTCGGATTCCATTGGTGCACCTCGGGTGCACCAGGGTGTTCATGGACACTAGGGGCAGGGGCCGTTACTAGGATTTGTGCCGCTCAGGCAACCATTATTTTGCTGATCCCACAACTTTAAAATTCGATAATTTTACATTGGTGCTGTTTATTCTCGCCTTAAACTGCCACCCCCACCCCCTTAAATTTTGCCTCCCGGAGCAGTTGCCCCCCCCCCGGCCCTGAATAGTGGCATTGCGCCCGAGTGACGCAGTGGTGAGATGCTCGTCTTCCACTAAATGAAGGAGGTTACCGTCAAGGTCCACGGATTCAAATCTGGGCACAAGAACATAAGTTCCTTACCTACCGAGCCTGGGGCGACCATAGATGGCGCCCTCATTTTCCCACCCAATTCAATTGGTTGGAAATTGACATATTATGGCGATATATGACCGGAGTTGGTGTGCGGTGAAGTAGGTAGTTGAGACTATGGGAGGGGTTAGGGAACCCCGTTTTAGAGGTTGAAGCTCTAATACTCCAGCCCGTCCCTGCCGGGGGCCCCACGGTTCTGCCAAAGCTGAGTCCACATACACCGGCAGAACTGCACAGAATTCCCTCAGCGCATAAACCGGTTTTTGGGGGGGGGGGTGTGTAGCTACGCGAAATCGACCCTTAAAACCACCTCCGCTAGCCACGCTTCAAAACCGGTTTCGGGGGTGTAGACCGGGCTCCTTCGTTCTTGAAGTTGGTTGGAACTGGTTCAAAATTCACGTCGTTGTGATTCGAGTGGGATTTGATAGGAATTTTTTTTTTTCCTAACATGCAAAAGAACGGGCTTTTCCGCCATTGTCCATTAAAAACAAGATGGCCGCCGCCGCCACCGCCGCACATGGGGCAATTACCACGCATTGACTTCTCCTTTAAACTCGTCGGTTCCTGAAGAATAAAATAAGACCATGGCAAGAGCCGACATAATATATAATAGCGCTCGGCTCTTTACTCCAAATGAAATAATGGGTTGGCTCCCCCCCTCCCCATCTCTCCCTCTCTCTCCCCCACAACAACGTTGGGTCTCTCCCCCCCCCCCCTCACCCTTCCATTGGCTCTCTTCTTTTTTTTGGGACCTCAATCAAGAATAATTGAGGAAGTCGCTCATCCTCGAAATATTTTTATGGTTGCTCTTCTCTGATGTACGAGTAATAGTGGCGTGGGGAGGGGGGGGGGTGATACGCGTACACACACACATCTCCACCAATCCACCCCACGTCCATGAAAACGATGGTAATGATCCATCCGAACGACCAATTGCTGAGACTTTGGATGACGTCATTCTTTTTTTTTGGGGTCCCGGGGGTTAATTAAGAAGGATGTGTGTGTGTGTGTGTTGCCAGAAAAAGAAAATTGCAACACAGCTGCATCGATATCTCTTTTTGGTATAAGAACCAATTTTTTCGGCTTTATATGGACGTTTTCAAAGAAATGGGCCCGTGGGTTTAGTCGAGCGGCCTCTCCTAACCCCTTCTCGGGTTGATAATGTGTGGCAGGTTACTCCCGGATCAGGATTTTCCACGGGTCATCCTGGTAGATCTTTACAACGGACGGTGACGTCTTAATGCATGAGCCAATCCGAACCCGGCCCAGGGGCCTCATGAAAATGATTTTAGATAAAACAAATTTCTGAGAGTAAAATACATGCAGATTGGTAGAAAGGAATTTGTAGACATGTAGGGGGCTACACAGGGGCGTTGCCAGAAATTTCGTTCGGGTGGGGGACCACTTTCATTTCGGGGGGCGGGGGGACCAAAGGGATAGAACAATAGATTTGGTCATCGTTTTCCCTTTTTTTCGGCCATTTTCACACATTTGGGGGGGGGGACCAGACCCCGCAAATCCCCCCACCGAAGGTAGAAAGGCATTTGAAGCCCCAAGGGCGTAGAGGGGGGACCAGACCCCCCTCCCAAGTCCTCCCCCCCCCCGCTACGCCCTTGGGGCAACAAATGACTTTCTACCAATGATTCCCACGATGCTCTTCAGACGGCACTGTCCACAGCTCATTTGAAGCAATAAGAAGAAGACCAGGGGAACCTCCCCCCCCCCCCCCCGGATGGCATTCCCTTCACAGACTGATGTTTTGCACGTGATAATTTTTCATCCTAAAGCAAGGATTATTAACCTTTGGCCAAGGACTTAACAAAGCCCCCCCCCCCCCCCCCAACCACTCTAAACGCCACAGGCTCCCTATGCAGATTCTTCAGAATTTGAAGAAGAATAAAGTAATAAAGTTCTGCCCCATAATGCATTTTCACGTGTCATTCTTTAGCAAGGGGTTCCTAACCTATTGTTTTTCGTACCCTTTTGTGTTAATGAGAAAGAAGACCAGGGACCCCTCTCCCCCCCATGAACCCCTTTTCCGATTAATTTTCTACATGTAATAATTTGTCACGGGTGTTTTTAACCTTTCATGTTTCCTGTACCCCCTTGCGACAATAAGAAGACCAGGGATGGCCTGAACGCCACGGACGCCCTTACAGATTAATGTTCAGCACTTAATAATGTAAGAATAGTAAAATACATAGTTGGTTTCTCATCTGAGCTCATGGACCCTCCCTGTAACCGCCCTCTAAATTACCGTTCCTAAGGGGGACTCTGTAGGTCCCGGCAACTGCTCTTGTGCTGCTCCGTAAGTGAAAGGCCCGTTAATACACACAACTAACGAGAAATGAATGGAAAAAATGAAATTGCGTATCACTCACGGGGCCTGGTGTGGCTAGTGTTAGGGTCCGGTATTGGGCCGCGGCCCGGTGGTTAAGAAACACTGCTCTAGTGCATATATGATCATCTCTTAGCCCGCGGGCCAAAATGTGGCCCTCGGTGTCATCTGATATGGTCAGTTCAAACACAGTTGTGTGAAAATAAGCTACGGCACATTTCCAAGCCACTTAAGTGACCCTCGGAAAAATTAGAGACCACGTAAGTGTAGCTCCACATCACTTAAATGGGGTACAACACATTCCCGGATTACGTGAGTGATTCGCAGCATATTTGCAGTTCACTTGAGTGATCTGATAAGCATATTGCTCTAGGTGTTGATCTGATAAGCATATTGCTCTAGGTGTTGATCTGATAAGCATATTGCTCTAGGTGTTGATCGGATAAGCATAATGCTCTAGGTCTGGGGCGTAGCCAGAAATTTCGTTCGGGGGGGACCACTTTCATTTTGGGGGGGGGGACCAAAGTGACAGAACAATGGATTTGGCCATCTTTTTCCCTTTTTTCGGTCATTTTCTCACATTTCGGGGGGGGGGACAAGACCCCCAAGTCCCCACCCCCTTGCTCTAGGTGTTGATCTGATAAGCATAATGCTCTAGGTGTTGATCTGATAAGCATATTCCACTAGGCGTTGATCTGATAAGCATATTCCGCTAGGTGTTGATCTGATAAGCATATTGCTCTAGGTGTTGATCTGATAAGCATATTTCGCAAGGTGTTGATCTGATAAGAATATTCCGCTAGGTGTTGATCTGATAAGCATATTGCTCTAGGTGTTGATCTGATAAGCATAATGCTCTAGGTGTTGATCTGATAAGCATATTCCACTAGGTGTTGATCTGATAAGCATATTCCGCTAGGTGTTGATCTGATAAGAATATTCCGCTAGGTGTTGATCTGATAAGCATATTGCTCTAGGTGTTGATCTGATAAGCATATTGCTCTAGGTGTTGATCTGATAAGCATAATGCTCTAGGTGTTGATCTGATAAGCATATTCCGCTAGGTGTTGATCTGATAAGAATATTCCGCTAGGTGTTGATCTGATAAGCATATTGCTCTAGGTGTTGATCTGATAAGCATATTTCGCAAGGTGTGTTGATCTGATAAGCATATTCCGCGAGCTAGGCACTTGACTTATCAAATCAAACACTTCGTCCCAAAAAATCAAACACTTGAATTACCTGCCGCACAGTTGCAGAACACTTGAGTGGCCCGTGGCACATTTAACAACTTTGCTCAAGTGCCCCCCCCCCCGGATCATTTACGGATTATTTAAGTGACCTGGCGTAAACCCGAGTTAACGTGTGCGACGTTTGTTCGAGAAACTTTCTACCCGCAGGTTAGGTAGTTGTTTGTCGAGCACTGCGGTGCTCACTGAAACATGGGGGAGGGGTGCTTTTGGGATTTGCTAGAACCAGATTCCGATAGTGTGGATGGATCCTACAATTTTATACTTCAGGCAAGTTACGTTTGAGTCTGAGCATCTGTGAGTGCTCTTATAAATATGGGCGTGGGTGCTCGCGGTTGTAAGATGTTTTGGAAACTCTCTATTCCATCTGAGCTTTCCCATGCTCGAGTCTCAAGCAAAGTCTAAATCTCAGATGATACTTTCAGTCAGTTACTCGAGAGCACCGTAGTTCTCAGTACTTACTGACACTATTAATTATAACAGATGATCTCTTTTCCACAATCAATTCCCCTTCCCCCTTGGTGCTCAGTGAAATATTCAAGAGTGCTCGACCCATGTCGTACTGAGAGAGGTATAAATGGACTTTCCAATTACAGTGAAACCTCTCCTTTGCGGACATCAACGGGACAAAAAAAATTCAACCGTAAAAGAGAGGGTGGCCGTTAATCAGGGACGTTTGAAATGGATACTTCTATTATACAAAGGGGGAAATAAAAATTTGGGCGTTAAAGAGGGGGGTGACCGTTAAGGGGGGGGGAAGAGCCCAATGTATACAAGGTCAGCATTGCCTTATGCATGTGCTTCTTCTCCATAGGCATAAACGGTGCTCGCGGTCTTGACATCATGGGTCCCCCCCCCCCAGGCAAAAAAGATGCTTAGTCGGACTTTGCTGTCGAGAGGTTTTCATTTGTGCACCAAAGGCCCTCCCGGACCACGCCCTGATCCGATTGTCAAATTGATTCTAGTGTCCCTGAATATGGTAAGTGCACTTTATGAGCAGATGTCTTCGGCTAGCCAATCTTGGATTAGCTAGTCTGGCTAACCAGGTTATTTGGCGATTTTTTTTCTTCGCCAGATCGAGCCAAATCAGCCGTCAAAGGGTTAATTTTTGGCGACCAAAGTTGATGCTTTCCTCATTTTAAGTGATCAATGGGATTCAAAAGAAAAACTCAAACAATTGACAAGTAAATCTTTATTGTAATTAAAAATTCAAAAAATACATTTGGGGAGGGGGGGGGGAAACAACGATGTACATTTACGGTGTGTGTGTATATATATATAGGCACAAGCACGCACGTATATTCAAACTCTCGTTTTAAGGCACTGGAGTGGTGTTGCCATTCATTATAAGGAATGTTAAGAATACACTTCACCCACACATACAATGGATACTATATACAACACGATACAATCAGGATTCCCCACAGCCAATCGCCATTTCCGCCAAATTGCGACGAATCTGGCGAGTAAATAAAAACACAAACACGCACTAAATAATTCCTCCGCTAATATATTACCAAATAAAGCACCAATTTGGCTATAATTTCTCTGTCTATTCAGCCGAAATTGCTGAAATTTGAGCCAGTGGGAACCCTGGATACAATACAAATTCACGACATCGATAGGCACAACAGAATACGAAACGACATGCAAAGCTTTGAATAATTCGAAACATCGATATTTTCTTTTAAAACATCATCATGTACAGCATTATATGGACATGGCAACAGCATCTTCTCTACCGCATTCATGAAAAATAAAAATTTACATGAAAAAATGGTCAATTAATAGCAGTGAAATCACGTCCGACATCAACATGAATCTTTTCACCACAAGGTTGTCCGTCCGTCCGTCCATCCTCATGGCTACGGCGCGACGCGCATGGATTGGCTGAATCTGACTGCGTGATGAGGTGTTTGACCGTATGAGCTTGTGATACCTCGAACCCCCGGCCCGCGGATCAAATCAGCACCTCTCCTATAAGCCCCGTTTACATGTGTAATAAATATCCCCCCCGGTAACAGGGATTTTCACTACACATTTACATGCAGTTCATGCCAGTATCCCTCCCGTTCTTTTCCGAAATCGTCACTGGTCACGTGGGTTGACGCAAGATGGCCGACGGAGCAGCTAACAGTAATTTTCGCAGCACAAAGGATTATGGGAGAGGAGGTTGAAGTCACCCACCATTATTTCGTAACAAAAAGATGGGACTCTTTTGACATGGATCTCTCCGCTCCATCTTTTTTTCCCCCCTTGAAGGAAAAAAAGTTGCCGTGCGGGCAATAATCACCAAAGCTACCCCCCCCCCCGCAATCTTGCAGGTGCAAACGGGGCTCTAGAGATAGAAGTCCTCCGCACGGGTTGCCAAGTTCGTTCGTCTGTTACGTCATTAAAGCTACCTAGCAAGTAAGTTTGCCACATTTCGAACTGCAGCATCCTATTTCGTTTCTTCTTATATATTTTTTGGCGCAGAATCTTCCCGGTTTGGCTCACAAATACCGCATGGTGATTGGATGTGGGGGAGGGGAGGGGGGCATAGAAATCGCAAATTCTGAGATCGTTTCTTTTTTTTCTGCACAACGACGACACTGGCACGAGCAGTGGAATTTTTTTCTCTCCTGAATATTCTGAGGTGGGAGGGGAGAATGGACTACTTACTGACGTCACGAGCAGGAGGTCTACCCCTAGGAGGTGCTGATCAAATGCGACCCATGAAAGGTGTTCCGGTAAAGAAAAAGTATCTGTAGAGTGAAAGGCTCTGATTAGGGGTCACTTTTTTTGTGACAAGTCATATCATTTGAGCTATCGGTCATATTTTGCGGATTTTCAAGCAATAGGTCTTTTTTCGGTCATTTTATCACCTATACTAATCTCTGTAGGCATTTTCTTCAGCAATGCACTTACAATGAATTCTGGTCTCTCCTCTCCCCCCCCCCCTCCTTTTTGGAAAAGAACTTTTGCATTCCTAGTAGCAACACCATCTGCAGCAGCTCGTGACGTCATTGGAGAAGGTAATCTCACCTATAACCCCCCCCCCCCACTGGATATATCCCTACTCCAGTTGCCTTAATCTCACCCCATATAGCCATTGGACATACTGTACTACAAAAAAAGGGGGAGGGTGAAGATGGCGCATGCGTCTGCCCTGCTATATCCAATGGCTATAGGTGAGATGACCTTTTTCTTCAGCCCAGCACTTGGCTAATACCCAGCACTTGGCTGGCCACACAGGACCAACGGACTCATGCGAACCAACCAGCCACAAAAAGAGACCGAAAAGAAGTGGCCCAGCACCAACGGGCTCGCTCAAGCTTATCTAGCCAAAGACAGTGAAGAAATAACCAACAAGAATATCGGCCCAGGAACCTGTACAGTATATCCAAATAGCAAACAAAAGTGTTCAAACGCGCTTTGTCCCCCATGTAAATTCATCATTTCGTTTTTACTCATTTTCAATAAAACAACCTGGAGAATTCTGGGACCGGATCGCGGTGGTCTAGCTGGGGGGCTCCTTCGGCCGTCGTTCGGGTTTGTGGCTTCCTCCTGGGCTTCCCTTGGGTGAGGGGGGGGGGTTGACGCTGCTATTGAGGGAGCAACAATGAAAAGACCAGGGGCCTCCGTGCTTGCAGCTGGGACTTAGACAGAGGATTCGGGGGTGTCGAGGGGGGGGGGCCGCTTGCTGATGGTTCTCCAGCGGGTGCCCCGGCCATCCCCAGCACGATCCAACCCACACGGGTAAAGGGAAACTGCTAAGAAAGACTCCGCGGGATGTTTACGTTTGTAAGCGAAACTCCGTAAGGTCATTTAGTTAGATAACAAACCTGCAAGCAAGACTTCACAGACTCAGTGCCGTCTTAATGTATCATGGAGCATCATTAGCCCCCCCCCCCCCCCCCCGGGCCAAGTAATTTTTCTGAGGCCCGATCAGGCGAATTCTCGAAAATTTTAACCACATCTCATTTTTGTGAGGGCCCACTCTTCTTTTGAGGCCTATGGGCCGTGCCCGGTCAGACACATGCCTTAAGACGGCACCGCGGGGAGCAGACTTTGGTTTGGGAAGCGGGAGTTCGCAAACCGTTTCATTTGTGAGACTCCACAACTCGTTTAGTTTGGGGAAAAATCATCAAGCTGTTTGGGAGTCAGTAAGCGAGCGAAAGAAGATTGACCTACAGAGCGTGTAAGCTATTCATGGGAGTGACCTAGAGAGAGTGGGTGTGTGAGAGACGTGGAGTGTACGTGTGTGAGCATAGGAGTGACCTGGAGAGTATGTAAGCATGAGAGCGACCTAGAGAGTGTGTAAACATGGGAGCGACCTAGAGAGTGTGTAAACATGGGAGCGACCTAGAGAGTGTGTAAACATGGGAGCTACCTAGAACAGTGGTTTCTCAACCTTATTCATACCGGACCGCGAGTGATTAGCCGTTTCATTCATTTTCCGTTGGTCGTGTGTTTGACCGTGCCTCCGACTCACAAGAATGAATGAAACCGGGCTGAGGGCTTGAAAAGGTTGAGAACCCCTGGTCTAGAGAGTTTGCAAGCGTGGGAGTGACCAAAAAGAGTGTTCAGGGAGTGCGGAAAATTTAGAGAATGAGAGGTCAGAAGGAAAAAATTTGACAGGAGTGATCGAAGAGCGGCAAGAAATTTGTACAGCCCTCAGGTGGCTAAAACCATAAATCTACCTCTAGTGCAGAGGTCTTCAACCTTTTTCCAGTCGCGAGCACCACCATCACCAAAAGAAGAGCACCCTTACGGCAAGTTTAACATACGAATGCATGGAGCAAATGACGATGACTTCATTCAATCCTTGAATGCAATTCCACAAGGGTGTTTAATTGCATCGTTGATCAAGTACTCGCGAGCACGAAATCGGACAAGAGCATCGAGCACTCTGGGTACTTCAGGGAGCACCGTGGTGTTCGCGAGCTAACGGGTTGAATATGCCTGCTCTATACAGTGACTACAAGGTTGAGACTCAATGAAACATTCGATTGATTGCGATTCGATGGGGGCGGGGGGGTTAAAGTTCACGAGATGAAATTATCGAGAGATTCCTCGAAGTATTTGGCTTGATTTGGCGAGAGAAAGACTCCGCATGGGTATTTGATAGCATGGTTGTGAAGCTCCTGAAGATGTTGATCGGGTAAAGGAAGACCGCAAGATTTTTTGGCAACATAATCATAACTCTGTAAAGCGTTCGATTCAACATGATTGGCTGTGGCTTTAGAGTCTAATCACGCATGTATTTTCCAGTAGTTCTGATTGGTTGAATCCCACAACATGGCGAATTGCGGTGATTTAACGCAGCTTATCTCTCGATTCCATGAGGTACTCAAACTCTTTTCTCAACATGATCAGAATGGTGATTCTGATCGTCTGACACTAATCATGCAGTCAAATTCAACCAATGAGAGCTAGAATCAGCTCACGAATGAAAGATTATAGACTATATTACAATCGAGACGAATTTCCAATAAACAACCACGTGTTCATCAACAATTTGAGGTCCATTGTCTTGTGTTTCCCGTTGGTTCAAGCTCAACACGAGGTTGAAAGAATGTCACGTGAACAGAACAGTTGAGAAGTCTGTTGCATCAGGCGGTTCGTAATTCGAGCGTTGAGCGGATTGAAGGATTCCCCCACCCCGTTACGTGAAGAAATCGAGTGGAGGCAATGGAGATATCGAATCCTTGGACTTGAACAGCATCGGAGGCGGCACCATGGCACTCAATCTCTGAGTCTCCGAGTCCGCGGACTCGGCCGATCCGTTCTTCTTGTCGGCCGGGTTCGGGCTGTACGATTCCGGTTGCGGCGGGCTACCCGGTTTCGATCCGACGGGTTCGACCCTCTGCAGCGAGGACAGTATGGGGTCCGAGCTCATGGCGTTCATGGGCTGGCTCGTCAGCTGCATGCCGCCGTAGAAGTTGTTGGTCGTCGAAGGCGTCACCGTCGACGTGAGCGACGACGCACCGCTGTGGGTGTTGAATCCCGTGTAAGGGCAGCTGGTCAACGCGTTCTGGAACCCGAACGAGTCGTAGGGAGTGTTGCTGTACGACCAGGCGTCCATGTTCGGCGTCAGGGATGGCAGAGGGTTCGGATTCGGGAAGGTTTTCGTGGTCATCGGCGATGCCGTTCCTATGAATGAGATAATACAATGGAACAATATTAAACAGACATTAAACTTTACAAATTTAATAGATTTCAATAGATGTAATATTTTAAACGTAGCGATTCAGAATTTCAGCGAGACACCCCCCAAGTTTTTTGATTATATGATTCCGATTCCGCAAATAAGATGTGGGACTCCATGAGGTGTTAAATCTGGTAAGTGGAACTTCAGTGTTTGATTTTGTGGGACGAAGTGTTTGATTTGATAAGTCAAGAGCCTAGCACGACGAATATGCTTATCAGATCAACACACCTCGCGAAATATGCTAATCAGATCAACAGCTAGCGGAATATGCTTATCAGATCAACAACTAGCGGAACATGCTTATGAGATCGACACCTAGCGGAACATGCTTATCAGATCGACACCTAGCGGAACATGCTTATCAGATCGACTCCTAGCGGAACATGCTTATCAGATCGACACCTAGCGGAACATGCTTATCAGATCGACACCTAGCGGAATATGCTTATCAGATCGACACCTAGCTGATCTTCAATTCGTTAGAAAGCAAACACATTACGGAGTCTCATTTATTAAATCGATGTTCATTTAGGTACGCAAGGTTCCTCTGTGGTAGGAGTTTATACCAATAATATGAAGTCGACGAACCCCCTGTTCCAATAAAATGAAGACCTCTGGCTGTTTTAGAAAATAATATTTGGTATACGTATACGGTATAGAAATGTAATAACGATGAATTAATTTTTTTCCAACCCCAAGCTCATGGGTCCCCCCTCCTGAAATTTCTCCAAGGACTCTAGGGACCCCTGGTTAAAACCCATCTGAACTGAACCAGGGGTTCCGTCTGGTATGTGAGATTCTATACGGGATTCCAAACGGGAATCCGAAAGATGTCTAATCTGGTGAGAGAAATTCGCAAAAAGTTTATTCTGGTAAGAAAAAATTTCACAAGTTGTTTATTCTGGTGAAGAGAAAAATCCACAAGCTCTTTGATCTGGTAAGGAAAAATCCGCAATCTGGTAAGGAAGAAACCACAAGCCGTTTAATCTGGTAAGGGGGCCGTTCAAGTATTACGTAAGCAAATTTTTTGCCATTTTTGACCCCCCCCCCCTCTTCCCCCTTGTCAGCAAAATTTCGTCATCAGCTCTGCCCCTCTGAATCCTAACTCATATTTTCATAAAGGGGTGGTTGATGACGTAAGCACTACCGAAAACCCCCTCCCCACCTTGTCATCAAAAGTCAGCGAATCGGAAACCCCCATCGATGATGACGTAATACTTGAACGGCCCCTAAGGAAAAATTCGCAATCTGTTTAACCTGGTAAGAAAAAATCCGCAATCTGCTTAATCTGGTAATCGGACATACATTATGATATTCACAAATTATGTCAAGATGTCTTTGGAATGGTAACTACCTGTCTGCAAATAATTGGTCTTCCTCGGTGGCTCACGTTTCCTCCATTTGGCTCGGCGATTCTGGAACCAGACCTTATAATGAGAGAAAAAATATTCACAATTCTGGAAATTCAAATGCATCAGAATATCGCAAATTCAACATTTTGTCTTTGGCAACAAGTGCAATTTGGTGAGAAATACTTAGGAAATTCGGTTAATCCGGTAATCAACCATGCCCATCTTGTGACTGATTGATGTTCATAAACTTTCCCCCGTAGCATTTTCAATCATATTACATTTTTCATTCGAATGTGGCTTTAACCATAGCCCTACATCCAGGAGCAGGGCCCTCAGGCTGGGACCTTCGGCAGGTCCCCAAGCCAGACTTTTCACGGGCCTTTCTATAGTGAATTTGTAGCATGAGAAAAACAAAAGAGTGATAGTAATTGCCCCCACCCTTATGGAGGCCATGGCCTTAACCATAGTGATAATTGATCATCTGTGAATACTCCACGGTTTCGAGTCAGCGGCACACGGCGTTAGTCAACTGTATGCTCTGCAACTTCGAGGAGCGAATTCGAGCAGCATCTTAGTGGAAATACTCTTGATACTGCATCGGAGAAGACCCGCAACCCTCCAAAAATCATCACGTCTACTTGTTGTAAAATTCAAAAGATTGATGGTGGCACCTACTTACATCTCACCATCTCACATACACGGTGCATACATCCGTAGCTTCTGGTGGTAGACGTTGCTAAGCAGTCCGTGGGATGAGTATCAGGACAAGGCAGAAAATGGCAGTAAAATATAACAAGTGGCTATTTTATGTCATGGAGTAGGGGGTCCTTGCTCCTTGATATCCTTTCGGGGTTGCAACCGGGGGAGGGTCCTCGATCAAATCCCTGTCTACATCCCCTGTAAGCTATCGATTAACGGTCTTTTATGGAACCTTCAATCACAAAATGGCAACATATCATCATCAGTGAATCAACATTTGTCTGAGCCTAATGTCCCATTTTCGTCATGCTGACCACGGTCTCATAAGCCCAGAGAGAGTTGAATATAGCAAGATTCTCACCTGTACCCGGGATTCGCTGAGTACCAGGCGCAGGGCAAGCTCCTCCCTGGCAAAAACATCCGGATAAGGAGCTCTCTGGAAAGCTCTCTCCAGCTCTTCTAGTTGGTAAGCAGTAAAAGTCGTCCTAGGAAAACAAAGTAAAACATGGGTTTTATTTCAAATTTTACAGATGACATCCTGTTAGCGGGACATTAACAGAACGAGACTATTCTTCCAGCCCTGTTATGACGTGGTCAAGTCACTTTCGAGACAGACGTTTCGTCCACTGCTGTGGCGGGCATCTTCAATGCAAGCGATGGCCGCTGGAAGAAGATATCTTGGCGACGGGATTAGGTCTATAATGTCAGGAAGGCGAGATCATCGTCTCCTTTCCATTCGACATCTGCACAGCGCTGAAGACGTCAACCCTTGAATAGCGGACGAAATGTCTGTCACAAACAGCGACTCGATCCCGTGGTCTCATCAGGTCTATGAATACATTGCCAGTTGATGTGATGAAGACATACATATACACACGCAAAACTCACTGACCTTGTCTTCTTCTTCTTGACGGCCTTTTCTGTGGAGTTCGAAGACGAGGAGGAAGATGATTTGTCGTTGACCGCGTTGGACACTTGCTTAGAAATATCTGCAATTCACATAAAAACACGAAGAAAAAGAAATAAATTATTACGCACGTCATATCAATGTGGCACCACATGAATTAATTCACCGCAATATGGGGGGGGACGTCCAATTTTTCGATGGAATTAAAGTCACCATCAATTGTATGTATGTATGTATGTCATGGTTGCCTCATGACCAATCGGTTTATTGAATAGGTCTAATAATTACGCCATATACCGTACCTAAAGGCAATGCCGTCTTAACGCGTGGGGCCCACCCGGGTGGCCTTAAGAGAAGAGGGGCCTCACAAAAATCAGAACCCGTTGAAATTTGCGAGAATTTGCCAGGTAGGGCTCCAGTGCCCGAGTGGCATGGTGGTAAGATACTCGTCTACCATCGTGAAGGTTGTTGTCTGGGTCCCGGGTTCGAGCCCAAGGGAGGATACAGATAAGATATTTTCCCTAACGAACTCGAGGCGACCACCGATAGACAGCGCCTTCACTTCCAACACATCTCACTAATGGCAGTAAATTGCAATATAGCGATATGGACAGAGTTGGTGTTTGGTGAAGTAGGTAGGGCTCCAGAAAAATCATTTGGCCCGGGGACCCAGGATGCTCTTAAGACGGCCGTGCCTAAAGGAATCGATTCGAATAATTAAGGTATCCGACTACCTTTCTTGCCACTTTACGACTACCTTCTTTAAAATGGTACTGGAGTGAACTTTAATAACATTTTTCGATAGAAAGTGTCTCGAAATGGTGAAAACTGTGATAAATTTTGGTCTACCTATGACATTTCCTATGAAAACGTCGTTTTTATGTCAAATTTTAGGCAAAATTCATGTGATATTCGAAACACGATTGCAAAAGATTTTGTTAATGAAATGCTTTGGGATTTTCACAGTGCATTCAGCCAGTACTGTTACAGGTTATGAACCAAAATTTAAAGGTTTGCATGACATGCTCATAAGTTACACCAAAATATGTTTAAGTACGAGTGAATTTTTTTGAAATTTCATCCTACATTTTGTCTATAAAAAACACTGTAATGCAAAAAATATATGTGATAGACCTTAGATTTTGGTTCATAACCTCAACAATATATAGCAAAATATCACATTAAAATTTTGCAAGGATACAATGAATCAATTTTCGCAAATCATGTCACAAACTCAAGTAAAATGCCAAAAAAAAATAACACATTTTTCGTAAAACACGTTTTAAAGTCTTTATTCGCGTATTACTTGTATGTAAAAACGCAACACTAAAGTAAACGTAACTTTGATTCTAAGCGTCATATAGGGGCCGTTCAATTATTACGTCGTTGGATGTTTCCGATTTGCTGACTTTTGATGACAAGGGGGGAGGGGGGGGGGGTTGGATAATGCTTACGTCATCAACCACCCTTTATGAAAATATGAGTTGGATTCAGAGGGGCCGAGCTGATGACGAAATTTTGCTGACAAGGGGAGGGGGGTCAAAAATGGCTAAAAATTTGCTTACGTAATACTTGAACGGCCCCATAAACAAAACAAGGCATGTTTTGGAATCATAACAAACAGGGCTTTTATAAAAAAACAAAACAAAAAAAATGAAAATCTATATTTTCTTCCAAAATGACGTTTTCAACGTAGTCGGATACCTTAAGGGGAGGTCTGAAAAACCTGTTGGTTTTGGTCCTTCTTGAACCACCGTTCATTGGGTGGACGTATTCTTCTACTCGAATACGAGGGATCCTCATATGTTACATCGACGTGATTCTCCACCCAACTAATGATTGAACACAATGGGCACTAATTTCATTAACGCGGTTCCAATGCTACACAACACAAGCTAGAAGGCTGCCAGGGCGGCAACCCTAGGAGCAGAATTCACGTCATGCAAGAGACCCGAGATTATCGAAAATTTTCATCAATACCAGAGCTCCACTTAAAAAATTAGAACTAAAATGTAGGACCGGGGATGGGGAGGCACCCCCCCCTCACCCTTAGACAACAAAATCATAGCATAATTTAGAACAAATCGCTCAATTTTTTTTAAATTTAAATTCAAAAAAAAAAAATTGATAACACTATTTCACAGTATCCTAGAAGATTCGTCATTCGATCATTTTTGTCGCACCACGGTCATTTCCCGCACACGAGGGCTAATTAGACAGGGACCTACAATTTATGGCCGATTCCGAACGGCAGGCTTGTTTTTTATACTCACCGAGAGGTTGGTGCACTAACCCGCTTGATGCGGGACTCCCTGCGGTAGCAATCTTTTTCCGTGGTCATGTCGCCGTTTCTGTTGTGTGTACCCCCCCTGTTTCTGAGACAAGGACGAACCGGGTATCGAACTCGCGACACCTCTAAACATCCTTTGGCACTTCAGGCGAGTATCTTATCGACCTGGGATACCGCGCCCTAGAAGATTTGACTCAAGCCAAAGCAAACTGACAGAAATGACTTTGGTGCAAAAACAATTTTTGGCAAAGAAAAAAGTGTACTAGCAACCACAGATGATTCTTTTGTCTCTCCTCACAATACATATTACATTCTTTCTTTGGAGTCTCCCACAGTCCAATCTGTCACAAAACTCTCTTTGACAATTCACACAGCAAATTATGAAGACATGCAAGTTTTCTACGAATGACGCTCTTTCGAGACCACTTTCAAAAGCACAGTGCAAACTACTATGTAAATTACAAGGTCCGATATAAATAAGTCAAGGTGAACCGGATGGTTTTACTGCGTCGACCCATACTGTTTTTTTAGAGGGATTTGTTTACATTTTACTGTTCAATGCCAGTGTGATCGTTTTTGACAAATGAAGCACTTTCATTTCTAGCTCGTAGCTGAGCATTGTAAAATACTGTTTATGTCTCCTGCATATCCCGAAAATACTGAAGACAGTCGAATACTTATCGGGTAGCATCAGAATCACCACACTTAGAATAGGCCTATGTATCCAATGGCTTTATTATGCAAACAGTTGTTTCACTTATACACACAAAATATGCACCATAATTCTGAATGATGAAAGTTACTGTCCACAAGACCACGAAGTAAATGCAAAATTATTTATTTCCTCATCCAAACATATCCTAGTTTGTGGAAATGACTGCTTCTTTACTTGTTGAACCTGAAGCAAAAGAAAAATTAACAAACCAAATCCTCAACATGCGCACCCTCCTCCCCCAGATAACCTGAAAAACGACACAATTTCTGCTTTGGTAGAGAATCGTTAATTGCGATCTACTATATTTGTATTATTTGGTAATGTATCGATGATTCTCTCCTTAATTAAGATTAATTATACGGATTTTCTGATAGGATTTGGTAAGAAAGTAGGAAAAAAGCTAGAAAGTAGGACATTTTACCAAAAAACCAGGAAAAGTGGGACGAGTGGGAGCCCCTGTAATACGTGTATAGAAGATGATTTGTATGAAAATTTGGATCGCAGGGGAGCCGCGAAGAGAGTTTGCGAACTCCGAGCTCGTTAAGATACCCCCTGAATTTGATTACAATACTTGATTATGTCGATAAATTCCTATTTTGTTTATTACCGGTATATAATTAACGAGACAGAATCTTATATTACGTATATCATTTCCTTTCGTTAGTGCTACACTGTTTTTGTTTACTTTCCGGTACACTCACAAATTGGATTTTTTTGGATCTACTTTCCTGCACAACTGATGAAACTGGATGTGGTGAGCCCCAATTGAATCCGATTGTTATGTTTATCTTGCTGATAACAAAACACACGTCTATTTTGTTTACTTTGATGCACCTGATGGGAATGAATCTCAATTCAATCCCATTGAATAAAATATGACTTTCCCGTAAAACTGATGAGACTGAATCCGATTGTTACGTTTATTTAACTGAAATAAAACGTCTATTTTGTTTACTTTCCGGTGCACGTGTGATGGAAATGAATCCCAATAGTTTTCCTGGAATAAAATATCACTTTTGTTCACCTTCCTGTAAAAACTGATGAGACTGAATCCGATTGTTATTGTTATTTGACTGAAATGAACGTCTATTTTGTTTACTTTTGATGCACACGATGGCAATGAATCCTAATAGGTATTCCACTGAATTAAAATATTACTTTTGTTTTACTTTCCCCGTAAATCTGATGAGAATCAATCCGATTGTTACGTTTATTTTTCTGAAATAAAACGTCTATTTTGTTTACTTTCCGGTGCACCTGATGGGAATGAATCCCAAAAAATAGTTTTCCTCGAATAAAATATTACTTTTGTTCACCTTCCTGTAAAACTGATGAGACTGAATCCGATTGTTATGTTTATTTGGCTGAAATGAAAGTCTATTTTGTTTACTTTTGATGCACACGATGGTTATGAATCCTAATAGGTATTCCACACTGAATAAAATATTTTACTTTTGTTTACTTTCCCGCAAAACTGATGAGAAGGAATCCAATTGTTACGTTTATTTTTCTGAACTAAAACGTCTATTTTGTTTACTTTCTGAAACATTCGACGGGATCGAATCCAAACTGCTATTCCATTGTTGAACGTAACGTTATTTTGCTTACTTTCCTGTATTACTGACAAAATTGAATCCAATTATTTTGATCATTTTTGTCGCACCACGGTCATTTTCTGCACACGAGGGCTAATTAGACCGGGACCAACAATTTCATTGCCGATTCCGAACGGCAGTCTTTTTATTATACTCATCGAGAGGTTAGTGCACGAACCCGCTTGATGCGGGATTCCCTGCGGTAGCAATTTTTTCTGCGGTCACATCTCCGTTTCTGTTGTACCCGTGAGGAAAGTTTTCTGAGAAGCACGAACCGGGTATCGAACTCGCGACACTTTTAAACATCCTTTGGTACTTTAGGCGAGTATCTTATCGACCACCGATAGACAGCGCCTTCATTTCCAACCCATCTCATTAATGGCAGTAAATTGCAATATAGCGATATGGCCAGAGATGATGTTTGGTGAAGTAGTATCTTATCGACCTGGGCTCTCTACCCGCGCCCTGCAATTATTTTATTTCCCTGAAATGAACGGCAGTCGAGTTCGGTTATGACATACACCCTTGGTGATTCGAGAATTGTATGTTATAACCGATGTTGTTAAGATCGTGAACCAAAACCTTAAGTATATCAAATATATTTGTCGAAGGCCGGGATTACACTATAAAAGTTTCATAAAAGTTATTTTATAAAACTTGAAAAATCCAACCAATAAGCATATTGGTTACATTCGAGCAAATGTAACTGATGATCTTATTGGTTGCATTTTTCAAGTTTTAGAAAATAACTTTTATATCAAACTTTTACAGTGTGATCCCGGCCTATAAAAGTTTTATAAAAGTACTTTTATAAAATTCAAAAATATTCAACCAGTAAAGATTATTGGTTTCATTAGCTCGAATGTAACCTATGAGGTTTATTGGCTGGATTTTTGTAGTTTTATGAAGGGATTTTACCAAACTTTTATAGTGTATTCCCGGCCTAATTACAGAGTGTTTTATAGACAACATGTAGAGTAAAATTTAAAAAAATTCACGTACATAGCTCACGAACGTAGTCGGGTACCTTGACCATAGCCCCCACATCTTAGAGCAGACTGGGTTCTTTTGCGCCCCCCCCCCGGTCAATTTTACACGGGGGGCCCCCTTCTATAGTTAATTTACAGCGTGAAAAAGTCAAAAAATGATTAGAATTGTCCCGGGGCCCTGCCAGCCCTTCCCATGTGGAGGCCATGACCTTAACCAGTTAAAAATTTTAATCGATTCCCAGGTCTATAATTTGAAATAATCATTATCATCTTCAAAGATTCGGATCCCATGAGAGAGAGAGAGAGAAATATACAGTCAAACCTCGTTAGTGCGTCACCCGATTAATACGTCACTCCGCTTAACGGGTCACTTTTCGGAAGTCCCAATTGTCCTCACGCAGGAATTGGCACAGCTATGGCTTACTCCGTTTAACGAGTCTCACTCCGCTTACTAAGTCATATTTTTGCTCTCCCAAGAGTGACTCATTAACGAGGTTAGACTGTATAGACCCGAAGAATAACAATGCACAACAACAACAACAACTCACCCGACGAAGTGGTGGTCTTCAGCTGAACGTCCGCGTACTCGTCTCTGACCGTCCTCGGAGCGACGACGCTGTAACTCGGCGGCGGCAGGCATCCTCCCAGGCTCCCCCCGGCCGTGCAGGCCGACATCACGGCCGAGGACGAATGCTGCTGCTGCTGGCTGAGGCTGGACGGCGGAAGGTAGCCCAGGGCCGCCGAAACCGCTGCCAGAGTGTCGGGGGAATCGCAGCCGAGGTCTTGTTGGAGGCCCAGCATAACTTGGATGCTGTGGAAGTTGCCTCTGGAGTCCTTCTGGCCGTTCGACTGCTGCATCTTCTCCTCGTTCTTCCGCAAATTCCTATGAATACGGGACAGAGATAAGAATAACGTGAGGATTCATATTTGCCATCGATTTTGACAGAAAATTAACAGCCGGAAAATTCACCGACAACAGTGGAGCGAGTGAGTGACCGAATGAGTCAGCTAATAAGCTTGTGACCGCTGAGTAACTCATTTACGAAGTACAGATGATACTGGATATAAAGCGAAGGTAAGAGGTATCCAGTGTCATCTGTACTTCGTATAATTAGCGGAGAGGTTCATCGTTTCGTTCCCACTCACTTGCTCTTTTGCTCACCTGCTCCGCTCGTTTTCTCACCTGCTCGTCACTTGCTAAGGGTGGTATTCACCGAAAGGATTTAAACAATAGTCATGATTTTTCGATAGGAGATATATGGTTAAATTCAGGTTTTTAACCAATCCGTGTCGATCTCCTAAAAATTGTGACTATGGTTTAAACTTTAAACTGTCGGTGAATATCACCCTAACTAACTTGCTCACCTGCTCACTCACTTGATCAATCACTCATTCTCTCACTCACTCATCCACTCACCTTTCATTCATATTCCTAGCTTTCACTCCCTTTCTTATCCATCTACTCACTGACTTAAACGGCCGTATTCACCAACACAGTTTAAACTGCAATCGCAGGTGGAAGGATTGAAGATCGAAACGGATTGGTTAAATTGAGGATTTTAACCAATCCGTGTCGATCGCTAATCCTTTGCGTTGGTGAGTACGGCACAGTTAGTCACTCTAAACTCTCTCACTCACTCTCTCATGCGCACTCATTCATTTGCTCACCTGATCACTCACTAACTCCCTGACTCATTGATCAATCGCTTACTTACTCACACTCCCCCCCTCCCTATTTTCACTAGTTCACTCACGTGGTTAATTCACTTACTCGCCCTGTCGATGGATTGCTTGTTGGTGAATTTTCATTTCGGTGAATCGTTGGCAACGAATGGCCTTTCCGCACACGCTTGTCATCTGGCCGTGGTGGAATTTCATTGACATCAGTGAAATTTTTAAACATTTCGGGCATTTAAGAAATGTTTTTAGGCAAATTTTCTCTCGAGTTTTCATAAACTAAATGGACAGATTGAAAATGAACGATGGTATTTTTTGCAATTCTGCCTTCTAAGACTGCGTTTCCCTCAACCTACGGTCCGCGACGATGGCGTAGGTGGTCCCGTCTTAACGAGTGGGTCCGGGGGCCCCTCACAAAAGTGAGATTCGGTTGAAATATTCTAGAATTTACCAGGTAGGGTCTCAAAAACCGCTTGGCACCCATGATGCTCTTAAAACGGTCTTGTCCACAGGCAGACTTTGATAATTAAATTCTAACTGAATGGAAAATTATTCAATTGTTGTAATTGATATTATAGTAATATCCACGTGGAATCGCAAATAAAAATTGTACCTTCATACTTAGGTTCGTTATACCTCGTCAAGGAAAATGCGAGAAATTGGCGATCCTAAACAAGGGATTCTCTGCCCAAAAATGCAATTTACGGCAAAGTTGCTAATTACTGCAAAAAGGGTCGGGGGTAATAAAAGGTTGTTACAAATAAACACTTTGTCGGTTAAAAAGGTGAACAAAACTTTGACGGGGAAATGAAACCTCCAAATGACCCGATTACTGTAAAATACGGGACGCGTCACCAACAGTTTTGAAGAAAGCTGATGTAAGTCAGAAAAAAATCCCCTAATTGTGGTTCAAATTGCTGAAAAATCGAGCAAAAAACAGTTTATCTTGGCAATGTGAGAGAAAATATTTGCATTTATACCTGAAATTGTCATAAGTTTTATAGAAAAGGCGTTTATTAACAATTTTTAGTGAATATTATAAACTTAGGTAAACATCATAGAAAAAACGGGACAAATGCATAAAAGAAGGAATTCGGGACCACTAAAACTACAGAAATGTCCCGTAATACGGGACGCAAGTGGTCCGAGGAATCGTATCAGCCATTTTACTAGTCCTTGGGTTCATGAAGGTTGAGAAACACTGATCTCACAGGCCACGGGTTGAGCATATATGACTTTTAGAGGGTGGGTCGCAATGATTTTCTTGATAAATTTTGATTTCTTAGCCTTCAAGTAGCATTGAAATGAACGGAAACTAATTATAATAAGGGGCCGTTCAAGTATTACGTAAGCAAATTTTTAGATATTTTTAACCCTCCCCCCCCCCACCCCTTTGTCAGCATAGGGAAACTCGTGCCTCCCCCTTTCTTCCTGCGTACGTCTGCAATCCCAATATGCGTTTGGAAGTGGGGGGGGGGGGCAGAGCTGAAGAAATTTTGCTGACAAATTGGAGTGAGGGGTCCAAAATGGGCAATAGAGTTAAACAACAAAATTCAAGATCAATTTTAAGAGGCTTATTTAGTTCTATCGTATTCAATCTGTATATGTAAAATTGATTCTTTCAGTGTGTTTGTGTGTCTGTGTATGTTCTCTACACAAATCTACAATTTTAGATCGATCCTGACCAAATTTTGCATATATACAAAACGGGATCCAACTTAAACAACAGGCTACTTTAAAATTTCGTCAGAGCGGGGCGAATGCCCGAAATAGGCGAAAAACTGTCGGGCAACAATGGTTTTTGGGCCTCAACAATCACTTTCCCAACGTTTACTTTGGTGACCGTGGTTCCCTAGCAATGCGTTTCAGACGTGTATATGCCTTTTACAATGGTTTGTCACTTCTTCAATGCTGCCAGTATATATTTACAATAGTTTATGCCTTTATAATGGTTTGCCACTTTTTGAATAGACGTCAGAATCATCATCAGCATCACTTTGAGGGATAGGCAAAGGATGATCCCCGTAGAAATCAGTGTTAAAATTGCCAATTCTACTTTAGAAATGCGGAAATTTAGTGGCATTTTCCGCCACAACAATAATTTTAAAAACTGTACTGAATTTGAAATACTGAGTTCGCCTATAGATATATCGTCATCCATATTCCTCCGCGGAACCTCTAACGAATTGGTACATGTTGGAATGCGGGTGTACGTATAGTGAACCTTCCGTGAAGTTCGTTTCTGTGTAATGCTTGTTTATGTGTAGTGCTGCCATCTGCAATCAATTTTATGAGTTTCCCCCCCCCCCTACTCATAGAGCGTGAAGTGTAATGAATTATACGCGCGCGTTGTAGGCCTGTTGCTCCCTTTTAACGGGGAGATCGGCTCGCAGTATTGGATTAACTGGTGAAATCACCACATTTGCTGACAATATTGAGCTACTCTATTAAACTGATGATAATTTATTTATTTATTTATGCAATATTGTTGGCCCAAGGCCTATACAAGAGGACGCGGTGGATTTGTATTGAAACATTTGACAAGAAATCGGAGATCGTGGGGGAGTTAGCAATGGTAGAGGGAAGCTTGTTCCATTCAACCATAGGCGTAAGCAGAATTTTTTCAGGGGGGGGGGACAGTTCAATTGTTTTTCCTTCTCAAGAGGGGTTTACGTTTTTTCCTGCAAAATAACGTTATAATCCCGGCTTCAGGGGGGTTAGAACCCCCCCCCCCCCGTACGCCAATGCATGTATTGGGAAAGAAACTGAATTTAAAACAATCTCTAGAGGCAAAAATAGGTTTTAATTTTCTAGGGGTAGTCAAGTCCATTGGCCGCTGTGGTGGTCGAGTGGTCATAATGACGGACTCGCATCGCGGGGACCCGGGTTCGAGCCCCACCGTCACCACAGTGGTGGTCGGCTGAAGTTGGTTTTCTGTGGTTCCCAACTTCAAGGCGCAAATGCGAGCTGATCTCCCCGTTAAAAAGTCTCGCCACAGAGAGCAACAGTCCTACAAACAGTACAAATATACAGTCATTACACTTCACTCACTTCACTTCTGAGATATAGATGGCAGCACTAAAAAATCATACACAACACATACGAACTCAGACTATTAGGTGCACATACTTACACTTCCGGCACAACTCACTAGGTAGTAAATTGCCCATGGCGATAGACCTGAGTTGTGCTCGGCTTCAAAAAAAAAAAAAAAAGTCAAGTCCATTGGAAACATAGGAAGGCTTAGTCAGAATACCGGCCCTATCGAAATTTAAATGACCATGCATAATCTCGTAAAGCATGGCTGAGCGGGAGATAAGTCGGTGATGTAGCGAGTGGGTGGAGATTAAGTTCCAGTTTAAGATCGGAAACTGAACTAAAAGATGACCAGCGGGCGGATTTATTTCGGATAGATTCAAGTCTGTCGATGTTAGTAGAGGTGTGGTGGGGGGGGGGGGGGGTCCCCAGACCTCAGCTGCATGAGAAAGAACGGGAGAAATACAAGTTTGTGGTATTTCTCCCGTTCAGAGAAGCACAGAAGTCGGACGACACGAGTAGAATGTTTGAGGTTGCGGCGAAGGAAAAGACAAGTTTGTTGAGGCATTTCTCTCTGGTAGACATAATCGATATAATTATTCCAACGAGGAGATCAGCCGAGATTATGACTCCCAGGCATTGGCGCACGCAAAGGAAAGGCCCCCACCCCACCCCCCCCACCCCGAGCCAAGATTATAGTGTTTTATTTTGCAGGGGAAAAAGTAACCCCCCCCCCCTCGAGAAAATTCTGCGTAAGCCTATGCTCCCAGGTATTTAAATTGATAAACTTGGGATATGGTTACGTTATCGATCGAGTATGCGAGTTACGAGTAGCCTCTCCTGAAAACTATTTGAGACAGGTTGACAGGTGTATGCCAAAATGTGGGCACCAATCTGAGATGGAAACAAGATTACGTTGGGGAGTTTCTTAATCAGATTTTGTGATTAATTGCAAGGTAGATTACACAGTCGTCAGCAAAAAATCTAGCGGTGCGGTTGAGGGTTTCAGGGAGATCGAAATCTCAATCATTCAAAAAACTAAGTTTATCTACTTATCCTCTGTATAGCTAATAAGCAATATACTTTGACCATAATCTGATATTCCATAATAATAATTGCCAAAGTATTTCGACTTGTAACTGCTTGAGTCTCGAACAGGTTTCCACGATCAAATACCTAGGCATTCATATCGATTATAACCTCGGATAGAAAACTCTCATTCACTACAATATTTGCAAAACAAACTTCGAGATAGTAACTCACAAACTACATTGAATCCCACTTACAACATTAAAAAAAAGTTTGTGAAAAAAACGTTGTAAGCGGGAAAACTCTTTAGACGGGGAAATCTCAATAATCTCAACGAAAATAAGTTGTACTAAGCGGGTAAAACGTTTCAAGTGGGAACGTTATGAGCGGGATCGACTGTATATTACTTTAACTCATATACAGATCAATCCCTCGTGTTAACGTTATACGTAGTCGCAACTATTATAATAATTATGGCTTAACCAGTGGCGGATTAAAGTCGGTCGAGGCCCCGGGCGCAAAATAAAATATTGGGCCCCTCCCTTGAATTAAAAAATAATTTGAAGTTTGGGTTTTACGGGGGCCCTTCCCCCCTTCTTACGTATCTGCTTTAATTATTTCTGAATGCCAATCTGTTTTGACTTTGAAAAATTCTCGTTTCTCGAATATATATTAAATGGATCTCTCGCTTATAACGTTTTTAAAAAAACCCGTTGTAAGTGAGAAAACGCTTCAAACGGGAAATCTTAATGAGAATTTGTTGGAGTTGGAACCACGAAAATAAGTCGTAGCCTACCAGGTGGGAAAACGTTGTAAGTGGGAACGTTATAAGCGGGACCGACTGTATATATACAAAGTGATTACTTAATTCTCTTGTTGCCGAATCTGGCGAACCGTTGATCCTGGAGGCATTCTTTCCATTAGAAAAAAGTATCCAAATAACGAACTCAGATGACGTCATTCAATCGGTTGTTAAAATACAGAAATTGGCTTTTTATACGGACACCCTGTCCTCAAAAACCTAATAGGAAAGTTATTGTCCGATCTCTATTGAGGCCAAAACAAAAAACTGATACATGTTTTCAAGTGCAATATTCACTAACACAGCGTTTCTCAACCTATGGCCCGCGGACCAGAGGTGATCCGCGTCATTAAGATTTCCAGTTCAATTAAAGCGTTTTCTCGCTTACAACGTTTTTTTTCATGACGATTTTTTTTTTGGAAACGTTATAAGCGGGATCCACTATTTCACACAAAACACTTCCGCATTTAATTCATCTTTATCCCGAAATTTTGCAACAATTTACCACCCAATTACGAAATGACATGTATTGTGATCCAACGTCCATCCCAAAAGCCAACAACCTGATTGTGGTAGGTAACGCAGTTCTCATGTTTACGCGAAAACAAAACCGCTGGAAGATTGGCTTCAACGCAAAAAAAAAAAGACCTTCAGAGAAGCTTGTATTTGATTCATGAAAGGGTGGTTAGGAAATCGCCTGTCACGAGGAAGCCCCAAAGAGAGCTTATCAAGACGAGAGACTGAAAATGGGCACGAAATCATATGTTTTATAGAGACACAAATAGCTTGGCATCATATCTGGTGATGAAAAAAAAACCGGAATTCACATGTTTAAGACGGTAAGTACGATCCCCAAAACCTTACGGCATAGGGCATAATCCAGTCTAAGACGAATTTAACCCCCTTAAAAGTGAAAAGATCACTTGAGGAGAACGCGAACACCCCCTTTTCAAAGAATGGAAACCTATCAATCTATTCGGTTTTTCCACCACCGCGGAACAATGTTCACACTGAGGCGCTCGTCAATGAGAAATCTGTGATCCTATTTGCATGTGGAATAAAATATCACCATTTAACTCGTAAGTGAAAGGTGGGTTGTTTGAATCAAAATGAGCGACCATGCACTTGTCAACGCTGAAACTCATGCTCCATTCATTTGCCTGTGCTGCGATCATATTCAAGTTTGTCTGATGCAACCCCCTATCGCTTGGATTTCCGACTACCCCCCCCCCCCCCCGGTTAGCTTCACGTCATCTGTGAATTCGCTAACAATCCCATCTATACCTTGATATCGAGTTTATCGACAAAAAGTGTGAAAAAGGGGGTGTCGGACCAAGGACACTTCCTTGAAGGACTCCACTTGTGACACCTGTCCAATAAGAAAATCCTCCGTTGATCATAACCCGCTGTGACCTATCTCTCAACCACGATTCTATCCAGTTCAATCCAAGTTGCCACCAATCCCAGTCTCACGTGAAAGCTCCAAGAGTTGGATCCGATCGAATGCCTTCTGTAAATCCAGATAAATAACGCCCAAGTTTTTGCCTTTGCCCAAAGACTTGGTCGCATGATTCTAGAAGGAAGGATTGACTAAATATGTATGTTACTAAGTAGGCCTACACTAATATTCATTAAAATTTTCATTGTTCCATCCAATAGGCCCATGTGTCTACTGATATGACTCCTTGGCTGATTTTGATTTTCCCTATCTTGAATTTTCGTAAGAAACGAAAAAAAATTCAACCGGGCTACGCAGTGGCGGATTAAAGTCGGTCGAGGACCCCGGGCGCAAAAGAACATATTGCCCCCCCCCCCCTCCTCAAATTAAAAAATGATGTGAGATTTCGGTTTTTCGGAGCCCCGGGCACGCCCGCCGTTAAATCCGCTAAATCTAGAACTATCTACCTATCGAACGTTCTTAAATCTAGAACTATCTACCTTGGCTTTAAAAAACAAACTCGGACGACAAGCCCTCGGCTGACCTTGCGGGAAACGATTCGTTCCAAAGTAAGAAAAAAGTCATCTGTATATTATAGGTTATTAGGAGATGGGAGGGTTGGACACGGGAAAGAAAAAGAAACGACAGAAGAGGAAAGGAATCAATCAATCAATCAATGGAATTGAAATGAGCGACTTTTGTTTGATTGAAAGAAATCAAATCAAGAGGTTAAAAAAGAGCGTCCAATAATCACCCGTGATGTCTCCGGTTTTTTCTTTTATTGTAATCAATAGCAATTGGAAGCAATTGGCTCAAAAGGCCTCATTCGTCGTCGTTGCCTATTATTAGCCCTTTGGTTGAGCGAGTGTAATGAAATAATTCCTATTTAAGCCTCCTCCACCCCTCCCCTAATAAACTGCAATAGGAATCATTCCGAATTACAACTAATAAGCTGGAATTAAAACATTTACTTACTCGACTTCTTGCTTTACTTGCTTCCGTAGAAAAAGAACAAAATAACAGTGATGACGGCGAATATTTTTTCCGAGGGTTATTAAAAGAGATTGTTATTATTATTGTTATCGCCCAAAATGAAAGGCAAACAAATCTGCACTGATTAAAAAGGATATTGGGCTTAAAAAAGTGCCCCGGCACCAATTTATATGTAACCCGATTGCGGCAGGAAGAAGAATTTGTGGCGCTGTTGGATATTTTCGGATATATGTTGTGTGCGTTACATTAGAAGGGGAGTTTCCCCCCTTCTCGCGTCGTGGCGCCGCCCACCCGCGTGAACTTCCAGCCAATCGGCGGGGGATGGGGGCGGGGCGCGAGCCGTGATTTGTTGGCGAGGTTGTCTTCGGGTCTCTCCAATGGTGATTTCTTTCTCATCCGAATGCGGACTTGGAGGAGGAATATAGAGTTTAGAATAAGAATTGCAGAGAGAAGGAATAAGAATATGGATTTTGAAATCTATTTTTTAAATAAATTCTAGGAAAATATAGCGGATTCCGCTTTAACTGAGAAATTTAATATTCTGGATGCTATGCCGAAACTAATGTTTGGAAAGAAAAGTGATTTGTCTCCTCCGGGAATCTGATTGGCAAGTGCGTTAACCAATGCACCAGAGACACACACTTTGCATTTCCTTATAACACGCATTGATAGCGTGAAGCGCTGATGATGCGGAATGCAAAAATTCTTGCATTCCGCATTCCGCAAGCGCTGAATGGCAGTGTTCTTCAAAGAACACTGAGGTTTTGAATTTCCAAGCGGATT
Organism: Pholcus phalangioides; assembly: GCF_987345545.1. NCBI lineage: Eukaryota > Metazoa > Arthropoda > Arachnida > Araneae > Pholcidae > Pholcus > Pholcus phalangioides. The sequence continues at coordinate 893,039 of NW_028301618.1, forward strand.
TTCCCAAATTTTGATGGCCCTTGGGCCAGGAAAGAAATTTCCTGTCCCATTGAGCTTAGCCGCCAGGCCTTTTGTAAGCCGCTGTAATAGCCCTGAGGGCAGGTTCGGCGTTACATTCTCGCATTCCGCAATCGCTGAGTGGAGTCACAGCAGCATAGTGGCTCACGTTTTGTTTGTCAAGTTGAAGGAAAAAACTTCAACTTGACAAAAAAACTTCGTTTTGGCTTTTTTTTCCTGTTGATTTTTTGAATTCAGTGGTACTACAGCAGAACGTCGGGGGATCGAGCATCTATTTAGGCTATGGGGGCCAAGGAATGCTCTCAGAAACGTTCTGACCAAAAAGTGACGGAATCCCCAAAAAAATCCCTGAACCCTGATAGCTTCAAAAATTTTTCTTGTCACTGTTTCACCTGAAGCAATTTTTTTTGTATAAGAAGACTTCCTGGAATTCCCGGAAAATCTCATATTCCTGAAACTCAAGACCTACATGCGGATTTTTGCGGGTCTGTTTTCTTTGAATTCTGTGTTGTCCCCCCCCCCCCCTCCGACGCCTCTTTTCCTTCGTTTGACAAATTGAGCTTCATGATCCGAATCTTATCGCTTTCCTGAATAGCAAATCCTAAGACAGAGAAAAGGAAAAGCTTCACTTTCTAACTTTGCCTGAGGTTATTTTCCCCCCATTCTACAGATTCTTTACCACAAATTAAACCTCGTTTATACGATGTTCAAGGGATCATGTGAAAACGTTGTGTATGGGGGGGGGGGAAATCGTACAACTGAAACTTCAGTGAAAATGAGCCCCCCCCCCCCGATACCTCATAGAAAATATCACAAAAAATCAATGGTTTTAATTGCATTTTGTTTGCTATATAATAATCATTCTTAGGGAAAAATACTCACAACATTAACCCTTTGCACTCGAGGCCTTTCTCGCTCGGGCGAACCAGCAACTCGAGACGATTTTCCGCATACTTGGTGAATTTCTTACCGCAGTGTCGCTTTCACATTCACTATCTATTACCTTGATTTTTCGCCTTCTTACACCTCTTACTTCATCGCTATCTTCATCACAGGTTAAATCCTTTCTATCGTCAAGTAGTCTATTCATAGACGTATATACACTCATGTCCATAAATTAAGGATGATTCAGAATCACACGGAAATCGAAATCTAAAGTAAAAATTTCACCTGTAGAATTATCACACCCATCTGCAAGAATGATATGCAAATTTCAGGAAGCCACCAGATGATGCCAATAGTACGTCACAATGACGAGAGTCTAAGAGGGGGGTATATAAGGAATGGTGGCAAAGAAGTGAAATTGTTCACAAGAGTTCTGTAAGGCGCTCAGTGCCATAAGCGAATAGTTATGACGCATGTGGATGATTTTTTACGTGGTAGAATTATCGGCCGCCTGGAATGTGGGCGTACTCAGATGGAAGAACTTGGAATTGCCCAAAGTGTCATCTCTAGGCTTTGGCAACGATTCCAAGATAACGGAAATGTCAGTAGACGTTACAGTACAGGTCGCCCCCGAGTTACAACGCCGAATGAAGACCGGTATTTGGCAGTAACTGCCAAAAGAAGCAGACGGAGCACAGCATCCGACCTGTCTCGTCAGCTATCTGCAGCCACGGGTATCACAGTTTCAAGGCAAACCGTGTACAGACGTTTGGGAGATATTGGTCTATATGCTCGCAGGCCTGTCAGATGTGTTCCGCTGACGGCAACTCACTGTCGGCAGCGATTAGTCTGGAGTAGAGAACATGCAATGTGGATATCGTCACAGTGGGCTTGTGTGATGTTTTCCGACGAGTCCAGGTTTAGCTTGCAGTCTGATTCACGTCGGACTTTCATATGGAGAACGCCAGGTACCCGTTACCACCAAGACAACATCATTGAACGACACCGTTACGGTGGTGCAGCATTGCTCGTTTGGGGTGGAATTATACTGGGTTCCAGAACAGATCTGCATGTTCAAACCGGAACCATGAAAGCCCAAATTTATCGGGACATCATTCTGGAACAACATGTACGTTTGTTTAGGGGTGCCATGGGCGCAGAATTTGTGTTTATGGATGACAACGCCCGTCCTCACCGAGCAAACATCGTAAACGAATGCCTTGAATCTGAGGATATAACCCGTATGGAATGGCCTGCATTCTCACCTGATAGAGCATGTGTGGGACATGCGTGGCCGACGAGTTGCAGCCCGTCAACCACCTCCTACATGTGTACCGGAACTTCGGAGAGCATTGCTTGCTGAGTGGAGTGATCTTCCCCAAGATCAGATCGATAATTTGATACTCAGCATGCCTAGGCGTTGTACGGACTGTATTTCATCGCATGGGAGACATACAATGCATTAACCATCATACCAACCATGTAATAGTAAGTTTTTGTAAAGGAGATATTTTTTACAATTGCTCCAGGGAGCAAAAATCGTAGTTTTTATGAATGGTATCATACATACACCATCGTTTTTGTTCTTTATCTTTTGTTTGATAAATGGGCTTTATGAATAAGTAACGTTTGTTTTGTTTCTGAACCTTTATTTGCCGGAGCTGGCATTATCCTCAATTTATGGACATGAGTGTAATTTCGTCCTTCATCAACGAAAAATCGAACTCGTCTTCACTTGAACTGATTCCTTTATCGTATTCCATGCTTATTGGGTCATTAAAGTATTACGTCAGCATCGGGGGGGGGATTTCGGATTTGCTGACTTTTGATGACAAGGGGAAGGGCGGGGGTTTGAATGTTGCTTACGTCATCAACCACCCTTTTTGAAGATATGAAATATTCTAAGCTGCTGACGAAATTTTGCTGACAAGGGGGGTCAGTGTTTTTTGCTGACGGGGGGGGGGGAGGGGTGAAAAATGGCTAAAAAACTGCTTACGTAATACTTGAACTGCCCCCTATTGCCACGACTGTCGAGTTCGAACCTAACGCGAAGACGCATATCATATATATAAATGTGAAAGTACGCCTGCATGTATGTCTGTTCTTTATTCAAATTTGCAATTTCAGACCGATCGTCGCCAAATTTTGCATATATACCAAACAGGACCGGGATTGAACCACGGGCTACTTTAAATGTTCATCAGAGCTGGGCAATTGGCAGAAAACCCGTCGAGCAACAATGGTTTCTGGGCCCCAACAGTCACTTTCGGAATGTTTACTTTGGTTACCGTGGTTCCCTAACAATGCGTTTCAGACATGCACATTAGGGTGGAACAAAAAAAAAGGGTGTTTTTTCATTTTGTTTGGAAATTGACGTTGCCTTAGTATTCAAAAGATGCCTTTCAAGGTTTTACTGGCTTGTGTGAATGAAGCCTTCACGACTCTCGGTTGTTGATACAGCAAGAGATGCTTCAGTTACGACTCGTACTCATTGTTCAACTGCTTGTGTGTGACACGGAACATTCGGTACAGATGGAAAAGCAGGTTCAGATCATTTTTGTGGGTCCATTTCCTGATTTTTTATAATAGGTGGTTCAGTCACTCGCACTTGTTCACATGCAATTAGTTCCGAATAGTGCTTAGCAGAAAAGTTTATTTTCGGAACGTGGAATGTACGGATTTGTGATTCTGAAAATCCTTCATTTCTAATTTTTAGAATTCTCTTGATTCTCAGTTTTTTGGCCGTACTATTTCCACGAGATATATCTGATCTGCACTTGAATCAGTGTTGTCACTGTCCATTATCGGAAGGTTATTAAAGATTGGTTTAAATATCACAATATATACATAGGCAATCTTTCACAATTTTCCAAACTTTTTCCGATATCACCTTGAAGCCCAAGTAGACTGATGGAACATCCATCTAGACGCTTCGCAAGATCTCTTAGAGGTAACTCATTGAAGTGAAAAGGACAAATAAGCCATTGCAAGGGATGGCCTATTTCTTTCTCTATTAATCTGATAACACCATTTTTATAACCAGTGTTGGCAACAGTTCCGTCGCATCCGATCGCCATCAATTCCTCCGTATCAAAATCTTGCTTCAAAAAGTCTAGGATTGATGACTTGATATCCCTTGCTCTACTGCTTCTTGGAGTTGTGTGACCGAGATAAATTGACTGGGGGTTCCTGCAATATAGTTATATGTTCTTCAGATATGGTTCTACACTGCTGGCCACCCAAATTGCAACACCAAGAAAGACAAGAGATATCGCAACAATATTTATTTTGTAGATAACATGTTGACCAAGCATCAAATGATTAAATTTATAGACTTCTGTGAAGTGTGGTTCCTGCCAAAAACAGTAGCCAGAGTAGCCGCCATTGTTGGAGATCACCGCTGCCACACGCCTCGGCATTGATTCAAAGAGACTTTGGATGCGTTCTTGGGGTACAGCAGACCAAGCAGCTTCCACGCGTTGCCAAAGTTGATCTGGTGTGGCAGCTGGGGATGTAATCTGGGTCAATCGTTGAGCAACCATGGACCACATGTTTTCTATCGGCGAAAGATCCGGAGAGCGAGCTGGCCAGGGAAGCAATTCAATCTGGCGATTGACGAAGAACCTTTGGACAATGCGTGCCACGTGTGGTCGCGCATTATCCTGTTGAAATATGGCTGTGGGCAAGCCCTGAAGGTAAGGAAGGACAACTGGCTCCAACACCTCGGAGATGTAGCGCTGGCTTTTTAAAGTACCGGCAATGCGTACTAGAGGAGTGCGAGAGTGATATCCAATACCGCCCCATACCATAATACCCGGTGCAGGACCAGTGTGGCGGTGCATAACGCAGCTGTTCAGCATCCTCTCTCCACGGTGTCTCCAGACTCGAATCCGACCATCGTGGTGTTGCAGACAGAAGCGTGACTCGTCAGTAAAGACAATTTCATTCCATTGTGCCGTCCACACCCTTCTTTCATCGCACCATTGGCGGCGGAGACGTCTGTGGTTCTGCGTCAAGGGTAGACGAAGCAACGGACGTCTTGCGGACAGACCACTCTGCTGTAAACGGCGTCGAATGGTACGCGCAGACACTGGATGATGCGGTAGAGACTGAATGTGCTGTGCTATAGTTCGTGATGTGGCTGAGCGATCCGTCACTGCATTACGCACAATACGCCTGTCATCACGTGAAGTGGTGCACTGAGGTGGATGCGATCGAACACGTCGGTCCGTCGTACCCTCCTGCATCCAACGGTCACATATCCGCATTACAGTTGTTTGGTTTCGTCCAACACGACTACCGATTTCCCTGAAAGATAATCCACAATCTCGGTAGGCCACTATCCTTCCTCTGTCGAACTCGGATACTTGATCAAAAGATGATCGTTTTTTTGAAAAAACCACAAGAAAAACACAATTGCCGTACTTCAAATCGTCGAAATCTCCAAGCCTTAAATAGCGCTTTGAAGTGGCGCCACAGGCGCGCGTGATGTGCGTCTGCGCTGAAATTCTAATCATTTGCATATCTCACCTCCGCTAATGCATGTTGTAAATTTCATATTATTTGCATGCTTCCTTCAGGGTGTTGCATTTACGGTGGCCAGCAGTGTATATTATATGGAAAGAATCACCTTCTTTGACATTAACTAAGGTTTTGTCTTTTCGACCATCAAAATATATTCCTCGCACATTTTGTTCTAGGAATTTTATCTTGCAAAAGAACTCTCTGTGATGCTCCTTCACGCCTTATTTTCATCCGGTCTATTGTCATATTTGACTTCTCTTTCATCAATAATCCAACATCTTCCAGCAATAACTGCAGCTGATCGATCAGACACACCAATTCTATCACAAGCAAGAGCAATATTTGGTAATTTAGTTCCCATCTGTGAGGATGATGGTAGAACTACAAAAGCAAATGAAGTACTTGCTTCAGCAAAGATTGATGGACCAGCTTCAGGTACTGGTAGATAGAAATGCTAACTCTTTTCAACGGCTTACTGTGTTTTGGCTCATATAGGTCACTTTCCTCAGAATCGTTGGATATAGATGAGTTTTCAGTGGTTGATGAACTAGTTTCCGCCGTTTCTTCTTAAGATGACTTCAAATGGGATATCATTTTCATTTTCCTTTGTTCATTGTTTTTCAATTTCTTCATTATTAGGACATCTACTCGAAAATCATATTAGGGACCATTCAAGTATTACGGCAGAAGATTTTTAGCCATTTTTGACCCCCCCCCCCTTGTCAGCAAAATTTCGTCAGCAGCTTAGAATATTTCATATCTTCAAAAGGGGGTGGTTGATGACGTAAGCAACCTTCAAATCCCCCCCCCCCTTGTCATCAAATCCGAAACCCCCATCGATGCTGACGTAATACTCGAATGACCCCTTATAAACTATTCAAATAACTGTAATTCGCATTACGCCGTTGCTTAAGTCTTGTGTATTCTTAAATTGTTATACTAAAATATTTGAAAGGAAAAAAAAACGTTTTTCACGAAAAATTTCTTTTGTTTTGCATATCTAAGCCAGGCCGATAAGATGTTCGCAAACTGTGCCGCTACAAGATGCTCCGGGATGTGTGTTCGATACCCTCTTTTGTCCTTGCCAGTGTCTTTTCTGATACAAGGAACTATTACAAAAACCATGATGTAAGATGAACCATCAAACAGCACATTGATATTGAGGAAAGTCTGCACATACCAAACGTTTGCAGTACGAACCTCTCGGTGAGAAACATGAAAAAAAGCCGCTGTAAATCCGCTTTTCGAATCCGCTGTGAACTGTATAAGTAACGGTCTAATATTAGTGCTATTGTGCAGAAAATGAAGGTGGTGGCGAAAAAAGAAACATAATTAAATGAGCATGTTTTTCGTTATGGGGCCGTTCAAGTATTACGTAAGCAAATTTTTAGCCATTTTTGACCCCTTCCCCTCCCCTGTCGGCAAAAGTCAGCAAAATTTCTTCATCAGCTCTGCCCCTCTGTATCCTAACGCATATTGGTGGGATCAGAGACGTACACGGGGGAGGGGGGCATAAGGGGCTCGTGCCCCCCCCCCCCTCCCACGATCAAAAATTTATTTTTTTTAATGCAAAATTTTTTCTTTGCGTTGTTATAGTGTAATCCCGGCCAAAAGCCAGGATTACACTATAAATAAAAGTTTTAGAAAAAAAAAAATCTTTTATAAAATTTGAAAAACGCAACCAAATCGGTTACATTCGAGCAAACGTAACGAATACGCTCTTATTGGTTCTATTTTTCAAGTTTTATAAAAGACCTTTTGTTAAACTTCTATAGTGTAATCCTGGCTTCACAAACATCTCTATTTACTCACTAAATCTCTCTAGGGGGGAGGGGGGGAAACCGATGTTATGGAAATGTTATGAGCGATGTTTATTTTAAAGATAGTTATTAAAGAAAAGGTGATTGTGAGCTGAATTAACCTTAATTAAACCCTTTAAAAATATTCACTTACAAGCCCTAATACCCGGCGCTGCCCGGGTAAAATTATTCATTTCTACGTTTCTTTAAATCTAGATTTGTTTCTATCATGAGTCGCGCAGGAAGTCGCCATATTGGTTAACTTAGACACGGTTTGCATGTCCCTCAAAGAAAGAGGAAGATATCACGTGATTTCTTCAATGAGGCTTTTTGAATCACGTGATATCTTCCTCTTTCTTTGAGGGACATGCAAACAGTGTCTAAGTTTAAAAATATGGCGACTTCCTGCGCGACTCATGATAGAAACAAATCTAGATTTAAAGAAACGTAGAAATGAATACTTTTTCCCTTTTTTTTAAAGGGTCGCTACGTATTTCGATTCCCCCCCCCCCCATCCCTCCCCGAAGTTCAAGTTATCCATCTCTGCCTGTTTCTGCTTCAAAAAATGCTTAATTAAAGCTGTGGAATTTCTTCGATGTACTTTTTACGGGCCCATAATTCATTTTAAAACATCCTAAACTATATGAATTTATGCAGTTGAATATCAAAGGCAATACGGAGACATTAATTCTCATTTTCTCGCTTGAGAAGATATAAATAAAAAGTCGAAATCAATGTTATTGCATGGATATTCAACTCAAAAGTAGGTCCGGGGCTAATTACTTCATATTTAATTTTCTGGGCTTCGTATCTCTCTCTAAGCGAACTCGATACACTTCAAAAATTGAGAATTCAATTCACCCCCAACTAAATTTCCGCATTTCTACAGTTAAAATCATCAATTTTAACACTGATTTCTACGGGGGATCATCACTTTGCCTGACCCTCAAAGTGATGCTGATGATGATTATGGCGTCTATTCAAAAAGATCTCATTACTGGGAAGAATTGAAAAATTAGCAAACCACACTACAAACGCATAAACTATGAGGCTTTTTGGATCACGTGATATTTTCCATTTTTTTTTGAGGGACATACAAGGTAACCAATATGGCGACTTCCTGTGCGATTCATGAAAGAAACAAATCTGAATTAAAGAAACATAGAAATGAATCGTTGTTTTTAGTGGGAGCTAGAAATTTTCTTCAAGTTATCGATCTCTGCCTGTTTTTCATTCAAAAGATGCTTGATTACTGCGGTTATTCGATGCAATTTATATGGGCCCATAATTGATTTAGGCTGGTATTACACTATAAAAGTTTGATAAAAAATTCTTTTATAAAACTTAAAAAATCTAACCGATAAGCACATCTGTTACATTTGAATGAACTTATCTGATCCGCCTATTGGTTGCGTTTTTCAAGTTCTATAAACGAAATTTTATAGTGTTAGGCCGGTATTACACTGTAAAATTTTGATAAAATCCCTTTTATAAAACTTGAAAAATGCAGCCAATAAGGTCACCGGTTGCATTTTCTAGAATGTAGCCAATAACCTTATTGGTTAGATTTTTTAAGTTTTATAAAAGGGATTTCATCAAAATTTTACAGTGTAATACCGGCCTAAAAAACATCCTAAACTGATGCAATTGGATAATATAAGACAACACGGAGACATTAATTTCTCATTTTCCCGCTTGAGAAGATGTAAATCAAAATTTGAAATCAAATGTTATTGCGTGAATATCCACCTCAAACGTGGGTCTGGCTCATTATATTTTATATTTGATTTTCTAGGCTTCGTATCTCTAAGCGAGCTAAATATTTCGAAAACCAAAGATTCAATTCAATTTTTAAAATTATGGCGGAAAAATCCCATTAAGTTTCCGCATTTCTAAGCTAAAATCGGCAATTTTAACATTGATCTCTATATATGGGTATCATCCAATGTATGTCCCTCAGGAGTGACGCTGATGATGATTATGACGTCTATTCGAGAGAAAAGCCTCATTATCAAGGGCGTAGTGAGGGGGGGGGGGACTTGGGGGTCTGGTCCCCCCCCCCCCGAAATGTGAGAAAATGACCGAAAAAAGGGAAAAAGATGGCCAAATCCATTGTTCTGTCACTTTGGTTCCCCCCCCCCCCGAACGAAATTTCTGGCTACGCCCCTGCTCATTATACATATACTAACAGGATTAGAGAAGTGACAAACCATTGTAAAGGCATATACACGTCTGAAACGTATTGCTGGGGAAACCACGGTAACCAAAGTAAATGTTCCAAAAGTGATTGTTTAGGCCCCAAAATCATTGTTGCCCGACAGTTTTTCCGCCCATTTGGGCATATTTGCCCTGGTCTGACGAACTTTTAAAGTAGCCTATCGGTCAAGTCGGGTCCCATTTAGTATACATGCAAAATTTGGCGACGATCGATCTAAAATTGTAGATTTGTATAGAGAACATACACAAAATCAATTTTATATATATAGATGCTAAAAATTCTTTGGTTTTATGCGTTTATATGCATTAATGATTAAAAAATGGCGCAAAATATGCAAATGCATATGTATTTGCATATAATCCGGGCTCTAATAACTCTCTTTGATGAAATAATCGAGATTCGGCTGATAAGCAGCATCTTTTGTCTCCTTATGAAAACTTTAGTAGCAAAGCCAGAGAATTCCGCGTATCTCTCTCAAATATGGAAATTCTACAGTCGAATCCCGTTTAGCGAATACCCCGTTATAGCGAAAATCTCGTTTTAACAAACACTTTTCTAATCCCCCCGATAGGTTTACATAGGGACAATGCAAATACCTGGAATTCCTTTATAACGAAATTTCGTTATAGCGAAGTGATTTCCCCGGTCTCTTGGAGTTCGTTATAACGGGATTCGACTGTAGTTTTACCGTAACCACTTTTTTTTTCGGTTAAATTTCTCATGGCACCCCTAGCCGATCTCGCGGCAAACCGTTTGGGAATCACTTCAATACTCACTAATATTAAGTTCCGATTATCTACTCGGATACTACAGTATATTAATCGACATCTATGGCCTAGTATGTAGCCTACAGCCGACACGCGGCCCCTCTCCCTCACAGACGGGAAGAAAGATTTAAATCGCTGTTTTTAGGCCACGTGCCCCTCGTCAAGGGCCACGCGACCGCACGGGCCGTCATCTCTCGAGTAGGTTTTTAATATACATAAAAAGCATATTGGAGCCCACAACACGTATTGGAAGGAAGCCGAAAAAGAATTTTAATCTTGTCCATCTCATTACTTTTATTACCCACAAGCCCATACATATGCCTACATTGTGCACCCCCCGCCCTTCAAAAAAATCATTGGGTCCCCCATATTCTCACAGGAAACGGGCCATCAGATACAAAAAAGGGCACTCGAACCGCAATTTGTCAGAGGAGCGCGTGTCTGGAGTGTGCGTGGGGTAGGCCTGCCTAATAGGTGGCCATCTCTGCCTTATGATTTACTGTTAACTTTTATATGGGAGTCGGGAGGCCCTTCTTTATTTTGAAGGGCAGGTCACGTGATCGGGTCTGGTAGGGGGAAGTTACTTAACCGTAGGGGGTACGCACCTCTGATAATGGGTCGCTCGGTACGGGGGGGCCTTCTATTATAGGGCCTATGTTAAGGGGTTGCGACATCGTCTCTCGATAGTTATTATTATTATCATCGATGATCTTCTTCCGCGTGGGAAAATATTCGCACGGCCGGCCGTTTTCAATGTTTTCTATAAATGTTGGTTCTCCCGTCATGTTCATTCGAATTCGGAATGTTTTGCATCAGCTTTGAGCTGAATTTTGCGAGATGTAATACACCTACGGAGCTGAATATAGACTCGTTTTGAAGCTTATGAATGCAGCTTTCATTTGATATGTGACACGCTAGTGTATTTGAGATATATGTTGCGGTAAATGTGATAAACCATTATGCATAATCACTAAATTTCGCAAAAAGAATGTAAAATATATTTTAAAAAATAGCATATCGTAGGCCGTTCGGCTAAAATGATTCTTCTTAGCCCCCCCCCCTCCCCCCTACCTTACTAGAAATGCTTCCTCTCGATAATTTTAACCAGATCTCATTTTCATGAGGCCCCTCTGCACTTGTTCCTGGGCCGTGCTCGGTCGGACCCATGCATTAAGACGTCACTAAGACGTCACTTGGACTGTCATGTGTAAAGTCAATTTATTTTAACTCTTTTCTGCTGCTGTGTCTTCAGCAGAATACTATGACATCAATTCCAGCATACAGTAGAGTCTCGTTTATCCGACCTTCCGTATTATCCGACGTCCCAACGAAAAAAAAACTGATCAAGCACCAACTGCTGAGCTTTCAGAATTTCACATAACGACGGAGTTAAGGCTCTAGAAAAACTGCAATTAAATACATTAAGCAACAAGAAGAAGCCACAGGAATCGCCATAATGATGCTGCAAAGATGGCGAGATTTGGCAGCGAAGACACGGAACTCGTCAGGAAAGCAGACTCCGATCAAATTTTTTTTTTTTAAATCATCACAGGACTGAACATTTTTAAGGTATCCGACTACCTTTCTAGTCACTTTTCTTTTAAAATGGTTCTGTAGTGAGCTTTAAATACATTTTTTGATAGAAAGTGTCTCGAAATGGTGAAAACAGTGGCAAAATTTGGGCTATTTATGTCATTTTCTATGAAAAAGTCGTTTTTATGTCAAATTTTAGGCCAAATTCATGTGATATTCGAAACACGATTGCAAAATTTTTTATCAATGAAATGCTTTGTGATTTTTACAGTGCATTCAGCTACTAATATTGCAGGTTATGAACCAAAATTTAAAGGATTGCTGACATGCTCATAAGTTACATTAAAATATGTACGTGTGAATTTTTTGAAATTTCATCCTACATTTTCTCTATAAAACGCTGTAATTCAAAAACTATATGTGATAGACCTTAGATTTTGGTTCATAACCTCAACAATATATGGCAAAATATCACATTAAAATTTCGTAAGGATGCAATGAATCAATTTTTACAAATCATGTCACAAAGTCAAGTAAAATGTCAAAAATAGCATTCTTCGTATATAAAACACGTTTTAAAGTCATCATTCGCGTATGACTTGTATGTAAAAGCGCAACACTAAAGTGAACGTAACTTTGATTCTAAGTGTCATATAAACAAAACAAGGCCCGTTTTAGAATCACAACAAATAGGGCTTTTATAAAAAAAAAAAAAATAAAAAAAAAATCAATATTTTCTTCCAAAATGACGTTTTCAACGTAGTCGGATACCTTAAGTATATACTGTGTATTTAACTTGAAAATATTCTGCAACTAAGTTCATTTTTCCTGTTGTTTTGCTGTAAACATGATTATTGCCGCCAGTATATAATAGCCTATAAGTTATAGGCTATTATACTGGCAGCAAAATTCTTCCCGAAATACAGCCTATAACACTTATATTTCTTTTTGGTAGCTTAAATACGCACTGCTCATTTTTTTTTAATGCAAAAAAAAAAAGTCATCTTCGTCTAGGCCACAACTACTACTACACCACACATGTACCTCGTCCATATTCCTCTGCGGAACCTCTAACGAATTGGTACGTGCGGGAATGTGGCAATGTGCGTGTAGTGAAACCGGGCGTGAAGTTTGTTTCGGTGTAATGCTTGATATGTGTAGTGCTGCCACCAGTTTTTCTAACTATGAGTGAAGTGTAATGATTGAATTAATTAATCGTTGTACAGGCCTGTTGCGAGACTTTTTAACGCGGAGATCGACTCGCATTTGCGCCTCGACGTTGGGAACCACAGGAGAAGCCAACTTCAGCCGACCACCACTATGGCAACGGTTGGGTTCGAACCCGGATCCTCGCGATGCGAGTCCACCACAGCTTGTCAATTCTTGTTGGTATTTAAAAATATTTATAATTATTATTATTTTTTAATTTTGCTGTTTTTTTATTTTTATTTTCCCATTAGCGGCCGTGGAGCCCCTGAAGAGTACAAGGAGTCCCAAGGGCTCCGCGGAGCACCGGTTGAGATCCATTGCTTCAATGAATGCGTCCCCCACAAGATTCACTTTATGCCCCCAGCATTTTTAGTGCAAAATGTTGTCACCAAGAAGTATTTTTAATAATTTAAAGCACGCAGTCATGTGAGGGATCATTCAAATATTACGTCAGCATCGATGGGGGGAAGGGGTTTCCAATTCGCTGACTTTTTATGACAAGGGGGAGGCGGGGGGTTTGGATGATGCTTACGTCATCAACCACCCTTTATGAAAATATGAAATATTCTTAATGGCATCTTACTCGGTACGCCAAAAACGAGAAAAAATCTTTCGCTAGTTTGTGGGCACCTGAACTAACACTCCCTCTATTCATAAGCCCCCTACAGAGCTACTTTAGTGATCTCTAAATGTTTCACGGATCCTTCAAGTGCTCTGGAACTGTGCAATGCATTACTCAAGTGATACGTAGTTATGCCACGGATCACACTTAAGTAATCTGGGAATGTTCCACGGGTAACTTAGTGATTTAGAACCACACTGTGGTGAGGGCTGCTTAAGTGCTTTAAAATTGTGTCACATGTCACTCAAGAGATCTCTTAATGTGCCACGGATCGTTTAAGTGTTCTGGAACTGTGTCGCGGGTTACTTAAGTAATCTTTGAATATGTCACGGGCCTACTTCAATGATCTGAAAATGTGCCACGGACCACTTAAATGCCCTGGAATTGTGCCACGGGTCATTTAAGCGATTTTTAAATGTGCCGCTTAGTTCATTTTTGCAAAATTGAGTTTGAGAGGGGGCAAGCCACATCAGATAACCTTCAGGGCCACATTTGGTCCGCGGGTCAAGGGTTTACCATAAATGGCTTAAAGTGTGGGTCGCAATGAACTTTTAAAGAGAAATTTTGAGTTCTTACCCTTTAAATAGTATTGAAATTCACAGAAATCGATTATGATAAAGTTATAGAAAAAGGTATTTTCTTTCGAAATTTTAATTTTTTTTTAAATGTTCTTAAATTAAACAAAAAAATTTTTCGTCTTGGGGGGGAGGCGCGCGAGCCCTGTATCCCCCCCCCCTCCCGCGTACGTTTCTGATCCCATCAATATGCTTCATGAAGTAGGGGACAGTGCTGACGCAATTTCGTTGACAAGGCGGGGGGGGGGGGTGAAAAATGGCTAAAAATTTTCTTACGTAATACTTGAACGGCCCCTAACGCGCGGGGTCTGATACTAGATCCTTTATTTTCGTATACTATTAAGGTGTCAATTATAGCTTGGAAACACGGAAGAATTAACGATAAAATTTAAATTATGGAGATTTCGCAGAAAAGTAGTAAAAATTCAAACTTTTTGCATTTATTCGTCAAAATTGGCAAATTTCGCATTTATCGCGGTTATTTCGTATTTAGGCACCCGTATAGGCTCCAGTGTAGGGCACCGGTGTGTAGGCGCCTATCTGTAGGACCGGTTGTTGAGCTCCATTATTAAATATAATAACAATCAGACGGTTTTAAATAGATACATGTTTGATTCGGATCGGACGCATAAAAATGAAGGACATCACATAACAATGGTTGCTTGCCGACTGCGAAGAAAAACATTCGATTTTATATCACAACTAGCGTTGCTAGGTAACAATCATTCGCACCAGAAAATTGCGAAGTGCGACATCATTATTTTTCCGCAATCGGTAAAAGTTCAAGTAGAGGTCGCTACACGTAAATATGAATTTAACGTATATCCTTAATAATCACTCATCTTCTGAGAGTACCTTTGATAAACTTCACTTTTTTACCGGTGATTATGCATAATACCGAAACGTAAATTCTCTGTTTCATATGGAAATACAGGGAGTCCCCCCATCGAGGGGTTAGCGCACCAACCTCTCGATGAGTATAAAAAAAACAAGCCTGCCGTTCGGAATCGGCAATAAATTGTAGGTTAGGTCCCAGTCTAATTAGCCCTCGTGTGCAGAAAATGACCGTGGTGCGACAAAAACGATCAATGATCATATGGAAATAAAAATTCAGGTTCTTTTTCATTAATTACGAATTTTTATTACTTCTGTGTAAAAATTTCTTTCATTAATTTTTAATTTTTATCGATTCTGTACAAATTTATTTTTTTATCGATTCTGTACAAATTTATTTTTTTATCGATTCTGAATTTTTATTACTTTGTTTGTGAAAATTTCTCGCATTAATTCTGAATTGTTATCGCTATTCTAGAATTATTTCTTCCTTTAAGGGGTATCACGACCCCTGAAGTCGAATTTTCAAAAATTGACTTCAAGAAATATTTCATTCAAATAAGAATAAAATACTAAAAATTTCTTGTCAATCGGTTAATTTGTTCTTTGAATTATAGTGTAAAAAAAAAATATACAAGAAAAAAACACTGAACGTGAGTTGGGGCCGTTCAAGTATTACGTAAGCAAATTTTTAGCCATTTTTGACCCCCCCCCCCCCCCCCCCTCGTCAGCAAAACTCGGATGCTACTTCAAGAGTGCGCCTACAAACTATCGAAAGGTTTTTCTCGTTTTTGGTTCACCGAGTAAGATGCCATTAAAAATATTTCATACTAGCTATAATACCCGGCGCTGCCCGGGTTTTCTTCAATGAGGCTTTTTTGGATCACGTGATATCTCCCTCTATTTTTCTTGAGGGACATACAAACCGTGTCCAAGTTAACCAATATGGCGACCTGCGCGAAATAAACAAATATAGATTTACACAGAAACGTAGAAATGAATACATATTTTTCTTTTTTTAAGGGGCGCTAGGTATTTCGATCCCCCCCCCCCCCCCCGAACTTCAAGTTATCCATCTGTCTGTTCCAGCTTCCAAAAATCCTTAGTTACAGCTGTGGAATTTTTTTCGATGCACTTTTCACGGGCTCATAACTAATTTTAAAATATCCTAACCCACATGAATTTATGCAAATAAATATCAAAAGAGACAATATGGAGACATTAATTTTCATACTTGAGAAGATATAAATGAAATCAATGATATTGCTCGAATATCCAACTCAAAAGTATAATGGTTTGGCTAATTACTTCATATTTAATCTCCTGGGCTTCGTATATCTCTAAGCGAACTGAATATTTCGAAAATCGAGAATTCAATACAATTTCTAAAATTATTGATGGGGCGGAAAATTCCACTAATTTCCGCATTTCTACAGTAAAATCCACAATTTTAGCACTGATTTCTATGAGGATCACCCTTTTCCTGACTCTCAAAGCGATGCTGATGATGATTATGACGTCTATTCAAGAAGCTCTCATTTCTGAGAGTATTGAAAATGTGGCCAACCATTATAAAGGCATAAACTATTGTAAATATACACATACTAACAGGATTAAAGAAGTGGCAAACCGTTGTAAAGGCATACACACGTCTGAAACGCATTGCTAGGTAACCACGGTAACCAAAGTAAACGTTCGGAAAGTGATTGTTGAGGCCCAAAAACCATTGTTGCCGGACAGTTTTTTGCCCATTTGGGGCATTTGCCCTGGTCTGACGAAATTTTAAAGTAGCCTATCGTTCAAGTCGGGTCCCATTTGGTATATATGCAAAATTTGGCGACGATCGATCTAAAATTGTAGATTTGTATAGAGAACATACACACACACACAGAAAATCAATTTTATATATATAGATTTTCATAAAGGGTTGTTGATGACGTAAGCGTTATCCAAACACCCCCCCCCCCCTCGCATCGATGATGACGTAGTACTTGAACGGTCCCTTTTCGGATTGCGGTTATTAAGTTCATCCGTAACATTAAAAAAAAACTGCTACACACCAAAAACTCTGAAAATTTTGCAGAAATGTTTATTCGACATGTGTTAGTGAAATGAACTTGAATATCAGACGATTCGTTAGAAATTTATGAATTTTTAAAGTTCGAAAAAAATATATATATATAAATTTCAAAAATCTCTAAATTCAACATTTTTTAAAAATATACTTCCCCTTATTCAGTTGCTAAATCCGAGGTTCATTTTACTAACACATGCCGGTCAGAGGGCCCACACAAGGGGTCAGAGTTTTGCTGAGGGGTTTCCGATTTGCTGACTTTTGATGACAAGGGGGTTTGGATAATACTTACGTGGATAATGCTGATGACGAAATTTTGCTGGCAAGGGGGTGGGTAAGGGGTCAGAGTTTTGCTGACAAGGAGGGGGGTGAAAAATGGCTACAAATTTGCTTACGTAATACTTGAACGGCCCCAAACCACGTTCAAAGTGTTTTTTTTTTTCTTGTATACGTTTTTTACACTGTAATTCATTACTTCTTTCTTTTATATTGAAAGAACAAATTAACCGATTGACACGAAGTTTTTAGTATTTTATTTGTATTTGAATGAAATATTTCTTGAAGTCATTTTTGAAAATTCGACTTCAGGGGTCGTGATACCCCTTAAAGGAAGAAATAATTCTAGAATAGCGATAACAATTCAGAATTAATGCGAGAAATTTTCACAAACAAAGTAATAAAAATTCAGAATCGATAAAAAAAATTCAAAATTAATGAAAATTTTTTACAGAAGTAATAAAAATTCATAATTAATGAAAAAGAACCTGAATTTTTATTTCCATATGAAACAAAGAATTTACGCTTCGGTATTATGCATAATCACCGGTAAAAAAAAAGTGAAGTTTATCGAAGTTATATACTCTCAGAAGATGAGTGATTATTAGGGATATACGTTAATTTCGTATTTACGAAATAACCGCGATAAATGCGAAATTTGCCAATTTTGACCAATAAATGCAAAAAATTTGAATTTTTACTACTTTTCTGCGAGAAATATCCATAATTTAAATTATATCGTTAATTCTTCCGTGTGTTTCCAAGCTATAATTGACACTTTAAAAAAAATACGAAACTAAATACGAAATTCCAGTATTACGTAAGCAAATTTTTTGCCAATTTTTGAGAATTCGACTTCAGGGGCTCGTGTACCCCTCAAATCTGGGCATAAAAATTCAGGTTCTTTTTCATTAATTATGAATTTTTATTACGGCATTAATATTCAGAGAGTTTTTTATTCTGGAATTATTTTTTCATTTATTCTGGATATTCATTTACTTCTGGAATTATTTTTAGATTTTAATCCTGAACTTTTATTACATCTGAAAATACATCCTTCAAGAATTCCGATTTTTCCATCTATTTTTGGAAAATTTATATAAAAATTATATTCAGATTATTTTTTTTCACTTATTCTGAATTTTTATTCTAGAACTTTTTTTGACTCATTCTGAATATTTGGAATTATATCTTTCTTTTATGAAATTTTTATTAACTTTGAATTTCGTCAGTTTTTTGCTTGACGTGTATATATTACTGCCAAAGCCCGAAGATGGCCACTTTGCGAACTGGCCAGCCCAATTCGGACCCGGCCAATGTCCGAAATTCGGGCTTTCGCCGGCTCTTATATATATTGATCCCTATACAGGGTGGTAAGTATCGATCACAACAATTACACACGTGATTCCCCGTAATATTTCTCTTAGGATTCTTGCACATTCTGTGATACTGCGAACGATCAATTAGTAATGGTAAATTAATGCATTTCCTATGTAAGTACTCATTCAATAAAATAATCGATGACCTTTCAACAGTCCATCCGAGACCCACTATGTTGCATACCAAACGAAAGCTTATTTTCTAAGCTTCGAAATGAATCCATATTCAGCGATGTAGCTGGATCAAGCCAGGAGAAAATCGTACCCAAATCCGTCGACCCAGGGAAGAAAATCAGTCATCTCCCATAGAAATCCGAAATGGCGGGTTTTCAAATTCAATTATTCCCGCATCACTGCACGCGCAGGGTAGGCCTACTGTAAGAAACAGGTAGGTATCGAGCGCCACATGGTGTCCGCTTCCCCCTGCGGTGATGACGACCACCAAGAGGGGATGGTGGCTGTCCTTGCGTGTAAATTCGTGGTAGTGGGAATGATATAGCCGTGATTAACTCGTGTTAACAGCCTGATTTAATTTAGGAGGTGATTCCTGTGGGTGCCATATGGGATTCATGTGCCGTCCCGAATGGCCTAACCTTCCATGTAATTTGGCGAGATTATCTGTTCGAGTCATGGAATCGGGCTCATGGCGGAGCGCTATGGACACCTATTCGTTAGCCATACGGCAGAGGTGTCTCTGGATGAAGTCTGTGATGCAGAGATCTCCAACGCATTGGCCGCGGGCCTCATTTGACCCTCGAAGCTTTTTTTTGCAGTGGCCCGCCGATAAAAGAATTGATAAAATTCCTGAGGAAAAAAGCCTCAATGAAGGAATTTATCCCAGAATCGATGAAAGAAGAAAGAGCTCATTTCGAAACTTATTTTGGAAAACATTTCAGAACTTGATGAGAGAAATATTTTCAGAATTAATGAGGAATATTTTCAGAATCAATGAGACGTATCTTCAGGATGAACAATTGAATAACAGCAAGTCTACCTGTCCTCCCTGAAAAAGAGGACACCTGGTAATCACCCCACCATCGATTATTATAATTTATGTCCTATTTGACAATTACAGTACTTGTAAATCACCGGTTATATCAGACTTCTACTGTATTTATTTATGTAGGTAAACGTAGAACCGCTCTTCATAAAAGAGCACTTTTATCAGAACAATTATTTTAGTGCATTGCATTAAATATTAATATTTCATGTTCTAGTCATTAATTTAAAAAAAAATGTATCAAAATTACCTTGTTTTTTTTTTATATTGTTCCGATGAAGGGAGGAGAAGAAGTGAAAAGTGACAACCGGTGAAAAGAGTTTCCATTTGTTTGATTTACTATGTTGTTGATGCTGCCGTCTAACCTAAAAATTAGATGGGACTCATGCCCTGACGTTGTTTCAAAATTTAGGGCCTCCCATTCAAAAAATTAGAAAAAAATAGGATGGAGGGGGGTTCCCTCCTTAAACAACATAATAAAATCCCTTAAAAAACTAAAACATAATTTGAAAAAAAAAATTTCGGTAGCAATATTTCAGCATCCTATAAGATAAAGACTCAAGCCAAAGCAAAATGCCAGAAATGACTAGCTTACAAAAACAATTTTTGGGTAAAATAGGGTATTAGCAATGACAGATAATTCTTTTCTGCTCTCCTCACAATATATATATATTAATGTATTATAATATATATTGTGAGGAGAGCAGAAAAATAATGTATTATCTTTTTTGGAGTCTTCCGCAGTCTAATCTGCCAACTCTCTCTGACAACCGCACACAGCAAATTATGAAGGCACATGTAAGTTTTTTAAGAATATGAAGCGCTTTCAAGAGCACAGTGCTAAATATGCAAATTACAAGGTCCGACATAGATAAGTCAAGGTGGACCAGATAGTTTTACTGCGTTGCCCATCCCCTTTTTCAAGAGGATTTGTTTAAATTTTAGTGCTCAATCCCAGTGTAATCGTTCTTGACAAATGAAGCACTTTCATTTCTAGCTCTTTGCCGAGTATTGTATACATTGTTTATGCCTCTGCATGTCCTAAAAATAAAGACAATTGAATGTTATTGAGCAGCATGACAATCACCAAACCTAGAATAAACAGGCCTATGCATCCAACTGCTTTGCTATGCAAATTGTTGTCTCACCTAACACAAAATGAGCACCATAATTTTAAATGATGCATGTTAGTTACTGTCCAAGACCGTGAACCAACAACTGGTTTTTACGAATGTTCTTTTTTATATGCGGAAACCTTCAACCAGGCAGAAGTTTCCAATCACTACTCTACTTGTTGAGCCCTATAAAATTAAGCAAATGAAAAATAAATAAACCACCAAATAGTAAACATACGTGCCCCCCCCCCCCAAATAACTTAAAAAACGATACAATTTCTGCTTTGGCAGAATCATTCATTGAAATCTACAACATTTGCATTATTTGGCATTATATAGATTATTCCCTCCTCAATTAAAATCAATTATATGAATTTTGTTGATAGGTTTTGGTAAAAAAGTAGGACAAAAAATTGGAAAAGTAGGAAGAGTGGAAGCGCCCTGAAAATTGTACTGATAGCAATGCCAATGACTTTTTGCAATAATTACGAACCTGAACATTATTTGTCAAATGGGGGGGGGGGGCTTATCACTGTTACTCACATCCCCTAAGCAAACTACATCGTCATTTCTTCTGAACGAGGCACTGCATTTTTATGGCCATCGACAGATGTACGTAATATAAACTGAAGAGCAAAAAAAACTGGTACAGGCATGCGTATGCAAATAAAGAGATATGGAACCAATCAGAGTACGGCGCTGCGGTCGGCAACGCCTATATAACGCAACAAGTGTCTGGCATAGTTGTTAGATCGGTTACTGCTGCTACAATGGCAGGTTATCGAGATTTAGGCGAGTTTGAACATGGTGTTATAGTCGGCGCACGAGAGATGGGAACGACATAGCATCTCCGAGGTAGCGATGGAATTTGGATTTTCACGTACGACCATTTCACGAGTGTACCGTGAATATCGGGCATCCGGTAAAAAATTAAATCTACGACATCGCTGCGGCCGGAAAAAGATCATGCAAGCAGTGGCGTCGGAGCTGTGGGTGCTCGAGCACCCACAGAATTGATTCAAAAATCGAAATTTCCTGCATGAATCTCAAGACGGGCACCCACAGGTTCAAAACACTTCCGACGCCCCTGCATGCAAGAACGGGACGACTGACGAGAATCATTAAACGTGACAGACCCTTCCGCAAATTGCTGCAGATTTCATTGCTGTGCCATCAACAAGTGTCAGCGTGCGAACCATTCAACGAAACATCATCGATATGGGCTTTCGGAGCTGTGAGATGTGCTTCCTAAAGACACGAATGACAGAAGTTGAGGCGAAGAGAACCCGCCTTGTTCTTTAAAATGGAATCGCCGAAACATCGGGACACCTGCCTTTGAGGGACAAAGGAGGACAGACGAGAGACCTTGGACGATCAGTGGGTCTCGGGAGCTGCCTATGTGCAGACGTGAATGTGAGCCGTGTAGTTTGTAAAATGGGGACCATTTGCGTTATTGAGTGATAAAATAAAGATCATGCAAAGTGGCAGATACGTGTGATGTGATTATGTGAAAAGTTTTATTATTGTGAAAAAAAAAAGGAATTGAAGTTCACCCACCAATAAATGTGAACCCAACAGGAGCCGAAGGCCCACTCGCGTACCCTTGATGACTGCACGACACAAAGCTTTACGCCTCGTCTGGGCCCGACAACATTGACATTGGACTGTTGAGGACTGGAAACACGTTGCCTGGTCTGACTAGTCTCGGTTCCAATTACTTCGAGCTGATGGACGTGTACGGGTATGGAGACAACCTCATGAATCCATGGATCCTACATGTCAACAGGGGACTGTTCAAGCTGGTGGAGGCTCTGTGATGGTATGGGGGCATTTGCAGTTGGCGTGATATGGGACTCCTGATACGTCTAGATACGACTCTGACAGGTGACAGGTACGTAAGCATCCTGTCTCATCACCTGCACCCATTCATGTCCATTGTGCATTCCGATGGACTTGGACAATTTCAGCAGGACAATGCGACACCCCACATGTCCAGAATTGCTACAAAGTGGCTCCAGGAACACTCTTCTGACTTCAGACACTTCCGCTGGCCACCTAAATCCCCAGACATGAACATTATTGAACATATCTGGGATGCCTTGCAACGTGCTGTTCAGAAGAGATCTCCACCCCCTATTACTCCTACGGATTTATGGACAGCCCTGCAGGATTCATGGTGTCAATTACCTCCAGCACTTCTTCAGACATTAGTCGAGTCCATGCCACATCGTGTTGCGGCACTTCTGCGTGCTCGCGGGGGCCCTACACGATATTAGGCAGGTGTAC
Source organism: Pholcus phalangioides (assembly GCF_987345545.1). Classification (NCBI taxonomy): domain Eukaryota; kingdom Metazoa; phylum Arthropoda; class Arachnida; order Araneae; family Pholcidae; genus Pholcus; species Pholcus phalangioides. The sequence continues at coordinate 916,153 of NW_028301618.1, forward strand.
CAGTTTGTTTGGCTCTTCAGTGTATATATCTAGGTAAGTATTGCACCTTCACCAACCAAGTTCAGCACACAAGCAGGGCAATCTTAAGAGCATCATGAGCCCCTGAGCCAAGTGATTTTTCTGAGGCCCTACCTGGCAAATTCTCGAAAATTTGAACAGGTTCTCATTTTTGTGAGGCCCCTCTTTCTCTTGAGGTGCCTGGGTGGGACCATGCGTTAAGACGGCACTGCACACAAGAAGTACAAACTAAAAGCAAATGGGCGTGACAATCATACTCATCAAACAATAACATATGAAATAAACGCACTTTATTTTACTTTCAAAATATATATAAATGCCTGAAAAAGCCAAGATTTCCCAGCAAAGCTTGTTTTTTGACGATTCCTTAATGGTAGCAACAAGTTAGTTATATGTGTGTATATATAAATAAACGCTAAAATATCCACCATTGAGTATTGAGTACAAACATTCATAGAAACAGAGAAGGTTAAACCAATTTATAATCTTTGGTTTCTTCTTTTAAAAAAGCATGAATTAGTATGCGTTACAAGTTTTCAAGTGAAATGCAGCACAAAGACTTTCTTATATATATATATATATGTGTATATAACCTGTCTTCAACGGAATCATAGATTGCGTAAAAAATTTTGGTGAGCACTTTAATATTTTATATTATCCTTTGGTCTATTGGTCGCTCACAGTGTTTGTGTGGAATTTTCCATTAAAGGGTGGAATTTTCCTTTCCGTTACCACATTAAACAGATTCCGCTCTATCCAGGTTTTTTAAATGTATATTTTAGCATTGAAATCACGGGACCACGATTTTTTTTCCGTTGAAGGCAGGTTTCCACTTGATATAGGTTCCATTAAGGACAGGTTTTACTATATATATATAAGATAGGTATCAATACATACTAGTGTTCATTATAATGTTATGTTTTTATCTCCTCACTAGCCCCCCCCCCCCCCCTTTTAAAGTTCATTGTTCAATGGATTGGCCTCGCAAAAGATTTCCCCTTGATTCTTCTTACTCTATAATCACCAAGGTTTCTTATTATAAATATCTGGGTGTAATTATTTCTGCCGACCTCCATGTCGATTATATCTTTTATAAGTTTCTACAAAAACTTTTCTTTTCTTTGTTGAAACCTTAACTATGTCGACACCTCTGATTACAGTAAATAATGTCTGGAATACAAAAAACGTTGAAGGCAATAAGGAATCTTGACACATTTCTGTTCACATGCTTAATGGGTTTTTAACTAACCGCTGGATCAAAAACCATGTTGAGCTTGACGAAAAACAAAAATCTATACAAAGAAAGAATATCTAATGTTTCACCAAAATGGCACGTCACATGGAATTCAAATTTCGTAGAAAATATGTATTTTTTGTATCAGCACATACCACTGAGAAAGAACTAAGGAATACAACCTCGCAGTGAAAATTAATAACGACTGTTCCTCGATTGAATAATTCAACCTGATTTTTGGATAATAATAAATAGATCCCCAATCACTAACACCAATATAACTTTACATGACCAGGATACGATTGCCTGGTGAAAGAGGCATTGAAAAGCGATTCTCTAGAATACTTTTTGATTTCTTAGATTGTTCAATATTTATGAAAACAAAATCATATGGCATAAATGGACAATTTTAGTGAATAATATCGAGTTTCTTCAAATTTAGGGCTCATAATGAAAAACGATAGCAGGGGAAACAATTCTAATTTTTTTTTTCAACAGAAGACTAAAACAAATGGCGTCTTTGCTGCATTTTCTTGAAAACATAATCATTGCTACAACATACATTGAGTGGGTGAATACATCGCACAGTCATTTCCAGCAATAAAATCTAATTTTCTAACATCACAAAAAACAAAGCAATTTTATCCGGTTATCTGTACAATATAAACCTCTTCATTTTTTTTTTCTCAACAAGTAGCATTTCATTCTTCCCTCACCAATATAAACAATAATATCCACATTTGTTAAATAATTTTTTTTTCCGGTCTACCTCATTAGAACTCTGGACATGATTGGATATCCTGCCAGATTAGACAGATTTCGGCTGGACATCATTCATACCATCCTTACAAGGTACATTTATGGATCCTGCAATTGAAGGAACGATAACAACGTTATCCGATTCAGAAAAGCCAATCTCGTCTAGAGTCATATCAGCTTGGTTTTTAGCCAGAGATGACAGAGTTCCTGGCCTGCAGGATTGTTTTCCAAATGTGCTTGGACCAGAAAATGTACCCCAGGTGTTACCTGCATTGGTGGAAGTTACCAATGGAGTGCTTGCTGTGGCCGATGTTACTTCCAAGTCTGTGTGACTTTTGCCACTCGTCATCTCTTTCCTTTCACGAAGCAGACATTTTCTTCGTATTTCAGCCAGCCATGGAGAAAAACAGAGAGAGTGGTACACTGGGGGAAAGAACCATGGTCCACATTTATCACAAAGGACAACAATATGCACAATTATAACAATAACATGGGGGAGCTCGAGGAGAATATAAAGTTCCTGCCTATCACTATGAACAGGAGACTACAACTGTTGGCACAGTACAGGCAGGCCATAGTTGATATTTCATTGATACTGTGGCACCACAAAGCTATACTACAGATATGTTAACAAAGGGCTCGATGGGCCATGCAAAGAAGAAAGGTGCCAGAATTTAAGAAAGTTTAAACTTTCATAAAAAGTATGACTTTAAAAACCTCAAGAAATGTGCCAACGTCTGCAGGTTTTGAAATCACACTGTTCCCCACACTATTCCCCTACATGCACAACTGTGAAAATTTGTCCAAAAAAAAAAAAAATCAGCAATCCTACAGAATCTCTGTCACAAGGGGGCAGAAGTACCTAAATCTTGAACATGCGAACACGTTTTGCCACATCTGGAACTGCTTGGGTAGGCTCTTGTGGCAGAGGCCTAAAACAATATGCATTGACAATCGGTATCGAATTCCGACACATAAAATATTTCAGCCAATTTTTATTTATTGTTTCTGCGATCTCCCCTTTCTCTCTCCTGCTGATTATAGAGCGTGAAATTCTCTGTGCTACCCTGAGTTCGAATCAGGGAGTTGGGTTTCTTCCGAAAAAAACCCCATTTCTTCCAAGGCAGTAAAAGAAAAGGGGAAAAACAGGAAGAAACGAAAGAAAAATGAGCACTAATTATATTGTTTGATTACAGAACATATAATTAATGCTTGTTATGTTATCACATTGGCGATAATGGCCCCATGCGTTCAGGGACACCCTGTATATAAACCAGTTTTTCATTTCTTCAATGGACAAAACTTATATGTTTCAGTTTTTTCCGGAGGGAAACAAAAAGGGTTGCAAATCTAAAGAAACTTCCCAACCCCCATTCATATATATTTCAGATTCCCTTTTAGAGCATAACTTGAAGTTTTATCTGCTTTGTTTGCATTACGAATGCCACCCAAAAAGCAGTTGTTCTTCTTTGCTCAATGTAGCCCAGGGTACTCAAAAGGTTGGTTGGTTGGATTAGACATCCCCGTTCCAACTAACTAGAGTTGAGACCAGGTTCGGTTTTTAAGATATGAAGAGAAACATGATCTGCAGTACAAAGGCCAAAATCATCTACAAGAACAAGTAAGTTCCTTGCTACGACTTAGATCCTTTACCAAAATGAACAGAGGAAAGTCCACAGCAGGTTTTCAATTTTTAGTATTTTATTACTGAAAAATGTATATTTTGTGTGAGAGAGAGTATAAGGTGGGTTTCCCCTGAAACCCAGCACTGAGACCAAAGGTCTACTCTACTGAAGCAAAAGCAGAGACAGATGCATGGGGGGGATGGAGCAATTCCTTCTCCCGCTCAATAAAAAATTTTATTATTGGCATAGGGGAAAGGAGAGAGGTAGACATCACCCGCCCCCAGCTTCACAGTACAACCATCTCCATTCGAAGAGCCTGTGTTCTGCTTATGAGTGAGAGGGTATACAGAAACAACAGGAGCTAATAGGAAAGAAAAGACGAAATTGTGTCGGCAATAACACGCATATGCAAAAATTTGTGCATCAGTGAGCAAAAGATAACACATGGTAACATCTATAATCTTACCCTGAGAATAATAAAATAGCTTCTTCTGGCCTTCGATTACATTTCTTCCACACATGGTACAAGCAGCATCTGAAATAGAAATATCAATTCCATCATGGAAAATAAGCATGAAATCGAAAGGTGAAAACATTCATTCGCAAAAGAGCTTGCATGAAACAAACAATATATATATATATATATATATATATATATATAAAAGAAATACGATAACACAAGAATATAAGTCTTTTCACTCGAAAAAACTATTAACACACGTATCAAATCTCTATAGTCAAAGCTCTCAAACCTTTCGTACATTCTTCAGTGAGCAACTGGTTTGCCTGACCAGAAGGCTGTCTTGTTCTGTTTCCACAACAGCGCCTCCATATGTTTTGAATATATTCATAACACTGGGAGGGAAATTAAAAAAAAAAAACCAATAAATCGCATGATCAAGTACAAAACAAAAAAATCAAAAGGGGGGGGGGCAAGTTAACAAAAGTTGGTGACATCATACAAAAGTACCCTTACCGAATCAGCATTGCCGATGATGCAAATACAAATAACCAGGCTAAGTCCTCCAATTGCAAAGATGATCAATGTGAAACAGATGAGCACTGCTAAAGTTATCAGGTGGTAATAGAAAGGGTGCGTGAAAGTGGCCCTCAAGTGGAAATAATTCTCTGTGCTGATTGGGATAGAAGAAATGAAATAAGATTTTTAGTGATGATTAAATGCTACAAACAGATAATGATTAACCAAGAGTAAAAAAAATGCATAGTAAACCATTTTTTTAAGACTGTTTGGCCATTCATAACTGACAACTACACAAAACAACAATCAGTTATGTTTGCTGCATGACTTACACTATAACTACAAACTTCCAAAGATGCCTGTCATTCAAGCGAATGAAACACATAGGTGGATACAGGGGCAATTTGCCCCCCCCCCCAGAGAAAATAATTGTATTATCAGTATAAGTCGACATTCATCCCCACCACTGTTCTCTGTACATTATCTTTAGTGATTCCCCCTATGCCCGCTCAAGGACCTAGTATCTGCTCATGGCAAAACATTGAGTATTCATTTTCAATCGCCATGACCTAGTAACCTGGAAAAAATCTTCGCCAACATAAATTATCCAATCAACCTCTAAAAAAAGTATAATATTGTAATTTTTTGCGACAGATGTGAATATGCTGCAGCCAGGGGCTATACCAAGCAACTTGTATCGAAGAATTTTATTTTTGGTTTAAATTATTGCATCAAAGATATATTCTGTTGAATAATGTGAGGGTTGATATGCGTTAATAATACAGTATCTTGATTTCTTGAAAAAGTCTCTCTGCATAGAGCAAGCAGACTTTTAACGTAATACTACCATAACATGATAATTTCAGCACTTTCACTAACATATAGAAGACAGTTGGTAGAAGCAGCAAGAACAAGCACATGCAGATGTGTTAGGAATATGTAAGAGGTGCATGAAAAGTTAAGTAACAGTAGTAGCCGGAGCCACTCAAAAAAAAAAACTACCCATAACGGACCTGTTTTTTGGTGTCCCCAACCAGTTTTTTTTTTCCTTTCTTCAACATCGCCTTTTTTGCCCTTTCAACTCAGATTTGGTACACCTCCTGGAATGGCCAAAGAGCTGCCCCTAGCCATAGCTGCCAACCAAGGAAAATGAGCATCAGGCCCTCCTCACATGGGGAAACTAAAATCGAGCTCGAGTTGCCTCAACTAGAGGGTTGAGTTGGCTTGAACAAGTCAAGTTGCCCGTTCTCCCTCACACAGTACGGGAAATTGAGTAAAAACAGCACAGTCTATAGTTCCCCTTCTTATCTTCTGGTACTATCAAGATTTATCGAAAGTAAATAAAAATCATAACAAAGAAATAAGTAAAATACACAGTTTCTATTACAAAAGAGAAATTGCTACAAAATTTCAGCTCGCTGGTAAATACACAATTTCTTTATTCAAATTGATATCATTTTCAAATGGCAATAAAATGATAAAAATTATATAATTTCTTAGTACAATTTCATTTGCTCTGAGTGATTTCAACGGGAAAAAAAAATCGCAATAAAATGTCTGTTTTTTCCTCAATAAATATGCCTCCCAGTACGCATATATTGGATTGATTATTATATTAGTTTATTGTTTATTAGTTAAAGATGAAACGACGAAAGCTATGGTTCCAAGAGACAAAAAATAAACTGTAGGCAAAACTACAGACAAACATGTGAATTGTTGCTTCATTTAAAAGGGAATGATTTCCCCCAAATACTCCCACACACAGATGTGCGTGTATGTGACAAGCACATCATCCTCCCTCAGGTAGGATGGTGTGCCCATGTGTTTACCAAAGACCCCATCATTTGGGCGACCACGGGGGGGAAGGCCCGCTTTCAAAAATGCACTAGAAATGATATATATATATATATACATACAGCGAATAAGTGTTCTTTGCCCCCCCCCCCCTCCCGGAAAAAGTTGAAATGACAAGCCTGGTTTACCATTTCATTCAGTGGAGTCTTAAAGCCAGGGGTGCTCAAGCACCCACGATAATCTGTGGCATGGATCTGAGCAACAACAGAATTGATTCAGAAATTAAAATTTCCAATATAAAACTAAAAACAAACACCCACAGTTTCAAAACAATTCCAACGTCCCCGATTTCATTATAATTTCAAAATAATATCAATTTAAATGAAGAAATTGCGTATTTACCTGTGAGCTGACATTCTGTCAAAATTCCATTAAATGTTTTTTCGGTGATTTCTTTCTTTAAGTATCCTTTCAATTGATAATTTTTATATAAACTCTGGATTGCTTTTGAATTCACGCCGGGTCCAAACTCGAATGACGAAAATATGAAGGAATGATAGGGGCGGTTTCTTCAATAAAAGTTGGCAGCGACAAGCATGCAAGTCGCCAAGTGACAGAGTCGCGTTCGATATTCATCGCCAATACACCAATTTCCTAGTATGAGGGCTTCTATAGCAATGTACATGCTCGTCTTCTGGGAACAGTTTCTCTTATCAGTTGCCAGATTTTGGTTTCCCCCGTGCGGGGGACCTTAGAGAGATTTTCGTGAAGATCATGTACTTACTCAGATAAATATGAAAGATTTTTTTAAAATAAATTATAAATTCAAACTATCAAGTGAAATACAGTCGAATCCTGTTATAACAAACACCAAGAGACTGAAAGAATCACTTCGTTATAAAGGAATTCCAGGTTACCTAGCATTGCTCCTATGTAAACTTATTTGAGGAATCAGAAAGTGTTCGTTAAAACAAGATTTTCGCTATAACGGTATTCGTTAAAACAAGAATCGACTGTAGTAACCTAAAAATTTGATGATCTAAACTGCATAAAAAATACACATGGTGGGTAATGTTTCCTTGATGCATTTTAGAAATAAATTGATGTAACATTAAATGTGAAGATATTGAATACGTGAACACCAGGGTATGAAAAAATCATGATTTTTAAAAACATATATATAAAAAAATCGGTTTTTAATTAAAATTAACTGACTGCTTATTGATTCAAACATGTTAATCATTGAGGACAGAGCCGCAACTAGAGGGGAGCAGATGGGTCTGGTGCCTCGGACGCCGGACTGGAAGGGGAGCAATTTCATCCTTTAGCCTCTCCTTCAACATAACAAGGGGACGCCAAAATCTGTGCTTGCCCCAGCTGACCAAGCATCTAGTTGCAGCCCTGCTTAAGAATACATATTTTCACATCACCTAACTGCTTTTTCCTCCCAATCCCTCAAATTTAATTAAGCATTAATGAATAAACTACAAACGGACTGCAAGCAAAAAATACGAACACCAAAAATCTGTGTTTACGTAACGGGAAAGGTCGTTGAGCCCGAATTATATATATATAACTTCATGGATTACAATTTTTCTTGTAGAAAGTGCTTTTATTCATGAGCCCCTCACCCTTCACCCATTAAAGTGAATGTGTGGTAGCAACTCAGTATCAGATATAGTACAGGTATTTCAAAGGGCCATTACAAAATAAAACAAATTGTATTGACAAGATTGTTTTCTTGCACAATTGACAGATACATTTATTACGATATGTTTCCAATTTGCACGATGTTGCTTAATATTTTACTCATTTTTATTTTTTTACAGATTTAATGAGTTTTTGGTAAAAACAAAGAGCAAACTCAATTTTGATGCAAAAAGTCGAAAGTCCCATGGTATTTGTCATCCGTTGGTACGACATCTGTTATTATTTTGAATCAGCAATCAGAGCATAGAATTCAAGGCTTTATACCAAAAATTATGCCTCTGACTATTTTTTAAATCGGGGGGGGGGGGGGGTGCCTAGTGTTGTAGTGCATTGAAAATATTTAGTGCGGTTAAACTTAAGTGTTAAGTTAAGCTCCCTATATTTTTCCCATGCACATAATCTAGAAATAAAGCAGCTTTCTTTTTCCACTGTATCTAGGGATGAAGTTCAAATCTATATCTACCCCATAGGTAGAAAGTCTGGGGAGGAGGGCATGGTGGTGATGATGTTAGTTCATACATGAGCATATACATTAGATCAGTTGCCTCTGCCTTTGATGCCCCCCCTCCCCCCCGTATCATCTGCGCCCATGATTTACTCTAAAGACCTTCCATACTTCTTTTAATCACAAACTTCACCACATATGAGTAACATGCATACCACACCAGGTTACTTTTACTTCAATATCATCGATGTTATGCAAAGAAAAAACAAGATTTTAATTTTGTGATATTCACAATTTAAATCTGCGTACCCGGGAGAAATTGCATACATATATAAATTGTGATACATGTCATTAATTTATTTACACACATTTCAACAGGCCAGCATTGCCCAATTACAGAGATGGTCAAGAGAAGAAAAATACGATAAAATACAAATATACATAAACAAGCAGAATGATTAAAAACATGATATGGAAATCCAAGAAAGATTGATTCATAGATGCAGGTAAATTATATAGATAGAGAAGAGAATTCAATGAAATAAAAATATACGTAAACAAGCGGAATGACGATTAAAAACATGATACAGGTATCCCTCACTTTACTTTTAGAAATTGCAACCTGAAAGGTTTGGCTTGGAGTTTAATTTTAATCCTGCAAATGGGCTGGTGAATCGAAAATACAACATAATTAAATCCTTCGACGAAGAAATTCATTTGGCCCTGATCGCCACAAGAAGCAATCTAACAGAGTTAAATTCGGAAAATGGCGTGGCCACAATGGGGGGGGGGGGTTCCCATCTCATCCATAAACTAAAGATATAACTACTATTATTACTCTATGATCTCATCCAATCCATCTGCCAGGAAAACTCTGATTCATCAAATCTCACACATTTCTTCTTTCCAATGTGGAGGAGCATCATCTTGCTGCCAAAAGATTTTTGCTTGCAAATGAGAAATTTGAGGAATGGCAAAAATCAGAGAATCGTGTCCAAGTAAACCTCTTTTGTCACAGTAGGCTCAGCAATGAAAAAAAGAAAGAACCAACAAGTTGACAGACAACAATGCATTACCGCAGATGGTAACTCACACACAAGGTATGGATAAATCCATTCGCACTTACTTGTTTTGGAATAGATACTCCATTTTTATTATTTGGCCATCACTATGAGAGATATTCACAGTTACCATGTCTGTCATGTTCACATAAACCTCATCATGACTCACAGAAGAACTCCCTAGAAAATGAAGGAACACTTGTGAAACTGGGAGCAACGACAACATTTAGGGTCCAGCCATAAAGTGAAGAAAAGTCACAGCCTTAAAAATTAAATATTAAAAAATACCTACAATTGATTTTTGTAAAGGTGGACCACCAGGAGAGCTCCTCTCCATATAGGATGGCAAGATCAAAATCGGCATTTGCAGCATTCTCAATCTTAAGATACAAAGAGACAGGCGATTAAGCAACTGAAATTGAATTGACAGAAACGTTCATTTTTGTCACAATTTGTATCAAAATTTCTACGATTAAAAATGCATGACGGAAAACATGTCACTAAAAGAGAGGGAAAAGAAATCTAGGGTCATGCAAGATTTTTTTTTTTTTGATGTATCAATCATACAACAATCATAGCTGGGAATAGTTTGCGACCACAAACCGAGATATCAATCATATATTATACAAAGATAAATTTTTCAAACAAAGGTGACAGTAATAATTAGTTCTTTAATGTGATGATAGTTTATAATCATATAAACAGTTTGTAATTAATAAAGTAATTAACAAAGTAATTAACTTTTTCTTGACTAAATAATAACCAGGATTTACCTGAGGTTACCGGGATATTTGATCCAGCCAATTGCAACAAAATAATTAATAAAGTAATATAACAAGCATAGCTCGAAAAGTTGATAAAGAAAGGCATATTGTCAGGGTACTAGGTAGTACGTTCATCTCTGGAGTTATCTGCCACAGCTGCGGGTGAAACATAAGGAAAACAAATAAGGCAAATAGCCAGGTAAATCCTTGTTTTCAATTAGATGCTGGTGGCGAAAGCTCTCGCCAATGCATGTTTATTAACTATTTATTGTCTTATGAGTGAGCAAACTTTTCGAGACCGGAAGCTCCACAGCTCATAGAAATTTGAATTACCAGAGGTCTTAAAAAAGACAGAGGACCACTGTTTCGGTGCTTCATATTTATGCTTGTAATTCAAATCAGGGTTGCAAGGTTTCTTACAAGATGGGAAAAAATGAATTCTCTCATAAATGCCTATAAAAAAAAGACCTAAATGTGCGCCTGTGATTGGCCAGAGGAAAGGTAGTGGAGGGAAATATTTTCCATTTCGTGCATGATTTTCGGAATATTTCCCAGTTTCCCAAGCATTACAGAACAGTCGCTTCTAAAGAAAAATTCTTGAAACAATACTGAGAACCTATTCCCATCTATCAGACTATTCCAGTAATTAACGAGAAGCTGGCTCACCCCCCAGATTTCTCGTTGACTTTAAATATGATGCAGATGGGTTAGATGTATTGTCCCTTCACATCAGACATATCATTTCCATAAAAATCTTGCTAATACCCGCCATTGCAACACATCAACTCAACTTTTAATCTTACCTTCTTCTTAATGGTACAGTTTGGTGAAGCGGAGCCAGCAACCAAAACAAACTTGGAGAAACGTGCCATACCGCAGCAGAAATCAACCTTCTTGATTGGCTCACAAGCATCCGGAGGATCGGCTAACACTACGAGTCCCTATAAAATGGCGAAAAGAAAATCTATACTTCTACTTACACAGTTTATATAATATTCATCCCCTCAGAGGTAAACTAAACTGATGGCCACACATATACAGGGCAATTCCGAATTGATTGTTAAAATTTTCTGGGGAGGTAGAGAATAGCGCAAGAACACGTTTTCACAAAAGAAAGCATGGTCGCAAATGCATATATTTGATGTGGTAGAGAGGGCACCATTCGTTCACAATATGGTCATGTGCCAAGTTGTCCAACTACAAAAACCAGTCATCATTGACTTCACAGAAGTAACATGAATCGGTACATGCTTCATGAATTTGCTGATATGTATCAAATATATGGCGCAGCTGGGCAAAGTAGTCTGACAGCAGTGTGATTGTATGAAGAATGTTACCCAAATTAAAATGTTTTGCATTGTTCTGCAACAAGTCCACAGCTGACTGGAAATGTTCTGCGGTGAAAATTCCCGCGAGAGTGTTTTGTACAGTTTTCTTAAAATTATTTCAGATTGTTCTGCAATAGCTGAGATTGCTCTGCGACACACGTTGCAGATTTTGCCATGTTCTGCTTTGCAGTTGCTGAACAGGACTGCAACTAGAAAAAATAATTTACTGTTGCATGGAGTCATTTTTCAACCCCTCCCCCTTAATTTTTCATGGAGAAAGAGTAAACTTTGTACTCTTTTAGGTCCAGCTACCAGGGAACTGAACCTCCCTCCCTTTGTTGCCGCTTCCTGCAGAATACTACAGCATTAAATGTTTGCTTGGCGCAGTTATGTATAAATCGACAACTGGGCAAAACTGACTAATTTTGACAGTGATAATGATGAAGAAATGAATGTTATCTGACAACTTCCTTGTATCATCCTTTTCTTCACCTTTTGGCAGGGCGGTCTTAAGAACATCATGGGCCTCCAGGCCAAGTGATTTTTCTGTGGCCCTACCTGGCAAATTCTCAAAAAATGCAATCACTTCCCATTTTTCTGAGGTCCCTCTTCTCTTGAGGTTCCCAGGCCTCGCCAGGGTAGGCCCATGCATTAAGACGCCACTGCCTTCTGGGCATGTTTTGCCCTTCTACAGCACATTTGCGACCATACTTTCCTAAATAAAATTGTGTTATTTTGTTATTGCTTACCTCCAACCAAGTTTGAATGGTACATTCTGAATTGCCCCACATACATTGAACCCAGATACATTGAAAAACCGGACATATCCTGCTTCCCGTTTAAGGGAGATATCAAAGCATTCTCAAAAGATAAGTGTATCTGGAAATTTTATCAATTTTTTTTTAAATTCAGTGAAACCTTGCTAAAACATTACTCAATATAATGATAAATCTCTGCGCTCCAAGGGAAGAAAATGTCTGTCCTCTGAAGCTTAATAGTAGAGCACTCGCCCGGACTGTCAGGTTTGTGGTTCGATTCCCCACAGAGAAATGTGAATTTTATTTCTGAAACTCATCTTTGTGCCTGGTATTCAGTCATTTGTACTTCATATAATCAGCAGAGAGAGACATTCTTCTCTCTCTCTGTAACTGAATTTTGTTAATCAACTAATTAATTACAAAATTTTACGACGAATAAATACTTAAAAAAACATTTTCTGGGGGGTAATAACAGTACCAATCTAGAAAATATACCAACGACAACATGAATTTGGTGGTATGTGGTGATAATGTTGCCTCTCTCTTGATATAACGATAATTATACTGCTACGCTATCTTTCCCTTAATCAGCAGAGTAACATTATACCAAGATTTCACTGTAATACTCAAAAATCACAAGTCTCGCTCAACAGGTGTAAAAATACAAGCCAACAGGTTATCTAAACAATAATAATACCCTGTATACAGTAGTTTCCGGTTATTATCTAACAAGACCTACCTTGGACATCCGAAAAACTTGGGTAAAAAATCATTTACACAATTGATGTAGAAAAGGTACAACAGATTAGGGGTCGTTCAAGTATTACGTAAGCAAATTTTTAGCCATTTTTCACTTCCTCCCCCTTGTCACCAAAATTTCGTCATAAGCTCTGCCTCTCTGAATCCTAACTCATATTTTCATAAAGGGTGGTTGATGACGTAAGCATTATCCAAACCCCCCCCCCCTCCTTGTCATCAAAAGCCAGCAAATCGGAAATCCTCCCCCATCGATGATGATGTAATACTTGAACGGCCCCTTAAGAATAAGCAGATTTTAACAACCCTCCCAAAAGATTTTTTTGTGACTAATGTACTTTTCGAATGAACAGATTCAATTACTGTGATTGCTTATGTCGAGAAAGATTGTAAATAAAACAGATGTATAATCTTATACTTAACAAAACTTACCTCCAAGGGCTCGTTATATTGGCTTCCGGTAATGTAGTTTGAAGTGAAGCTTCTGATGTAGTCATTATTTTTATTATACTGCAAAAAAAAAATTATAATAATTAATTTTTGCACATTATCATTTCAACCCTTGAATAAATAACTACTTAAATTTGTATTATATACAGGAAATAATAATAATATGCGGTAAAAAAAATGAGCAACCTAGATCGTTAGATGTTACAATGTGAATGATATATTTATGTGCAGTTTCGTTGCCTCAGTGATCATTTGGTGAAGTTGCCAACCTCCGAGAATGAAAGTTCTGGAGATTTTTGTGCAGCATCGAACTCCTCAAAAAACCAACCCGGACAACTACAAAATGGATTTTTGGTGAAAAGGGACTTTGATTCCCTTTATTAGCGCCAAGACTTTGAGTTGTGCTATAGCTGCAACCAGACACAAAACAAAGGGCAGCTCTCTCACCTATTTTTCCTCTATCCTCAACCACAGTAAATAATGACGAAACTACGGCTTCCACAAAACTCCATTCATTTGTGGTATTCATCGAATTGAACAGAATACTGGCACCAAAATACATGAACACAGAAAATGAAGTCCGGGAGCTTTCGAATCATTGCACGTTATCAGTACAACAGAAGCCAATTCACACGATGAAAAAAAGTGCTGAAACACGACTGCAAGCAGAATACGCAACATGTATGTCTGAGTCGGGACACTAACCATCGCCCTGAGTATAAGTGAACCTAAACTTGGATACGTACCAGCATTAAGAGTATACCACAGATTTTTCACTGAATTTCCCACTCACTGAACCCTCAAATCAATCCACAATTGCAATGTATTTCATTTTTATATTGCCCTCCACTTATTTTTTGATTCCTTTCTTTATTATTATTTTCACTGAGAAGCTTCAGAGCCCTCATAGACTAACGAGACAATAAAAACCAGTCAAATCAAACAAACCACATATAAATAAACAATCGTAACTGTTGGAGCCCAGGTTGCTGTTTGTGTTTTGTTTCACAGATGGCAGCATCTCCTTAGTATCGATGTAGTTTGTTCGTTTTCCCCTTTTTTTATGGTTTGTGTGTATTCTGTGTGAGTACAGTGTGCACGTGTCTGTAGCGTTCCTCCGGGAACCGTTTCACATTAATTTCTGAATGTTGAATTTCTAAGTGAGCCTGAAACCATTTAAATACAGTCCATTATTTATTGTGCGCCGTCAGTAACCAAGGGGTGACACATTTAATAACTTTTTGGAGAGGATCTGACGATGAAGACCAACATCACTTAACCGTACATGCACCTCGTACACACTCCTCTGCGAAATTTCGAACACATTAGTACATGCCTAAAGAGTGAGTGAAAGTTGGTAGCCACATCATAGGCCCAACGAGTCCGCCCTCATGACAGTAGTAGGTCTGGCAAATTCTGATTCCACCAAAAGACTACTATTGGTCGTTGCTAAACAGAATCATCTGGTCTGTCTTATCTGAAAGTTGCAGTGTGAATATCCCCTTTCATTACAGTGAAGGAATAAATACCAACCTCTTAAAGATGAATCATGGTAGTCTGAATTTTTCGCTGATACTAACAGGTTTCTCAATTTGGTTTTGGATCAGCAAGGTTTTACTGTCACAGATATTATGTAGATTATAAGAGTTTCTGAGATGAAATCCCCATTAGCATACAAAATATTCAACAGCGTCATCATTGAGATATCTACTATCAAATTAGTTGGTAGGTGCTAGGACAGCTAGCTCTTGATGAAGGTGCGGGCCACCCTAGTAAATTTTACCATTAATTTCATTCTCCAAATGAATTTAATGTGAACTTAATACCATTGAATTACTTTTAATTTGATAATTTTTGCTGTGCCGCGGTAATTTTTTGCACGTGAGGGCTAATTAGACCGGGACCTACAATTTATTGCTGATTCTGAACGGCAGCATTCGACATTTCTGCCTTTTTATATTCACTGAGAAATTGGTGCATTAACCCCCTCTGTGTGGGACTCTCTACTATAGCAATTTTTTACTGTGGTAATGTTATTGCTGCACTCCTGCATCAGGAAAGTATCTGACAAGGACGGGTATTGAACTCGTGGCATCTCCAAACATGCTTTGGTACTTTAGACAAGTATCTTATCGGCTGGACTACTGCACCCAAATTACTTTTAATCAACTGAATTAGATAAAATTACAAAAAATATGTTGTATATATTTTTTTATGTATCGCATATAGGCCCATCTAAATATATTAGAATATCAGAGGCAGATTTAACGGCCGGCACGTGCCCGGGACCCCGAATAACCCAAACTTCATTTTTTTTTAATGTATGGGGCATTATTTTCTTTTGCACCTGGGGCCTCGACCGACTTTAATCCGTCACTGTAGAATATATCTCTTAAATTGGAATACATTGAAAGAAGAGTATGAATTTACACGATTTTCAAATAACAATTCCAATGGCAACTGCTGAACCTAAATATGAAGATTTTCAACATTGTTAAGATATCGGTTAAGCTCACTCCACAAATTATCTATGTTAATTGTCTGCATGGATAGAGCATTATTATTTTTGCACTGCATAAAGATGTACAGATATTGTGAAAAATAATTAAAGAAAACAAAAATACTAGATTGACTGTATCCATGGAGTGATTTAGACTTCAGTGAGCTCTGGGTGAAGCAGAAATTGGTGGAGGGGTCGGCCTGCAACTAGGCTTGAGGATATTTGGTCTGTCAGTGAATTTCTGTTTAAGTTTTGGGGCCCCCCAAAATCATGAGGTCTGCTGCAAATGCCCCACTTACACCATGTGAAAATCAGGCCCTACCCATATGATATCATAAAATTGTTTTGGAGACACACCCCCCCCCCCCCACCAGAGGTTTCTGTAGTGAGTCACCACTGCTTTCACAACACAAATACCAACAATTTTACATATAACTTGAATAGTGTGGAGGACCTACCCAGGGCTGCAACTAGATACTTGGTCAGTCGAGGCAAGCACACATTTTGGTGCCCTACTTGATGAAAGAGCAGCAGTAAAAAAACAATTTTAGTGTCGGACAAGCCTGCTTTCTTCCCCCCCCCCCTAGTTGCGGCCCTGCGCCTACCGCCTTTTTATATCAGCCTCTGCGAGAAGGCAAACCTTAATTATTAAATGTGCCAATTCTTTGTTTCTCAGGAAGGCCACTATGAGATGGAAGTCTCTATAAATACGAACAAGGACCTATAGAATAATATCAGCTTTAACTCACTAGGGAAATTTCAGATAATAATTGATGCTCAAGGTCACACGATACTTGAAGAACGACGACAGCTATAACACACAAGGTGATGAACAAGATAAAAGTACGGATCATGTCTCCAAGTGAGGCTGGGGCTTCCTTTCTCACACACGTCTACCTGTAAATAAAAATAGGATTAAACATCAGAAAACATTTATTTACGGATATCACATACCCAATGAAATACTCAAACTGCTCAAGAAAATATTCGCTTTTGCATGATCAATACAATCAAAAGAATATGCGACAAACATAAGTAAGGCATTTAAAAGACAAGCTTCAAGGAACATAAATAAGGACCAGGGTTGGCAAAAAAACCCAGTGGGTTTGGGCTTATCCTGGATATTTGTGAGTTTTTGTGAATACAATCGACACTGTGTATAATGACCCCTGTTATAGCAATCATGCCACAACGACTGGTAGGATAAGTCCCAAATGTTTTCATAGAACAACTATCATATATGTTTTTCTTTCGATATAACAACCCTCGCAATGTCCGTTTTGTGAAGGGTTAGCTAATAAGTAGTTCCCAAGGGTGCTCATAATTCTTGAACAAAGGAACCCCTTTAAAATATTAAAAATGTAGCACAGAATTAATAGTGTCCCTTGCACAAGGAACCGCTATCGTATGGTCCACTACTTGACACCCTACATGCATGATGGCCCAACGAAAAGTCGCTAAGGCAGCCAGACACTAAGGATGCCAAAAAAAAAAATCATCAGCATGCAAAACCACCAAGCATACAAATAGGAAAAATATCAGTTAAAAAAATCACACCTCGACCATTTTTAATTAAAATTAATAATAAACGGATTGGGGGATAGGAATTCTGGGCATGTTGAATAAATATTCTTTATCTTCTTATTTTATCACATTCGGCATACTGAGATTCCATAAATGGGGTTGCGCCAAATTCCAATTATTTTATGTCGCTAACTGATTATCTTGACACTGTGGCTCTTTCAAAATTTTTCACTGGCGACAGTAATGTTTTTCTAGCTAACATGCTACCCTTATCTATTTTTGTACCATTTTCCATTTCTTATTGTGGTTAATTTTTCAAGAAATGGAAAATGGCACAAAAATAGATAAGGGTAGCATGTTAGCTATAAAAACATTACTGTCGCCAATGAAAAATTTTGAAAGAGCCACAGTGCCAAGATAATCAGTTGGCGACACAAAATATTGGAATTTGGCACAACCCTGCTTATGGAATTTTAGCCTTTTTGGGTTAAGAGAAAATAAAGAAGAAAATAAAAACATTTGATAAAATTACAGATCTACAATAATCACATATTTATGCACTTCTACAAACAACAGATTTGAACTATTAAAAAAAAATCGGGGGGGGGGGGGGGAGGGGGAATTGACACCGATAAAATTCTTGCCAAAAAAGGAGCGTCGCCAATAAGATAGGTATTGTTATAGAGGGGGTTGTTCTGGAAACTGAAATAGGAGCCCTACCTACCCATCAAATAGGAGAACTTACAAGAAACAATTCCGAACTTTCTTTTTTTTTTTTGAGATTCTGACAAATCTAAATCATTGAGTCCACGTAGGGAGCCCCAGCAAATACCTATAGAGCTCTTACATCAAGCCAAAGCGGTTCAAGATTAAGCGTGCCCACTTAATGTTAAAATTTGATGCAAAGATGGCCATCTGGCGGTAAGCGTACGAAACTGATGAGAGGTTTGACCACGCCCCAATATATTTTGATTGGCAGTTCACCATTCTTCCTTTTTCTCTTTTTCCCTCTCTCCATCACTCCCTTTTCTCTTTTTCCCTCTCTCCATCCCTCCCTTTTCCCCACCACTTTGATATTGGCTTTGCAGTGTATTATTTAAAACTCAGCATGTTCGACTGGAGAAACTACATTACGTGTTTTCCCCGATAAAGAAATAATTCATTTGTAATCCACCCCGGATGGCTCTTTGAATGTCAATCTGAAAATGTAGACACGATTTGCAGAATAAAAAATTCTCACAACAGGAAGGTATATCATATTATCCGGGCGGAAATGTGTAAAATTTTCAAACAATATTTTGAGTGTGCAGTAAATGGATATTGATGGTTGCAACATTTACTAAATGATTTCGTACCCCAAAAATATATCTACACAATACTGATAATGGGATATTCAGCACATTATGAGCCCATTTTCCAATCAAAATATTTCATACAAAATTTAACAATTTTCATCAACCTGTGATTTGTTAAGCCATGTCACGGTGCATAACTTCATAAAATGATCAAATGATGCTTCATTTTTAATGCAGCATATAAATTAATTTCATTGAACTCAGAACCCTCCCCCTCTCTTTCCCAATACATATAAAAATTTTCCATCCCCTGTTATTGAAAAAAGTGAAAATAAAAATCAAACCAACTTGTGAAGTAACAAAATAAAACATTTATTTTATTAGTTTCTATTCCATGAAAACTTACGTATTAAAAAAATGAGTAACAACTGCAACTAGCGTCACAAACAATGATATAAGACTTGTATTGAGACTGATAACAGTACTCACAAATTTAATAGGCAAAAAAAATTATAATTATCGGCAAACCATGAGAAGGGCTGTTTAGCAGTCCATCACATAATTCCCATTTGATATTCACCAAATAATGACAGTTACAAAATAGCAATGATGAGAAAAAAGCATTAAACAGTTCTATCATACATTATCCATTATATAAAATTGATTTTCTGTGTGTTCTATATAAATCGACAATTTTAGATCTATCGTCGCCAAATTTTGCATATATACCAAACGGGGCCCGACCTGATTTATAGGCTACTTTAAAAGTCCGCCAGAGCTCGGAAAATGCCCGAAATGGGCAAAAAAAACCGTTGGGCAACAATGGTTCCTGGCCTCAGCAATCACTGTCAGAATGTTTACTTTGGTTACCGTCGTTCCTCAGCAATGCGTTTCAGATATGCATATGCCTTTACAACAGTTTGCCCACTTAATGCTGCGAAGTACAGGGATATCTCGGCTTACGAATTTTTCGGCTATCGTTAGCCGAATCAGAAAATGTTCGAATATTTTCATTGTTACGTATGCACATGCTAATATACAAAACAATTGCGTCGCAAGCTGACGTTTTACGCCAATCATCCTCAGAATCACTGTCACTCGAACCCGATTAATTCGTCTACTTCGGAATCATTTTCCAGGTGTATCTTCACTTCTCTTTGTAAGAGTTTATGAATCGTTTTATGTAATACTAGCTATAATACCCGGCACTACCCGGGTTTTCTTCAATGAGGGTTTTTGGATCACGTGATATCTCCCTCTCTTTGAGGTACATACAAACATGGGCGGAGATACGGGGGGGGGGGGCGTGGGGGTCATTGCCCCCCCCCCCCCAGCGTCAGAGACTGATCGGTCCACCGTCAACGTCGGAGACGACTGATCTAATGCATAAATGTATATATGAATTGACATCATCATCATCGTGCCCCCCTCCCAGACTTCTAAGTCTATCTCCGCCTATGCATACAAACCGTGTCCAAGTTAACCAATATGGCGACTTCCTGCGGGACTCATGAAAGAAACAAATCTAGATTAAAGAAACATAGAAATGAATATTTTTTTTCTCTTTTTTAAGGGGGCGCTAGGTACTTCGATTTCTCCCCCTACCCCTCGAACTTCAAGTTATCCATCTGCCTCTTTCTGCTTCCAAAAATGCTTGGTTAAAGTCATGGAATTTCTTCGATGTAGGCCTACTTTATGGGCCCATAATTGATGTTAAAAAAACAACCTAAACTATATGTATTTATGCAGTTGAATATAAAAAGACAATACGAATACATTAATTTTCATGCTTGAGAAGATGTAAATAAAAAGTTGAAATCAATGTTATTGCATGAATATCCAACTCAAAAGTAGGTCCGGATAATTACTTCACATCTAATCTCCTGGGCTTCGTATATCTCTAAGCGAACTCGATATTTCAAAAATCGAGTATTTAATGCAATTTTTAAAATTATTGATGCGGTGGAAAACCACACCAAATTTCCGCATTTCTTCAGCAAAATCGGCAATTTTAACACTGATTTCTGTGGGGCTGATTCCTATTAGAGAAGTGAATTGTAAAGGCATATACACGTCTGAAACGCATTGTTAGGGAACCATGGTAACCAAAGTAAACGTTCAGATACTGATTGTTGAGCCCCGAAAACCATTGTTGCTCGACAGTTTTTTTTGCCCATTTGGGGCATTTGCCCTGCTCTGATGAAATTTTAAAGTAGCCTACGGTTCATTCCCGGTCCTGTTTAGTATACATGCAAAATCTGGCGACGATCGGCCTAAAATTATAGATTTGTATAAAGAACAGAGATTCATCTTATATATAAATGTGAAAGTATGTAAGATTCAGCTCAAATGTAAAATGCGTAACAAAAAAAGGGGGGCCTATGTTTTTAGAGCAAGACACTAAGCCTCAAACCAAAGCAGTATTAAGAAGCTTTAGTTTGAGCTCTTTAATACAGCTTTGCATCAAACTGAAAAGTCTAGACATTCTAGGAGCTTTCTTTTCCCATCTGCATGTATCAGACACAGAAATTGGGTTAACCAAATCACCAATGGATGGGGACACCTACGGACAACGCCGTAACTAGCCATTCCTGTGCAAGAATTTGCGTTTAGTGGGCCCTGTGCGGGAGCACATGTTACACCTGCCTAGTTACGGCACTACCTATGGACTCGACTGGGGTTGTAGCAACGTTGTAGTTGTGTACATACTGGAGCAAATCTTCAGCGTTTCTCATCATCCTGTTGATTCTCATTTATTAAATTTTGAAGATGTGCATTTTCGCCTTTAGTCAGTTTTGGTCTTTTTTATGGTGTTTTAACCACTGAACAATTTTTTTTTTTGCCATATTGTGTCCAAAAATAAGCAAGTTTTTGATAAACAATTTCCTTTTCAAATCGACAGTCAAAACTGTTACAAGAAATGTATTTCTTAATTTATGTTAATTTTTAATTACAGCTAAAAAATGCCATTTTTACTTAAAGGTGGCTTTTTTTCGAACTAGCTGAACTGGAAAGAACACTTTAAAGAAATGAATGTCAGAAGAGAGCATGCATTTTTTTCATACTTACATTTTTATTTCATTTCAAAACTCAGCGTTTGTATGGTAAATTTTAAAACATGGAGTTAAGCAAATTTCTATATCACAATCCGGACAAAAATATCTGGTTTCTTTTCTCACCTGTTTTCCGCTATTGTTCCTTTCTGAGCAACACACAAAGCACTGCCTCGTCGGTCTGTTTTTTTTTTTTTTCGGTAGGAGAAAAATCACTTTTTAATTGCAACGCAGGATACACTAAACACGTGCAACAAAATTTGCTCCTTTTCCCGCGTAAAAGAATGGTGACCGATTTCCTGGAAACCGGATTACACTAGTTTTTTGTATATTTTCTCTATCACGTATGTGTTTCACTGTGCGTTACAGTACCTTTCATACATATAATTATTGGTGATTAAGTCTCACATTGATAAATTTCCACACTAATTGCATGTTACAATGTTTGTTTCAATACTGGTTATGTAAAAATCATGTATTCTGCAATATTGCGTTCTTGTAGAAATTATAGAGGAAAAGAAAGGGGTGGTATATTACCAAAAATAAGATTCAATAGAATTTAAAAGTGTAGCTCAGTTTCTAACTCACAATTGAAAGGGTTTGTTTTCCCTCGAATAACATCATGAGGGTTTTTATTTTCCCTTTTTCCTCCCCTGATGAAAAAGATTGCTATTATCAAAGCCTTTGGCTATTATATTGGAGTTGGTGGTTTGGTGAATGACTGATATATGATAGTATTGAAGACTACTGGTGAAAAATTCTCTTTAAAGTGGCCATGACAAGTGTATGCTTTGAGGTGCTTGCACTCTTAAACCTGACTGATTGTTATCTACTTTTTTTCTCTTTTCCCACTTTCTCTTTTACACACACTTTTTCTATCCTCAAATTCTTATCCTTCATAGCCGTTTTCTGGCACTTTCTAAGCGTGGTAATGGAGTTCTCTTCGGGACCACCGACAAAACATTAGGCCCCTTTCACACGGAGCAGATCCGCATACCCTTTCACACGAGCACTAAAGATGCGGGTGTTTCGCCCGCATCTTTAGTTTCAAATTCATGTATAAAAACTATTTTTTTGCAATTTTTGTAATTATTTTTCTCCTTCACCCCTGATTCAGTGCCCATAGGCAGCTTAAAGGCATTCTTTGGTGGTTTAATCTAGAGCCCCATAGAATATGGGTATAAAGATGTCTTCATTCCGATCCTTACAAGTAGTCGATGGGAGAAAATGTCTTAAAATATTTTCAAAAGATTTTGAAAAAAAAATCTCTCTTTTCGGAAAAATATGAAAGAAAAATTCCAAAAACATCCAATCCAAAACATTCGATGTTCCAAAAAAAAAAAAAAAATTTAGGAGATATCAAAGAATTTGCAAGTAGTAAGAAAGGGGAGGGGTGGAGACTTTCAAAATGTCTGTGCTTAGAAATATTCACATCACAATTCTGTCTTAGGCCGGGATTACACTATAAAAGTTTTATAAAAGTTCGTTTATAAAACGTGATAAATGCAACCAATAGGCAGATCAGTTAAGTTCGCTCGAATGTAACATGTGTTTATTGGTTACATTTTTCAAGTTTTATAAAAGAATTTTTATCAAGGTTTTATAGTGTAATCCTGGCCTAAGGCTGGTATTACACTATAAAAGTTTTGTAAAAACTCTTTGATAAAACCTGAAAAATTCAACCAATAAGATCACCGGTCGCATTTGCTTGAATGCAACCGATGCGCCTATTGGTTGAATTTTTCAACTTTCATAAAAGTTCTTTTATAAAACTTTATAGTATAATCCCGGCCTCAAGTCCGGGTTACACTATAAAAATTTTATAATAATTCTTTTAAAAAATAACTTCCATAAACCTTTTATAGCGAAATCTCATCCTTAGATTAGTCTCACTTCTGAAATGTAAAATTTAATTTTTTTAAGTTTATAGACTGAATATCGAGTAAAATATATTTGTAGGTACTGGGGGAACCACCAAAAAAATATTCAAGTGCTAGGGTCTTCAAACGGCCCTGAGTGAAC